>NC_057736.1:9167985-9174456 GCF_004010195.1 Chiloscyllium plagiosum | reverse complement strand
GATTCCAGCCTCTGGTAACTGTCTGTGTGGAGTTTGCACATTCTCCCAATGTCTGTATGGGTTTTCTCCCACAATCCAAAGCCATGCAGGTTAGATGATTTGATCGTGTTAAATTGCACATAGTGTTCAGAGATGTATAGTTTAAGTGCATTCGTCAGGGGTAAATATTGGGTAAGGGTCTGGGTGGGTTACTCCTTTTGGAGGGTCGGTGTGGACTATTTGGGCCGAAAGGCCTGTTTCTACTCTGCATTCTGTTCTATTCTCCTTCCACATCCCCATCCCCATCCCCCAGCAGTTCAAGAATATGGCTCACCACCCTCCAAGGTCATTTAGGATGGGCAAGTGCTTGCTTTGCTAGCAGCATCCAAAACCTGTGAATGACAAATAAAATCAGGATCTTCTCATGAAGTGGAAATCATTGGAAGAGCTGGGGCATGGACATTAGCAAAAGCTAATTGGTCATAAGTTGCTCACTCTGAGCTTCATTGTTTCTGAATAATTTTCACAGCTGTTAAAATTAAAGGAATTTTCAATTCAATCAAGATTAAAACTTTACACTGTTTATCTAGGAAAAGTCATCATTAATCTAATGAAGCAATACGGAGGAACTTCGATTATCCGAATATCAACTATCCAAAGGAGATCTTGAGGTCCCGATAGAAACATTACATCAAAGAGCTGTTTCAACCCTGATCGAGTCTTTTGTTTCTAGTCATTAAAAACGATCTCTGCTCGTTGGAATGCTGCCGAGAACAGTCCTGGACATTGATGGGAGTCCAGGCACCATCTCCAAATGACTCTCCCTCTCCCCACACTTTGCCTGGAGTTCTACATAGGGGTGAACCCTAAACCCCCCTTTCCCAGATATTCTCTCTAACATTGTCCTAAACAGGGCAGAGGTGGAACTTGTCAAAAAGTTGCAGTAAAAATTTGTCTGTGTGTGTGTGTCTGTGGGTCTGTCTGTGTGTGTGTGTGTGTCTGTCTGTGTGTGTGCGTATGTGTCTGTCTGTGTCTGTGTCCGCGTGAATGTGTGTGTCTGTGTGTGTGTCTATCTGTGTGTGTCTGTGTGTGTGTATGTGTATGTGTGTCTGTCTGTGTGCGCGCTATTTGGAGACTTAACCCACAAAGGCAGCAGTAATCTTACTGTTGGTGTCCACATTGGTTGCCCCGGAGGGGGAAAGGGGGCTGCCGGGGGGCAGGGGTGCAGACGGAGTTTGGATGGTAGGTGGGGAGGTGGTGCTGGATGGGGTTGGAGATTGGGCAGGAGGGCGGTGCTGGATGGGTTTGGGTGCGGTGGGGGGCCGTGCTGGGCGGGGTTGGGGAGCAGGTGGGGGCCACTGTTGGGCAGGGGCTCACGCGTGTTGTGATGCAGTCTCCTCTCCTGAATGGGGAGCAGACTGAACAGAAAACCCTGAGTCCCAGAGGAGAGGCATTGAATCGATTAACAGAATAATGAATTATTCGAATGAAGTAGTGCCCGCCCATCTCGTTTGGATAATTAAGGTTCCTCTGTATTCTGGAGTTTCACTTCTATAATTTCTTCCTCAGCTTGTATCTGGAGGATCTCTAGCTTTGCACACCCCAATGCGAAATGAAGGTACAATGGGATTATATGGTGGTGGTAATGATGCATTGATGAATGGACTAACAAGTCAACAAAGTCAGGTAAAACACACTGGGAAAGAATTGTGCAATTGTCTCATCTGAAGTTTATTATATTGGGGTTAAAAGAAAAGCAATAGTTTATCTCCCTTTAATTAGTGATATATTGTCTCAAACAGTCTGAATACATAACTGACAAGATGTGAAAAAAGCCAACTTAATGCAGGTTCCTTTATGACAGATAGGACAGCCTTCTGTGCTGTGACCATTCTGTGACCCTTGTGTATCAGGACCATACCTTGGATTTCCTTGGAATCCCTAAAATGTCAAACCGATTTGTAATTAGTTTGCTGGTTTGTACTGAGTTTTTGTAATGTTGCTGATAAGGGCTGTTTTGAACATTATGTTGCATATAATTTGCATATTTTCAATTGTTAATGTCAGCAAGAATTTATTTTAAACTTTGCATATAGTTCCTTCAGTCTTAATTTGCAAGCACGCATCAGAAGGTGACAATACTCATGTTGTGACCCCTACCTTGATGTTTAGTTGAATGCATTCTACTTGTGGGATATAGGTAAAGTAGTGTTACTTCTGCAATTATAATTAATTATACATTTACTTATAAAAAGTAAATTACACCAGTGTGTAATTGTTTCAGCCAAGAGCTGAGTCAACAAGAATGGAAACTATATGGAGGAAATACATAATTGTTTTTGTATTAGCTAAAATTGTATGCAAGAATGAAACGTGACTGCAAAACAATGGTAGATATTACAGGTGAATAGATAAGATGCTGTGAGGGAAGTTAAGCTAGATACGCCTGTGCAAACAGTAGGTTTAAACATCTGTTTTCCACTTTTACAGAAACACAGGAACAAACCCCAATTAAAAGGGCCATAAGGATCAGTATGGTAGGGGAAGGCACAGATGGAGGGAGTAGATAATGGTGAAGAAAGGATATGCCTAACAATGACCCACAGCGGGATGAGGTCAAATGGCCTTGTGAGGCCAGAAATAAGCATTTTGTCACAGACAAGGCCGGATAAGGCAAGAGATAAACAGGAGTAATGGGTGCTGGTCTAGGGAAGTGGAGGATGTAAACGGGGAGGAGCAATGAAATAAAAAAAAAGAAACCAAATTATATAAATATCGTGTATTAATTGAATTCAGTGTGTGTGTCCCTTGCCTTGTAGACAGTGGACATCACACCCTCTTGCAAGAGTAAAATAAAGGACACTACTGATTCAGATTTTGTCTCGGACTAAAATTATTGAAGTGTGTGAACTTAGTTTCTCACATACTTTTGACACTTTTCATTCAAACATAATTTTATTTAAATGTGATGGTTTGATTCTCGGGATGGGACATGATATGTTAATTGATACAAATTTAATTTAAATTTTGCTAATGATCCTTATAGCAAAGGTCCCCAGTATTATCGATGCCAGTCTTGAGCCAGTTGGATTCTTTCCACATGATATCAAGAAATGGTTGAGGATACTGGATACTGCAAAGGTTTTGGGCCCAGATTACATTCCTCCCACAACAGTTTTTCTTCAGAACTTGGTTCACCTTGAACCAAACTGTTCCAATACACCTACACTGACAATTGACCCAATAACATGGAAAATTACCCAGCTATGTCCTGTATGCACAAAGCAGGGTAAATCCAACCTGGGCAGCTACCACCCATTCAGTTTACTGGAGATCATCAGTAATGGAAAGTGTCATCAGCAGTGCTGTCAAGCAACACCTGTTAAATAATGCCAAATTTGGTTTCTGCCAGGACCTCATTATAGCCTTGGTGCAAACTAGCTGAATTCCAGAAGTGAAGTGAAAGTCACAATCCTTGCTATCAAAGCTACATATGACAGTGTGACAACAAGACCTCTAACAAAACTGGAATAAATGTGGACCTAGGGGTGAGGGGGAGCTCTCTGATATTTGGAGTCATATCTGGCATATGGGAAGATGGAGGTTGTTGGAGGTCAATAATTTCAACTCCAAGACACCTTTGTAGGAATTCCTCCGGCTAATGTCCTTGACATTAGCTGCTTCATCAAAGAACTTCCCTCCATCATGAGGTCAGAAGTGGAGATGTTTAGATTAGATTAGATTACTTACAGTGTGGAAACAGGCCCTTTGGCCCAACAAGTCCACACCGCCCCGCCGAAGCGCAACCCACCCATATCCCTACATTTATCCCTTACCTAACACTACGGACAATTTAGCATGGTCAATTCACCTGACCTGCACATCTTTGGACTGTGGGAGGAAACCGGAGCACCCGGAGGAAACCCACGCAGACACGGGGAGAACATGCAAACTCCACACAGTCAGTCGCCTGAGGCGGGAATTGAACCCGGGTCTCTGGCGCTGTGAGGCAGCAGTGCTAACCACTGTGCCACCGTGCCGCCCACATACAATGGGCAGCACCATTCTCTGCTACTCGAATACTGAAGCAGTCCATGTCGAAATGCAACAGGGCTTGGGCAATACATATAGATTGGACTGAAAAGTGGTAAGTAACACTTGTGCCACCCAGTACAAGGCAATTATCATTCCAGTAAGAGAAGATCTGACAATTGCCCTTGATATTCAATGGTATCACCATCATTGAATCAACCACTATCAAAACTTGGGGATACTATTGACCAGAAACTACACTGCCAGGCTATAAGAGCTAGTCAGGGGCTGGAATGTTGCTGCAAGTAATTCCTCAGCTTTTACACCATTGACAAAGCAGAAGTCAGGAGTGTAATGGAATACTCCCCACTTGTCTGGGTGAATGCAGCTCCAACAACACTTGAAACTTGACACCACCCAGGTCATAGAGGTACACAGCACAGAAATCAGGCCCTTCAGCCCAACTTGTCCTTGCCAACCATGTTTCCTCAACTTCATTGGTCTCATTTGCCAGTGTAAAGCAGCCCACTTGATTGGCACCACACCTTCAAACGTCCATTCCCTCTTCCACTGACATTCAGTAGCATGTCTGCCATCGGCAAGATGCCCTGCAAACATTCACCAAAGATCCTTAGCACTTTCCTAGATGACCATCTGGCTAGATGGGAGCACCAGGTACATAAGGACACCATCTGCAAGTTCCATCCAAGCCACACACCACCCAGACATGGAAATAAATCCCCATTCTTTCAATCATAGAGTCATAGAAATGTACAGCACAAAAACAGACACTTTGGTCCAACACATCCATACCAAACAGATATCTTAAACTAATCTAGTCCCATTTGCCAGCACTTGGCCCATATCCATCTAAACCCTTCCTATTCATATACCCATCCAGATACCTTTTAAATGCTGTAATTATACCAGTCACCACCACTTCCTCTAGCATCTCATTCCATACATTCACCATGCTCTGTCAAAAACTTGCCCTTTAGGTCCATTTTATATCTTTCCCCTCTATGCCCTCTAGTTCTGGACTCTCCCTAACGCAGGGAAAAAGGCCTGACTATTTATCCTATCCATGCCCCTCATGATTTTATAAACCTCTACAAGGTCACTCCTCAACCTCCGACTCTCCAGGGGTAACAGCCCCAGCCTTTTCAGCCTCTCCCAGTAACTCATCCTCCAACTCTGGCAACATCCTTGTAAATCTTTTCTGAACCCTTTCAAGTTTCACAACATTCTTCCAGGAGGAAGGGGACTGCAATTGCACACAGTATTCCAAAAGTGGTGTTACCAATGACCTGTACTGCAACAACATGACCTCCCAACTCCTATACTCAATGCTTGACCAATAAAGGAAAGCATACAAAACAACTTCTTCCCTATCCTTATTTATATTGCTACCCTTATTTCATCAAAATGAATCTCCACGCACTGGTCTTTGATAAATGTAGTTTGTCACCATCCTACACAGTCTTCTAAATTTCTGCGTCATGTTAATTGCAAACATTAAAATTTATTGCCAAAATTCATCCAGGCCATTAGCAGATATTAAAAAGAGCAACTGTACAAAAATAAAGTACTGCAGATGCTGGAAATCTGAAATAAAACTGAAAATGCTGAAATATCATGAATATTCAACAGATCTGGCAGCAACCACAGATGGAGAAAGAGTTATTGTTTCAGATCTGTGACTTTGATCAAATGTGCTACATGGTCATTAATGGTAGTCATTTATGAACCTTTTGAAAATTAAATCACTGGGTCAAAATCTTGAATTCCCCTCCTAAGGACATTGTGGTCTACCTACAACACACGATCTGCAGCAGTTTGAGGTCAGCTCACCACCTTCTCAAGGGCAAGACAGGATGAGCAATAAATGCTAGCCCAGCCAATGATGCCTACATTCTGCAAGTGGATAAGGTTAGATCACATGGAATCTAAGAAGAGGTAACCAACTGGATACAAAATTGGCTTGAGCAGTGTGTACTGGCGGTCTTGGTAGCGGCTGGGAGAGCGAGGCAGACAGCGGGGGTGTTGCCGCCTTGTGAGTGCAGATGCAGGACATGTTGTAAGCTGTGGTAAAAAAAACAAGAACTATTTCGCGCCGCCTCGTGCAGAAGGAGGTCACATGGGGTCAGATATTCGGGAATGCAAGAAGGCGGAGAATGGAATCAGGTCAACAGTCAATCAAGAAGTCAACCACACCTCAATGCTTGCACAATGTTCTGTGATTACATGACATTTTGTACTGTATAAAAGACTGGGTCAGGGGCAGGATAGGGGTCAGACTTCGTGAACTGACACACTCTACTGTTTGTCAGGGACGGGAAGGTCTAGACCCAGAGCTCTGTACACTTTATCCACTTACTGCTAAAATAAACTAAAAGTGTGAGACCGAGTATCTTCTCCTATTGCTTCATTTAAAGAACATGCAGGACTTGGCTCACACAT
>NC_057736.1:9160992-9162351 GCF_004010195.1 Chiloscyllium plagiosum | reverse complement strand
AGCACAGTATATAATGATGCAAACAGAGAGAGAACAGTGTATGACCTGCTGCCCGCCTGCGATGCAAATGTGTTAATAAATGAGCAGCAGAAAGCCTCTCCTCATGAACTGACAGTTTGGAGAGAGAGAGGGGCCACAGAGTCAGAAGGGATTGGGAGGTCACCGGACGGTAGACCAGTCCTACCCCCAGGTTTGATAGCTTCCATCCTCCAGGAAGCCCATGGGTTGACACATTGTGGAAAAACACAGATGCAGAGGTATCTGACACATTGGTGGCATCCGTTCTTGCCAGCAATGATTGAAAATTATATCAGGGAATGTAGAACGTGTACAGAATACAATGTGAGACCAACAGTGAAACCACATGAGGGAAAATTCCCTCTTCCAAGAATGCTAGGTCAGGAAATAGTGATCGACTACACTGACATGATAGAGAGAGTAAACGGACACCGGTACCTTTTGGTAGCAGTGGATGCATACACTGGTTGGCCAGAAGCGATACCGGCAAAAAAGGAAGACGCAAAAACAGTGATCAAATTTTTGATAAACCAATACATTCCAATGCATGGGTTTCCAAAGAGAGTCAGGTCAGATAATGGCACACATTTCAAGAACAAAGACCTGCAAGAAGGTGAAGCAGCTTTAGGACTGAAACATGCGTTTGGAACAGTGTACCATCCTCAGTCACAGGGAAAATTGGAAAGAATGAATCAGTCCATAAGAGGAAAAATAGGAAAAGTGTGTGCACAAACAAAGTTAAGCTGGGTGGATGCCCTACCCTTTGCTTTACTGTCCATTAGAAGTTCAGTAAACTCTATCACAGGGTTTACCCCATACGAGCTAAGAACAGGGCAGCAGTTCCCGGGACCAGGAGCTGGAATACAGATGTTAGAGGCAGGAGGAGCCTCTATAAGGTACAAACCTTACTATGATCAACTAACAGCTTTGGTGTCAGCTTTCTCCAAACAGATTGGATTGGAAAAGGGGGACCGACAGAGCCAGGTGCCACCTACCACGGACTGGGTCCTGCTGAAGGTGATCATACGGAAGTGGTCGGAGCCAAGGTGGACAGGACCTAACAGGGTGGTGGAGGGGACATCCCATGTGGTCAGACTGCAGGGGGTAATCAACACAGCAATTGAAGGGAAGGTTTCCCCGCCCGACCAGATGGAAACCATGGCTCTGGCAAGAAGGGAAAACTATGCATCGGAGAGTGAATGTGATGTATAAAACTGGTTTGTTGGTCTCATTTTGATGAGACCAAAAGGGGGATTTGTAAATATATGGCTTAGTTTGAGGCATTCAGAAGCCTTTAATGATATATTTGTTTCAGTACTTATAATACAATGTTATACTTAA
>NC_057736.1:9157668-9160743 GCF_004010195.1 Chiloscyllium plagiosum | reverse complement strand
GGGCAGGATAGGGGTCAGACTTCGTGAACTGACACACTCTGCTGTTTGTCAGGGACGGGAAGGTCTAGACCCAGAGCTCTGTATACTTTATCCACTTACTGCTAAAATAAACTAAAAGTGTGAGACCGAATATCTTCTCCTATTGCTTCATTTAAAGAACACGCAGGACTTGGCTCACACATAGAAGAAAGTAAGTTGGTAGATTGAGCCAAAGTCCGACAATACAAAATTGGCTTGATGGTCAGAGACAGAGGATGGTGGAAGAGGGTTGTTTTTTTAGATTGGAGAGCTGTAACCAGTGGTGTGCTGCAAGGATTGGCGCTGGGTTTACTACTGATCATATGATTTTGGATGAGAATATCAGAGGTATGATTAGTAAGTTTGTGAACAATACCAATATTGGTGGTATAATGGATAGTGAAGAAGGTTATCTAAGAGTACAATGGGATCTTGATCGGCTCGGTCACTGCCGAGGAATGGCAGATGGGATTTAATTCAGATAAATGTGAGGTATTTATTTGGTAGGTGAACCAGGACATAACTTAGAGTTAATGGTAGGACCTTGGGAATATACACAAATAGAGATGTAAGAGTGCAGGTTCATAGTTTCTTGAAAGTGGTGTTCCGGGTAGACCGGGTGATGGTGAAAGTTTTTAGCATGCTTGCCTTCATTTGATCAGAACATTGCGTATAGGAGTTGGAATGTCATGCTACAGCTGTACAAAACATTGGTATGGTCACATTTTGAGTACAAACAGGATTCTGGGGATACTTGGGGATTCCTGAAGAAGGGCTTATGCCCGAAACGTTGATTCTCCTGTTCCCTGGATGCTGCCTGACCTACTGCGCTTTTCCAGCAACACATTTTCAGCACATTTTGAGTACTGCATGCAATCCTAGTCACTCTGCTATAGGAGGGATGTTAATAAATTGGGAAGGGTACAAAAAAGATTTACAAGGATGTTACTGAGACTGGAAGGTTTGAGTTATAAGCAGAGGCTTGGGACTTTCCTCGCTGAAGCATAGGAGGCTGAGGGGTGATCTTAATGAATGTTTATAAAATTAAGAGATGTGGATATGATGAATAGCTGTGGTCTTTTTCCCAGGATAGGAGAGTGCAGAACTAGACGACATAGATGTAAGGTGAGAGGAAAAATTCAAAAGATACCTGAGTGGTAACTCCCACACAGTGTGGTGGGTGTATGGTAACCAGCTACTGGAGGAAGTGGTAGAGGTGGGTACAATTTAAAAGACATTTGAACAGGTAAATGGATAGGAAAGGTTTAAAGGGATATGGGCTAAATGCTGGCAAAAGGGACCATTGAAGTTAAGAAAGTTTGTTTGTCATGGACAAGTTGTGCTGTGTACGTCTGCAACTCTAAGTGAATTTAAAATGCTAATTCAGATAGACGTGGATAATGTCAACCCAGTTCATAGTGGACCCCATTGTTTGAAGGGAATTCTCATTAATGGAGGAACCTATTGTCACAGTAATAGCCAGTGTGATAAGTCAATGTGATTGTTGCAGTGATTATGGTCATGACAGGGTGCTTTACCATTTATCTTCAGTTTAGTCCAGGATTTCTCATAAGCCCTTCTTCCTTAACTGTACCTGCATTCACCGCTTTCTCTGGCAATTCAGTCCACACAAGCCACTGTTTCTAAAACAAAAACGTTGCCCCTCATCTCTTTTAAATCTTTCTCCCCTCATCTTTTTTTAAAAAAGCCCCCTATTTTTGAACTCCCCTACCCTAGGGAAAAGATCATTGACATTCACCTTATCTATGTCCCTCATTTTATAAATCTCAATAAGGTCATTGCTAAACTCCTATGTTGCAGTGAAAAAATGTCCCATTCTTTACAGTCTATTTCTATATTTCAAGCCCTCCATTCCTGACAGCATCCTGGTAAACCTTTTCTGAACGCACTTCAGTTTAACGGTTTGTGGTAGTTGCCGGCTGACCAACTGTATTGCCCATCCTGTCCACCCTTGACAAAGTGGTGGTCAGCTGCCACCTTGTAACTGCTGAGATTAATTTGTGTTGGTATCCCCAGAATCTATAGTTGAGGGTATTTTCACAATCTCTTTTCTGTCTGCAGGAAGAGTTGATAGCTGTTTTAATAAGCATTCTTTCGGATGTCATGTATACAAACCTCTTATCTTTAGCATTATTCACAACATGAAATATGTTTTATCAAATAACCTGTGATAAAAATCCCATTATTATCTTCTTTTGCCTGCACCACTATTGCTTTAGTCATTTAATCCAAGTTGCCTTCTGCAAAAACCTAGATTTTCCCTCTGTTCTCTCCTCTCCACCCCACCTTTATTCCCTATCTCTGTTACTTCCTTAAAGCAGGTAACATAACACACGTTTTTTTCAGCTTTGACAGCAGTCATCTATCTGAAACATGCCCTCTATTTCTGTCTCCATACATATGGTCTGAAATGTTGACTATAGAGTTGACTAAACTAAAACAGTGGTGTCAGTTTTTATTTCACATTTCAGATTGAAGAGACCATGGGTTTTGAAGGTGCTATTGTAGGTGTTGATGAATTACTGCAGTGCATTATTAAAGTGATATATGTCCCTTCCACTGTGCTCTAGTGTGGAGAACAATTTTTTTATGTGGTAAGGGATGTGATCAAGCAAGCTGCTTTGTCTTGGATGGTGTTGAACTCCTTGAATGTCATTGGAGTTGCACTCATTGAAGTAAATTGGGAGTATTCTATCACAGTTGTAAATGGAGGACAGTCTTTGGTGACTCAAGAAATGAGTTACTTAGCAGAGAGTTTCCAGCCTCTGAACTGCTCTTGTAGTATTTATTTTGCTCGTCCAGTTAAGATGCTGGGCAATGGTAAACCCAAGGATGTTGATCGGGGAGGATTCAGCAATGGTAGTACCATAGAATATCTTATATGCAATAATGTGTATTCACTGTTGTAACATAAAATAACACTGCAGTCATTTGTACACACCAATGCTGGAGAAATAGTAACGAGATGCATGACTAATTCATCTGATTTGTAGTGACATCAGTTGAGGGATATATTTTGGCCGTTGGTACATTGGG
>NC_057736.1:9154155-9156931 GCF_004010195.1 Chiloscyllium plagiosum | reverse complement strand
TTCAAGTTCCCCTCCTAGCCACTCACCATCCTAACTTGGAAATATATCACCGTTCTTTCATTGTCACTGGGTCCAAATTCTGGAATTTCCTCCCTGAGGGCATGTGAGCCAATCCATAACAGGTGGAGCGCAGTTTTCAAGAAGGCAGCTCACTACCACCTTCTCAAGGGCAACTAGAAATGGGCAATAAAGGCTGCCCAGCTACACCCACATCCCATAGATGAATAAAAAAAGTACCTTCAGAAGAAGGATGAGATAATCTTGGAGAAAACTAAAGCCATGCAATTACTTGTAATGAGAAAAGATAATTTGTATATTCAAGAGTCTTTATTAAAAATACCTTCTTTTAGAAAATAACCAGGAAGTGGTGAATGTTTAATTGTAGAATTCATTCACACAGTGTGAACATTGCTGGTAAAGTCAGTTTTTATTTACCATTCCTAATAGCCCATGAGAAGGCAATGGTGAGCTGCCTTCTTGAATACAACTGAGTACCTTGCAAGATCATTTCAGACAGTTGTTAAAAATGAGCTACATATGGGTGGGAAGTACCTGTAAATCATATATGGTAAGGACAGCAGACTGGATTTGGTGGGGCAAAAGTGGTTTGAGTGGAATCTGGCAGTGGCCATGGTCACTGCTGGTGGTCTCATCTTTTCATTTAATGTTTATTTAATTAAGTTGTAATCCCTCAGTTGCTATCATGGATTTTGAATTTATAAATCCAGACTATCAGTCTGAGTCTGTGGATTATAAATTCATTGTAAGTGTTAATGTTTAAAAGAATTTGGGGGTGCCTGTGCAATGATGCTGAACGTCAGTGGACAGGTGCAGCAAGCAATCAGGATGGCAAATAGATTTTGGCCTTCCTTGTAAAGGGGTTGGAGTGCAGGAATAAAGAAGTATTGGTAAAACTGTACAGCATTATGGTGAACAGTTTTGGTCTTGACATTTAGGAAAACATATAATGGAGGTGGTGCACTGTTGATTCACTATGTTGGTTCCTTGCGTGATGAATTTGTTTGATCATGCATAATTTGAGGCTATATTGTCTGGCGTTTAGAAGAATGAGAGGCAAACACATTGAGAAATACAAGATTCTGAAGGGCCCTAACAGGGTAGATATTAAAAGGTTGTTTCTGTAGGATTGTGATGAGATAAGCCAGGTAGACCTCTTAGAATATAAATTCCTTAATTGGGGCTGTTAACTTGGTCCGATGAGGGAGTCCTGGCTGATAGATATAATTCGGAGTATCTAAGCAATCAGGACGTCCTACCCACCTTTTGGCTTCCTTAACCGCCGTTCACACCTTCCGACCATCTCTCTGACAGCCCACCCCGGTAGCTGCCCAGGGTTACAGTGCTGAGGACAGCCTGCCCACCTTCTAGCTCTCGGTCTGCCCCTACGTGCCATCTGGCTCACGTCCACCCCAATGAACCATCTGGCCTGTGGACTGTCCTGACACACCTTCTGGCCACAGGCTGTTCTAGAGGAGGTTGGAAGGTGTGTCAGGGCGGATTGAGAACTGGAAGGGGCATGGGGCAGACAGAGAGCCAGAAGGGGTGTAGGGGCAGTCTGCCTTACAGTGGCCAGAAGGTGGGAGGGATGGGAGGCTTGCTGGGTTGCTGGGGGAGGAGTCTGTATTCTATGCACCGATTCTTATCTAATTGGATGGTCATGTCTGTATTTGTTACTGCTTCTTTCATGATGACTGAAAGTGGGATTTGAGGTTTGTCCTCATTTCCCTGGAAACTGGTTGAATGGTCGGGTTTGAGGCCTGGCTTTGCTGATCCTCTCCCTTGTAAATTGCTGTTTCTCTGTATACAGTTATTAATGTTAATTGTTTGCTTGTAAATTGTATTGTTGAATAAAATAATATAGTCAGGAAAAAAGTATAAACAGGAGTGTCAGCCGGAAGGGGCTAGGGGGCGGGCTGACTTTGAGTGTCTGGAAGGTGGGTGGGTCGTGTGATTTGCTGAGTTGCCAAGGTTGTCAGTGTTATTTGCACTGTTTTATTGTTCGGTTTATCGGACTGTTCATATGCGATTGCGTCTATTGTTTCCTTTTTGAGATAATAAGGTGGGATTTGAGGTTTGTCCTCTTTTCCCTGTGAACTTGCTGTACGGTGGGGTTTGGGGGTCTGGCTTTGTTGCCTCTTTCCCTGTGAATTGCTGTTTCTTGTAAACTGTGGTTCATTGTTCACTGTTTGTAACTTGCACTGTTTAATAAAAAAAAAGGAGCGTCACCCAAAAGAGGCGTAGGGGCAGGCTGCCTTTGAGTGGCTGAAAGGTGGAAGGGACAAGTGGTTTGCTAGTTTGCCAGGGTTGTCTGTGTTATTTGCACTGTTTTATTGATCAGTTTATCGAACTGTCTGGAGATGATTGTGTTCACTGTTTCCTTCTTTATAATGGAAGGTGGGATTCTAGGTTACCTCATTTGTCTGCGATCTGGTTGTACTGTGGATTTTGAGGGGTCTGGCTTTGCTGCCCCTTCCCCTGTAAATTGCTATTTCTTGTACAGGCTGTTCATGTTAGCTGTTTGTTTGCAGTTTGTAATAGTTAATAAAATATACTATAAACAAGAGTGTCAGGGGTTCAGTTCACTCAGAGCTGGCTCCAAGGAAGCTGGACCACGCTCAAGTACTACACACGTGTAAACAAAGGGTGACATGGTGATGTGATGTCAGTCTCTGTGGAGTTATCTCAGTTGCAATGAGAGGAAAAGAAGAGATGCTCCTGAAGAAATTTGCTCACAACAGTCATCTTTGAGTTGGGG
>NC_057736.1:9151033-9151324 GCF_004010195.1 Chiloscyllium plagiosum | reverse complement strand
TTAAATGTTTCTCCAAGGTGGGATATGTCTTAGAAGGGGAAAATATGTGTTCCAGGCACCCCAGGTGATCTAATTGAGTTACACAGTTAACAAGATTGGGTTACACCCTTTGGAAAATAAAATAAGGGCGATCAAAGATGCCCCAGCTCCCATGTTTGTACTGGTGCTTAGGTGGTTCGTCAGAATAGTAAATTATTAAGGAAAGTTCGACTCCATCTTGGCACCCTTACATCTGCTATTGAAAAAGGATCAGCCTTGGATATGGTCTTGTAGCCAAGATGTAGTGTTTAG
>NC_057736.1:9132533-9150533 GCF_004010195.1 Chiloscyllium plagiosum | reverse complement strand
CATTTACCATGGCTAATCCACTTGACCTGCACATCCCTGGATACTACAGAACAACTTAGCATGCAGTCACCTAGCCTTCACATCTTTGGATTGTGGCTGTAAGCCAGAGCATGCGGAGAAAGCCCATGCAGATACTGGAGAACCCCTTTCAATTTATAATGGTTTGGGATTAATTGCATTATACTTCTATTATGTTTTAAAATCCTTGAACTTATATTATGAGTAGTTTGAATTATTATTCTATTTTTCTTCATTCCTTTATTATAAACTTCTGTTTTAATTGTTAAAGCAAAGTCTGCAGTCTTGCATGCTTATGTTTCAGTATAAGGCCCCTGGGTTAACGCAAATACAAATCAGAATATGATCTATCAGGCCAGGTTTGTGTCTAGGATCTGACTTGTCAGATATTAACAACGGCTGCAATCACACGATTTGTATCACGTTCAGTGGATCAAATTGGCTAAACACTATCATCTAGGATGCTGGGTACGTCAGGCGAAGGGTGAGATGAATGATCCAGTCAGCTATTCTGGCCGAAGATAATTGCAAATGCCATGATTTTGCATTGATGTGCTGGGCTCCCTCACCATTGAGTGTGGCGATATTTATGGAGACTCTGTTTCTCGCTAGCTTTTGATTGTCGTCATTCAAGACTGTATATAGTGGACTACAGACTGCAGTATCATAATTTGCATCTGGCTGAGTAGATTCGGCCTACTACGTGGCCATCCATTTTGAAACAAAGTAAATATTAAAATTTTCTCAATGTTTCTTTTTAATAGATTAAAATAACAACATGATGTGTTGTTGTACTGCCATCTGTATGCATGCAACTGATGAATGTGTTTTAGTTTGCAGGAAGAATCACCAGGATAATTTTCATTTTGAATGTACTGATCTGTCACCACTTAAATCTGTAACCAAGTTCTGGAGTGAGTTTTTTTTTTCTCGATCCATTTCCACAAAAATGTCTTCACTTCTTTTCAAAGTAACAGCTCTTTTGTAATACTTGAGGTTAAACAATTTCTTATTAACGAAGCTAAATTTTCAGTCAGCTAGAAGTAGATTCCAGAACAAGCTTTTATATCCTTGATTCCTGAAGGAGTAATAAGAAAAGTTTTTAAAGATGGTTAAAAATCTTAGTACAAATATGAATATTCATCACTGGAACTCAACCAAGTATAGACTATGGTTGTCTTGAGACTTGTAAAATGCAGTCTAGTATAATAGTGAAAGATGACTTTCTCGTTCCAGCAGAGTTACTGTGATATTGATAAACCTTTAACTGCCACTAAATATCCACCCATTTTGTGTCCTAGAGTTGTATAGCATAGAAACAGACCCTTCGACGCAATTCGTTCATGCCTACACAAGATTCTAAATTAATCCAGTTCCATTTGCCAGCATTTGGCCCATATTGCTCTAAACCCTTCCTATTCATATGCCCATTCAAGGCTTTTTAATTGTTATCATTGTACCAGCCTCCACCACTTCCTCTGGCAGTACATTCCGTACATGCATGATAAAGTTGTCCCTTTGGTCCCATTTAAATCTTCCCCCTGTCACCTTAAACTTATGCCGTCTTGTTTTGGACCATGGAAAAGATCTTGTCCATTTACCTTATCTATGCCCCTCATGATTTTATAAACTTCTATAACATTACTCTTCTACCTCTAATCCTCCAGGGAATATAGCCCCAGCCTATTCAGCCTCTCAAATACTCAAAAGTTGGTAACATTCTTGTAAATTTTATTTGAACCCTTTCAATTTCTTCTCATCATTCTCTTTCGTTACAAAGATTACACACAAAATATTACATTAGTTTTGGATTCATACTTGGGAAATTTAAGGTATGATAAAGAGTTGGCAAAGAAGCTGGCATGACAATTTTAATCAAGGAATTTTAATAGCATTAGGATGTAAGGGTGTCCTGCAAGTTATACTAAGACAAAATTCAAATGGGTAGAATTATGCAATTGGAAAGAAAACTGTGTACATTTTTGGTGTGCTTTACAAATTGCCAGATACTAGATGAAGATATTAAAGAGCGTGACATCTGTAGACATTTCAGAGAATTATGTAAGAACAACAGACAATAATATTGAGTGATCTTAACTATTTCATGATAGATCATACATGATCAAAATCAAAAACCTTTTTTGGAGTGTATCTTAACCTACTTCCTCAATTGATTGTCTCAAGGCTAACTTACAACTTGATTTATTTTTTGGGAAAATAAAGATAAATATGTAATTTTAGGACAATGAGGTGTCAAAGAAAAAGTTGCTGTACTGGTTCAAAAAAAAAACTTAGTGAGATGAGATGGAACAGAAGCTAAAGCTTGGGATGAAAAGATTTGACTTAGAATGGTAAGGAAAATCAAGAAGAATGCAGAAATGTGTAGTGAGGTAATGGGTCATTAGAATAATGTGTTGCTTAGATTGGAGAAAAGCTAAAAGTGTGATTTTCGAAAGCAATAAGACACTTTGATAAAGGATTACATGTTTCTTTGAGAAAATAAATGATTTCGGAGCACTGCTCCTTTGTCACTTCACCTGACAAATGAGCAACACTCCAAAAGCTTGTGATTTCAAATGAGCCTGTTAGATTATAACCTGGTGTTGTGTGACTTCTGATCTAGGCCAAAAATAGTGAAAAGAATTGAGCACTTGCAGATTACTGCTGGTTGAATTAGAGATTGTTTTTAAAGGATCAATGTCTGTATTGGCTCTAAAACCCCTTAATCACAACAGATTAATTGCATGATAGAAATGTTATACATATTTCTCATGTCATTCATCAGTTAATGACTGGTGCCTCTTGTAGTATCATAAAATAACAACAATCGAGGAACGTTTTAATAATTATTTGCTCAGTAGTTTTGTCAACATATGCAATCTATTTTGTTATATTGATGGAGTGATTTTAATCAGTTCCATGTTAGTGTTGGATATTTTGCGATCTTACACTATTGATTCCATGCCTGTGTTGCTCTGATAGTTTTATAAATGTATTGATTGACTGTTTGAAAGACCAGTCATTAGGGCTGCGAACTATGTAAATAAACCCTTGAATGTTCATTCAGGAAACACTTTCAGCTAAAAACCTAGCTTCCCTGATTGACTTACTATTCAACTGAAACCCAAAACTTCACCACTTGGAATAATAACCTTCTCTTCTGTTTTTAGAGCAAAGACAAATGTCAGTTCACAGCGAAGTGATTTGGAATGTCGAACAGCAGTCAGTTCTTATTTTCTGAAAAGTTTAGATTTCTTCAGTGAATATTTTACTATTCCAGATTTTCCAAGATTGAGGCTTCCTTTCAATTTAATTGAAATACTAGTAAGTCCAGTTAGGCTGTTTTAATTTTCCATGCTAAATGGCCAAAGGGAGACTGAAAAAAGGTACCGTATCTACTTGCGTATATGTCAATCTTGTGTATGTCAACCCCCTATTTTGGCCCTAAAATCTTGTATTTTCCATATACCCCATGTATAAGTTGATGCTAATTCTTCACTGTTACAGATCAAAGTTTGAGTCAATGTGCCTGCCTGTTGCACTCCGGCTTTCCAGTCTGCTGGCCGGAACACTCAGTTTTGGGTCTTCCAGTCCGCTGGCTATCACTCACCACGTCATGTTTTTAGAATTACTGTAAATCGTGGAGTTAGTTTCCGTGGTTTCGGTTACCTGCAGTTTACTGTGAGGGGAACATATTACATGGAACGTTCAGGGACCAGGGGGCTGCCTGGAAGGTAGGTTTCCCATTTTAAATGACTACATGGATATTGACTTGATTGTGATTGTCTTTTCCTTGCTAGTACTTAAAAACTTATTACTACTCAAAGATGAAATGCAAATGACAAGCATGAATTTCATCCCCTCAAACAATACCTTGTGTATAAGTCGACCCCTAATTTCAGCTGAAAAAATATGGTCTTCAAAACTTGACCTATAGATGAATATTTACGGTAGATCTTTTTCATGAAAAGTAAATGTTTGCTTTGTTCCTAAAAGTAGCAAAATGAATGGATAATAATTCTTATTACATATTTACATTGTGACATATTATTGCTTTAAGAGGTGTATTTTGTCCTTTTATGAGACAGCGATAAAAGCAGTCTCTTCCAAGCCAATAAAGTAAACAGTTTATGAGGCTTTGGGAGTTTTTAAAAGTTGGAACAATGGAAGCAGCATGAAGGGGTGGGGTCAAGCTCCCACAGAACCAGTACTTAGTGTAACTTGAAGCTGCTACAACAAAATGCTTGAGTTCTCTGAGTTTTATCTTGATTTTCTTTTCCTCCTACACTGGAGAATTGCATGTGAGACATTATATTTTACTGAATTTGCCTTTGCCAAGGGTGTATTTAAAGGATGTTCCAATATAGTAACAGTTGCTGTTTATATTTTATTAATCTGTTAAATTTTCCAGTAATTATTTCCAATTCTGCTTTTGTTTGTATTTAAACAGTAGTGTACGAATAATGTTTCTTTGCTTCAAGCCTTGTAGTTTGACCAATTGAATTGTGTCCGAAACACATGCCTTACACTTGCATTTAAAAATAAAATAGAGATGCGGGTCTTGGCTATCTTTTTAACACATACTGTTGTGAGGGGGTTTGGTCTGGTCCATAATAATGGAAATATGAATTCTCAAATAGATTTACATTTTTCTCTAGCTACAAAAATGTGCCATTGCTTTTGACAAAGTAATATTTTCCAATATATCTTGGTATATGTATTATTAATAGGCCACTAACCTTATTAGTTAATAAGACACTGTAATTTAATACAATCTTAGTTTTTTTGCCTTATTTTTGAAAACTAATTTGAGTTATTAATTTTATTTGAGTTATTTAACAGACTAAAAGAAGTATGCTAAACTCATAGAACTATTAAGTATATACAGGTTTCTCGGACAAAAGATTTAATTTGTTTCATCTATTATATTTTTGGTTTAATGAGATAGAAGATCCAATCACATCCTTACTGAATGGTCTACATTTGATAAATGAGTTAGAGTTCTTCCCTTTTGTCTTCAGCTTGAAAATTGTCTTCCTTTACACATTGTTGCAAGTGTTTGTTGTTAACTATGCAGCAAGGGCAAGAGG
Organism: Chiloscyllium plagiosum; assembly: GCF_004010195.1. Taxonomy (NCBI): domain Eukaryota; kingdom Metazoa; phylum Chordata; class Chondrichthyes; order Orectolobiformes; family Hemiscylliidae; genus Chiloscyllium; species Chiloscyllium plagiosum. Next base: position 9,145,425 of record NC_057736.1, on the reverse strand, counting down.
GCATCTGGTTAAGATGTTGCTCATCAATGCTCAGTAAGATTTAGGGATTGAGAAAGAAACAGAATGAACAGAGTCACATCATGTAGAGAAAGTGGGATAGGGAAAGGAAGAATGGATTAAAAGAGTTTAAAATAAGGCAAAAAAATTAAGATTTTAAAATCTGTAAATTTTGAAGAATTGACTGTATGTAGGAATGTGACTCCCGTTTTTTTGTCAGTTTGGATTTTGTATTTCCTTTGTAATAGGAGGTGAGCATTGCTGATAAGCCCAACATTTGTTACTCATGCCTAATGCCTTTGAACTGGATGGCTTTAGTATCTATAAAAGCTTTTTCATGATTAAAGTATATTTTTGCAAGTTAAGAAATACGGATTGTCATTAGCAATGAAAAGGCCATGGCCCAGTGGTATTATCGCTAGATTATTAATCAAAAAGAACGTTTTTACCTCGTTTTTACCTCTTTTTACCTTTATTAATCCAAAAACTCAGCTAATGTTTTGGGCACCAAAGTAGTTTGGTAGGAGGTCCACTGGAGATTTACAGGGATGATCCTGGGAATGATCAGTCTTGTAAATCTCTTCTGGACCTCCTCCAAAACCAGCACATCCATCCTTAGATACGGGGCCCATAATAGCTCACGATATTCCAAATGCAGTCCAACTAAAGCTTTGTTCAGCTTCAACAGTACATCTCTGCTCTTGTATTCTAGTGCCCTTGAAATGAATGCTAATGTTACATTTGCCTTCCTAACTGCCAACTGCATGTGACTCCAGAGCCACAACAATGTGATTAACTCTCAACTGCTCTTTGAAATGGTCGAACAAGCCACTCAGTAGAGATTAATACAACTAAGTCTCAACCATGAAATGAAACTGACAGATCAGTTGCCATCAGTCTAGGTACCAGAAATGACAATAGCAAAAACAACCCTTATTAACATCTCAGGGCTAGTGTTAAAATTAGGATCAATATCTCAGAGACTAACCAAGCAATAGCATGACAGCCAGATTTACGGAACCATACCTTACAGATCATGTTCCAGACATCACCATCACCATTCCTGGATAGGTGCTGACACATCTGCAGGACAGACCCAGGAGAAATGGCAGCACAGTGGTATATAGTCGGGAGGGGTTTGCCCTGGGAGCTCTCAACATTGACTCCAGCTCCCATGAGGTATCATGGCATCAGGTTAAACATAGGTAAGGAAACCTCCTGCTGATTGCCAAATTCTGTGGCTGATGAATCATTGCTGCATCACATTGAACAAGAACTGGAAGATGGACTGACGATAGCAAGGGTGCAAAATATAGTTTGGGTTGAGGATTTCAATGACCACCTCCAAGAAGTGGCTCAGCAGCAGCACTATTGATCAAGTTGCTCCTAAAGGTCATGGCTGCTAGATTGGGTCTGTGGCAGGTGGTGATGGAGCCAACAAAGGAAAAAAATATACCTGACCTCATTCTTACTGCTGGCTGCAGATCATTTGCACATGACAGTATTGGTAAGAGTGACCACTACACAGTCCGTGTGGAGATGTAATCGCACCTTCACATTGAGAATAACCTCATTGTGTTGTGTGGCACTATCACCATGCTAAATGGGACAGACCTTTGGACAGATTTAGCAATTCTTGATCGGGCATTCATGACCCACAGTGGGCCATCAATAGCAGCAGAATTGTGCTTGAACACAATCTGCAACCTCCTGGCCCAGCACATCCCCCACTTTACAATTACCATCAAACCTTTGTTTAAGGGGATTAACCTTTTTTCAATGTAGAGTGAAGGAGGGCATGCCAGGAGCAGTAGCAGGCATACCTTAAAATGGTGTCAATCTTGTCGACTACTTGCATGTCAAACAGCATAAGCAGCAAGTAATAGACCTAATCTGCACATCTTTGAACTGTGGGAGGTAACTGGAGGACCCGGAGGGAAGCTATGCACATGCTGGGAGAATATGCAAACTCCACAGATGGTTGCCCAGAGGTGGGACCAAACCCTGGAGCTATGAGACAGCAGTGCTAATCACTGTGACACTCTCTTATTGCCTTCCTCTTCATTGTTTCATTTAAAGAGTCATTTTCTGAAAGCAAGATGTCTCTTTTAAAAGCAGTAGACACTCTCTGTTTATATCTTGCATTTTCTGAGGCTTTTTGTGCTCATTCAGATTCATTTTTGTTATGTAACATATCTACTTACCAGTCAGGCAGCTGAGCTTGTTTTACGAGAACTAAAATGCCCATCTTTTTGTTTTCTGCAAAGCCATCAGGGAAAGTCCTTCTTCAATCTGTTCATAGTCATGGTCACTGTCATCATCTGGCTCTGTCATTTCAGTGAAGGGAAGAGAGAAGAAGCTATTAAAGTTTAACTAACAGATCTTTTATTGGGGATCTGAGCAAATTGTGTTGTGAAGGAGGGTTACATTCTCTTCACAACTGTCAGGATGAAATAGGATATGAGCTATCTGAATCAAATCATGTACTGCCAAAGTTCTGTACAAAGAACTTCTTTACCTCTCCGCCCCCCACCCCCACTCCGGCCTATCACCCTCACCTTAACCTCCTTCCACCTATTGCATTTCCAACGTCCCTTCCCCAAGTCCCTCCTCCCTACCTTTTATCTTAGCCTGCTTGGCATACTCTCCTCATTCCTGAAGAAGGGCTCATGCCCGAAACGTCGATTCTCCTGCTCCTTGGATGCTGCCTGACCTGCTGCATTTTTCCAGCAACACATTTTCAGCTAGCAGTAAAGACACTACTACTACATCACAAGAACCCCCTGTCCTAATTCTACAATTGGATGAGTGCAACATAGAAAATCCAAGAACTGCAATAGATCAACAATGGATAAAGCATATTTACTAAATAGGGTGCATTTTAGACTATTTATTATTTATGTAATATCTGCCACAATAAACATTTCATTTTTCATCATTTTCTACTTAATATATTAATAAACAAAGTTGACATTATTTCCTAACACTTGTTCTCACTTGTTGACAAGTCTCAAAATTTTAAAGGTCTAGAATTTCTCAGCCAGAAACAGAAGATTTAATGAATGATGGCACAAGCATTCTAATCAATTCTCATCATTGCAAGTTAACAGAAAATATGTTTGTTGCCATTTTTAATGGCTGATTTACTAACTAGAATTTGGGATTTGTCAACAAATTTCTCCATGTAGTCAGCAATGTGGCAGTTTTGTGTATGAAACAAGTTGACGCTAATTTGATTTGCTGAAATGGATAAACAAATCTCTTATAAATGCCTGAAAAGTTGGGTTGTAACTCATTAAATGTAATACTTTTCTGGTCTTTCAACTTACTTTCAGGGAGTACAGGAGACACCTTTGTATTCCCTTTTTTCACTTTTGTGTTTTCATTAGGAACAACTTGTACAGGTTGTATGGAAAAGGGTTTTCTTGAACTTGGTAGCATTGCTTCATTTTTGTCGATGTCACGTTTTAGGGGCAACTGAGTTCCCTTGGTGAAAGAATTAAATAAAACATTATTCAACCATTTTTATGTTGTTTTTATTTATGTACTTTTAAATATATGCGCACTCTTTGTTTCCGCTCCTCACCTGAAATCAGTGATTCTTGCTGGGATTATGGTTCCAGAAGCATTTACAGTTCCTCAGTATGGCGATGAATAACAGTATACCCATGAATCTGACTTCTATACAGTCGCTTTCCAGCAGGGGGTCAATGGAAAGTGATTAGGGCAAAGGTGGCCTGACATATGCCTTCCTAGGTCAAGTAAACCTAGTTTGCAAACAGGAAAATCACCGCCAAAATCCAAAAGCTCTGATTCCTGACCTAGTTCACATCAGCTCCCTTGGCACAGATAGGGATAACATTTGGAAGTTTTCACTTTGAATGATTTAATATGATGTATCCACTAGGCTATTTAGGAATCTTTAATGATGTGACAAACAACTGTCTCAATCTGAACCACACTTCTGCTTTTGCTTTAAACTTCCCAAGGTTTGTGCAAGGCATCTTCATGATCTAATTTTAATGCCCACAGATGAAAGTTCTAAGTTGGAATGAAGACTTGTCCAAAAAAAGTTACTTTTTGCCTTGAAACTGGCTGACACACATGAAAACATCACAGTTCATGTTAAGCATAAGGACATTAGATTAGATTAGATTACTTACAATGTGGAAACAGGCCCTTCGGCCCAACAAGTCCACACCGCCCCGCCGAAGCGAATCCACCCATACCCCTACCCCTACCCCTACCCCTACATTTTACATTTACCCCTTACCTAACATTACGGGCAATTTAGCATGGCCAATTCACCTGACCTGCACATCTTTGGACTGTGGGAGGAAACCGGAGCACCCGGAGGAAACCCACGCAGACACGGGGAGAACGTGCAAACTCCACACAGTCAGTCGCCTGAGGCGAGTATTGAACCCAGGTTTCTGGCGCTGTGAGGCAGCAGTGCTAACCACTGTGCCACCGTGCCGACATCTATATTTGTTAAAAATATTTCCTGTAAATTCTCCTTTTGTCAACGTGTAACATTCACACTCTGGTTGCAAGCATCTTGAAAGTGAATTAGATTAGATTCCCTACAGTGTGGAAACAGGCCCTTCGGCCCAACAAGTCCACACCGACCCTCCGAAGAGTAACCCACCCAGACCCATTTCCCTCTGACTAATGTACCTAACACTATGGGCAATTTAGCATGGCCAATTCACCTAACCTGTTCATCTTTGGAGTGTGGGAGGAAACCAGAGCATCTGGAGGATACCCATGCAGACACAGGGAGAATGTGCAAACTCCATACAGATAGTCTGTCTGAGGCTGGAATTGAACCTGGAACCCTGGTGCTGTGAGGCAGCAGTGCTAACCACTGAGCTACCATGCCACCTTCTATGTATTAATAGTTGCATGTAACACTGTAGTGACTGGATTTAGCTAGTAAGTCGCAGATGATTTCGAACTCACTCCCAACCTGGTGGGTGGCACGGTGGCACAGTGGTTAGCACTGCTGCCTCACAGTGCCAGAGACCCGGTTTCAATTCCCGCCTCAGGCGACTGACTGTGTGGAGTTTGCACATTCTCCCCGTGTCTGCGTGGGTTTCCTTCCACAGTCCAAAGATGTGCAGGTCAGGTTATTTAGCCATGCTAAATTGCCCATAGTGTTAGGTAAGGGGTAAATGTTGGGGTATGGGTGGGTTGCGCTTTGACGGGGCGGTGTGGACTTGTTGGGCCGAAGGGCCTGTTTCCATACTGTAATGTAATGTAATCTAATCTAATCTAAATCATTCCCTACACAAAAGGACAGTAATGATGGCACAATTAATTTATTAGGAAAGCAATATGTATTGATGAGATGAGGTGATAACTATCTGAGCAGTACATATGAAAAAGTAATTCCATCCCCAACTGGAACACAAATAAACATACTTATACCTTCATCTTGAAATTTGCTACATGAATCATTAGCATGCAAATATTTCAATGTGTGTGAGAGAGAGTCCTTTCTCTGTATATTAAACTAGAAATTAAGTTGATGTGAGTAAGTTAGTTCTTATGCAGAAAAAAAATGAAAAGTCTCTAACATCACCTAACCCTTCTGTTGGATAGGAAACAGCATTGGTGGGATTGCTGATCAAATTAATAGAGTGGAGTTTGAAGCCTTGCTGGAACTAAGATTGGGTAGATGGGGTCAGAAATGAGTCCCAGTGGCTGATTGTGCCAGTTCCCTGGATCCATTCTGCCTCTGCGCCATTCATATTGAGTGGGATTGGGGCTGGTAGGGCTTCGCACCTATCCATTGCAGCAGTCGGTCAAGCTCAATAACAGCCCCATTGAAAGCAATCAATGACTGGCTCAGGCATTCGATGACAGCCCAGGAGGCATGCCAGCGCTTCAGTCAGGGGATGGTATCAGCCATAGTCCACTCTGTATAGGGGCTCCTCAACACCAACCTTTCCCATACACTCACATGACCTCACATACACTGCTCTCTGAGGAGTCTATTTGTTAACTAAATATTTTAACTATTTGGAAAGAGTATGCCCATTTTGAGCCTCACTGCTCCTTATAAATTGCAAGATCTTGATTAACACTTTAGCTTATAGAGCTGAAAATGTGTTGCTGGAAAAGCGCAGCAGGTCAGGCAGCATTCAGGGAACAGGAGAATCGACGTTTCGGGCATAAGCCCTTCTTCAGGTTCCTGAAGAAGGGCTTATGCCCGAAACGTCGATTCTCCTGTTCCCTGGATGCTGCCTGACCTGCTGCGCTTTTCCAGCAAAACATTTTCAGCTCTGATCTCCAGCATCTGCAGTCCTCACTTTCTCCACTTTAGCTTATAGAGTCAGGCACCATCCTTGACTGGACAGCAAACCTATCTCTAAGCAAATTAAGCACATCCAATGAAATCCAAGTGTTTCAAGACCCGAAATAGTGTCAATCCTGTCCCAGATGAAAAATTCTCATAAACGGGACTGAGCAGAAATCCTTTTTATTTGTGATGTTTTTCAAAACCAAATACTCAATATTATTTTCTGTAAAGTGACTGCATTAACTTTTTTTTTGTAAGCTGTTATCCACTTAATGCTTGCCTCCCATGTTATTCAGAATAATTAGACGTGAAATCTACCATGCTTAAATACCAGATAAGCACTTCATATAAGCTTTTGAATTAGGATCCATTTGTACTAAGATTAAATAGACAATTAAATTAACTTTAAATCAACAGCTGAAGCTCAAACACAGTCTTTGTCGCATCAAGTGAAGCTGTAAGAACTATACATGGATTATGATTTTATCTTGCCTTTTGATGAGACCTTTTCAGATTCTGACTAATGTAATTGCTATCTTCCATAAAAAGTAGCCGAATAGGTTATAATCTACGTGGTGTGTTCCTTTCTGCTGGTTGAAAGGATAAGTGCACCATATGGAGTTATATAGTTTCACACAGACCAAGAAACTTGCATGTCCCCTACATCGGGTCCAGCTGAATTTGTATCTGTGTCCTTGTTCTGTGTATAATATGTGGACTTAACCTCATACACAATGCAACTGGGGGCAGTTAAATGTTTATGTATTCTTTCATAAGGTGTGAACACCACTGGCAAGGTAAGGATTTCTTGCACATCTTCCAGATTGCAAGAGCACTGCAACTGTTGGCCAGGGATCACAGTGATGTGTTGAAGCACAAGGAAACTCAGGGTCATTTTTGTGGACAGAAAGTAGGGTTCTGCAAAGCAGTCACCCAGTCTGTTTTGTCTGCCTGTTATAGAGGCGACCACATTGGGTGTAGCATACTATGGTGGGATTGGGGTGGGTAGGAGTTCGCACACATCATGTGCCGATGGTGACATCCCACTGGAGGTGGCAGAAATCCATAGCTAATGATCCTTTGGATGTGAATGCTGGTGGGTTTGTAAGTGGGAACCAGGGGGACCTAATTGGTGTTGCAGGAGGGAAGAGCAGCAATGAGGGCAGATGGGTCAGACCTGGCTGAGATTCCTGCCAACTACAGTGTTGGGGAAATCCTCAATTGAGGAAGAAGGTGGACATTTCAGAGGCCCCGTTGTTGAAGTTGGCATCATGAGAACAGATGTGACAGAGAAGAAGGAATTGGGAGAATGGAATGTAGTCCTTACAGGGATCAGGGTATGAGGATGTATAGTCAATATGACTGTGGGCATTATGTATGTATGTATCTTTGTATTCTGATTGGCAAACTAGCTTACAGAGTCATGCACCATCCTGAACTGGACAAAGTTCCTATTGGACTAGATTAGACTACTTACAGTGTGGAAACAGGCCCTTCGGCCCAACAAGTCCACACCGACCCACCGAAGCGCAACCCACCCAGATCCATTCCCCTACATTTACCCCTTCACCTAACACTATGGGCAATTTAGCATGGCCAATTCACCTAACCTGCACATTTTTTGGACTATGGGGGGAAACCGGAGCACCTGGAGGAAACCCACACAGACACGAGGAGAATGTGCAAACTCCACACAGTCAGTCGGCTGAGGTGGGAATTGAACCCAGGTCTCTGGCACTGTAAAGTAGCAGTGCTAACCACTGTGACACTGTGCCGCCTTCAAGCGGCAAATGGGGGCCACTCAGTGGAATTGGAGATGGTTCAAGCCCTGAAACAGCCCCAATTCTGTCCCAGATGAAAAATTTAGTCCAACATAACCAAGCCAAAGATATTTTCTTTTTGTTATCTTTTTCAAAAACTAAATACTCAATAATATTTTCTGTAAAGTGATTTGATTAACTGTTGAACCTGCTGAACTACCAGGTAACACTTCATAAAAGCTTTTCAATTACAGTGCACATGTAGTAAAATTAAATCAACAATTAAATTCATTTTAAATTAACATCTGAAGCTAAACTGGTCTGTGATTCAAGGATGGTCAAGCAGCGCCAACAGAATGTGATACCAGCTACAAATAGTGATTTGTTGGCTGAAATTTCTCTTTCCAAATTCAAAGTCAATGGACTCATTCCTCAGTTTAGTTCCAATAACTTTCTGAATTAAGCTTTTTTTCCATAATTAATGCTCAGTGTGAAGTTCCAAAGGATCTGAACATTGTGCAACGTTTTACACCTTAGTCATTTGCTATCATATGCAATTGACGATAAACTTTCTACCCAGATATTTATTCCCTCTTCTGCTGTCTCTCACATTGGCTCCATGTTCAGTTCTATTTCTTATCTATGAAGTGTTATAAATGTGACCTGCAAGTAGCGTGTTGAAGATTGTCAATTGTCACAGTGAAACAATTGACAATCAGAAAATTATAAGCTCCCACAGAAAAGCAAAGTACTATAGAATCTGGAAATTGGAACTAAAAGAGAGAATGTGGAAATACTTTCCAGGTACATTTTCAATTTCAGAATTCAAAACTGAAGCTTTTCTTTGCTGAATTGTCCTCCTTCTTGTGCTTCTTCATTGAATCAACACCTTTGGATGTTGATTCATGTTGTTTTTGGAATGCAAAACATAAAGTCACCACAAATGAACTTTTTAAATCTAAATGGCACTTGTTTTTGGATTAGCTCTTTATATTGGTTTCATCTGTGATAAGCTTAGGCTAAGTCCATTCACTCAGCTCGTCAGAGGTGGATAGCTCATTCTCCCAATACCACTCATGAACATTTATCCCATTCTGACCAGTTCTGATTTTAAATCTTAAAGTGCAACTTTATAGTTAAAATTAGCTAGGGCTTGCCCCCTTCATATTGCTGGTACATCCGAGAGTTTTAGTCTATCAAGCGCTCCCTGTGGTCTCTGCTTCAATGATTGTACATTTGTTATTGTTTATTAATAAGGAAACAGCAAAGTTATGTATTTACAACATTCAACTTATCAGGGAGATGGATTGAAGAGTTGTAAGTCTAATAAATTTGTCTAGCTTTCCGATAAGACTCACAGCATTGCACTATTTTTTTCAGGATTATCAACTTGCCATTTGTCCCAAACTGCCTCAGACACTTTGAGGCTTTTAGGCCATTCTTAGCTTCTTTGAAATATTTAACTGCAAACTTTCTTCCTTAAGAATCTGCCTCTCATTTGAATAATATTGTCAAACCGTATGAGAGCAAGGTTAAAACAGCTGAGCTTTTTGAAGACAAGGAGAATGGTGGCAATGCAAGGACTTAATGAGGCAGTTCCAGTGAGCTGGGTGTGAATGACGGCATCAAAGCTACTATGCAGTTTCATCTGAAATCAAAGTGACAGATTCTTGTTCTAAGCATTTTAACGAGTTAGTGAAAAGTGCTGGTTATTGATCGGAAGTCTGTTCCCGATGGTTGGAATAAGACATTTGCTCAATGCAGTACATAAAAGCTTTGAGATAGATTACACACCGAGGAGATAATGCTGCCTTGTAAATATCACGTATACGATGAACCAGTGATTTATAAATTAGAGGTCAATAACTTGTAAAGAATTTGACTTGTGTGGACATTCATGATTTTGAATTTGTTGTACCTGCTTAGTAACAGTTGCCATGAGAGTGTTGCTCAGAGCTGTTACTACTTTCTTTTGATATTCTATCAATTGCAATGACAATCTAGATGTAATTAGAAGTTTGAAAACTTCTGTGGAACGCATGCTGCTATCTTTAACACTGTTGTGTTGCAAAGATATATTAAAGTCTAGTGTTAATGCTTCTCTGACAGGTCAAGTTTTGCATTGGGCAAAGAAATAAAAATAAAACCATCATATACTATGACATGGTGGTTGAATTTTCGAACAGTATCTGTGTATCTTGTTTAAAAACATACCATTCCTCAATAGTATCTAGTGACTCCCTGCTGTGAGACACATGAATGTGACATCTTATTAAAATAGCTTTGCATCTGGGAAATTTAAATTCAATTAATTGAATGAGTCTCGAATGACAAACTAGCACCAGTAACGGTCACCATGAAATTACTGGATTGTTACAGAACAATGTCGTTAGGGAAGGAATGCTTCTGTCTTACCAAAGCCCTAAAGGAGCCTTCCACATCCATCAAAGTTTTACCTGCACATCCACTAATATCATTTATTGTATCCGTTGCTCCCGATGCGGTCTCCTCTACATTGGGGAGACTGGGCGCCTCCTAGCAGAGCACTTTAGGGAACATCTCCGGGACACCTGCACCAATCAACCACACCGCCCCGTGGCCCAACATTTCAACTCCCCCTCCCACTCTTTCGAGGACATGGAGGTCCTGGGCCTCCTTCACTACCACTCCCTCACCACCAATCGCCTGAAGGAAGAACGCCTCATCTTCCGCCTTAGAACACTTCAACCCCAGGGCATCTATGTGGACTTCAACAGTTTCCTCATTTCCCCTTCCCCCACCACACCCTAGTTCCAAACTTCCAGCTCAGCACTGTCCCCATGACTTGTCCGGACTTGTCCTACCTGCCTATCTCCTTTTCCACCTATCCACTCCACCCTCTCCTCCCTGACCTATCACCTTCATCCCCTCCCCCACTCACCCATTGTACTCTATGCTACTTTCTCCCCACCCCCACCCTCCTCTCACTTATCTCTCCACGCTTAGGGCTCTCTGCCTTTATTCCGGATGAAGGGCTTTTGCCCGAAACATCGATTTTACTGCTCCTCGGATACTGCCTGAACTGCTGTGCTCTGAAAAGTCATAATCGGCTGGTTTTTATAATGCTTCAGTATGTATACTCAAATGGATAATGCGAGAGAAAGTCAGCAGGACTCGCAACGTACGTGGAGAAAGAAACAAGGTTAATGTCTTGAATCCAGAATGGATTGTTTTCAGAGGAGGGTTCAGAAGAGTTTTGAAGAAAAGTCCTATTGAATTTAAAACGTCAACCTTCTCTTCTCCAGGTGCTGCCAGACCTGCTGAATTTTTCCAGCATTTTCTGTTATTTTTATTTTGGATTGCTATCTTCCACAGTAGGGATAGTCATTTAGTTGGACTCGAAAGAAAGGAACGAATACGGGAACAGAGAGATAGTGGAATCGAGGTCAAAGATCAGCCATGATCTTACTAGGCACTACATGACCTACTCCTGTTCCTACATTTTACATTCTTACATTCAAAACAATTTTCAACAGATTTTGGGGGAATAAAGGAATAAAGGATATGGAGATAGTGCAGGAAGCTTTTGTTTGAGGCAAAATTATCAACTATAATTTTAATGAATGTGAAAGAAGACTTGAGTGGCTCAATGGTCCTCTCCTGCTCCTATTTCAAATGCCTTGACAGGTCAAAAAAGTCAATAAACAGGAAAAAAAAAGATGTGATGGGAAGCTGAAGGAATGCTCGAATCAGGGCATTATATTAGAAGGGATCTATTCCTTATTCAATTTTCAGATGATTCTGTCTTTTAGAATTCCCACAAAGAGTATTCATGTTGAATTCTATGAGTCAGAGTTCCTTGAACTTAAATGCCAATAATTCCTGGCTGTAATATAACAGAGCTAAGAAACAGAACATTCACAATATTACTTTGGAAATTGCTCAATCATATCTAATTTGACAGAGTTTTCCAAATAAAAACCCTTTTAAATAACTGGGATTCAAAGGTTATTCTTCCAAAAATTGCTTTATATTTGTTGAGTGAACTTAAGATCCAGTCAGCCATGAACGAAAACTAAACAACAGATTTGGAAAATACTGATTGTGCCAATGTACACACAATGTAGCTTTCTTTTAAGTTCTGTCTTCTTTCACTTCCCCTGACAGTGCTAAGTTAAGATTTAATGTAAGGAATTATGATATCATAGTATTCAAGCCATCCAATCAATGCCAACGCTGTGCAAGAACAATTTACCAATCCCCATGAACCTTCAATTAGTTTCTCATCAGGTGCTCATCCAGTACCCTTTATAGGTCAATCAGTGTCATACATTCACTCTGTGAAAAGATTTTCTTCACGTCACCTTTAGTCCTTCTGCCAATTAAGTCTGTGCCTTCTAATTTTTAACCATTTGTCTAATGGGATCAGTGTCTTTCTATCTACTATATCCTGACCTGTTCAACATTTTGAAAACCTCTATCAAGTCTCTGAAGAAAATTTCCAAATGTAATTTTCTTTTCATGGTGCAGATCATGAAGACAGAGAAAGATGCAAATGTGGTTAATAAGGTCTGCAGGATACTATGCTGTATGAACAGGGACAAACGTACAAAAGGCAGAAAAGTTATGAAGAACAGTTATCATTAAAATTTGGTCTGGTCCTTTTTATTGAATTTGTTGGAAATAGTCAAGGCCCTAGCATTGAGGCACAATGTCCAATTAGCTATTTTTCATCTATAGATGTAGAAGTTAAATTATACAGCAGAATCTCCAATGTAATAATCTCTGGATTACACCCTGAGCCATGGTCGAACTTGCATGGGGTAAATAAAGGCAAGGAGTTAAATGCATG
>NC_057736.1:9131083-9132033 GCF_004010195.1 Chiloscyllium plagiosum | reverse complement strand
GGGCCTGTACTGCGCTGTATTCTTCTATGTAAAACACCAGATAATTCTATTGGTTTTGATGTCATCAAAAATATTACATTTCAAATTCGATTACATTTTGGTAGCTTGGGGCATTATTTAAACTGATTGGCCGAATTTGAATTTGGTTTTGTTCCATTGCGACACAACTCCAGCTATTTGTTTCAACCAAACATTGTCTTTTTACGTTGTTCAGGACTTTCTGTGCTTTCAGTCTGTCCTTGCTAGCTTTTCAACTCTCTTAAAGGTACAATACACACCAACACCTTCATAACACTTTGTCAATCATGCTTTCCCAAACTACATGAAGATCAAGGTCACCCTTGATTAATGCATTGCTTTTTCTTTTCAAATGCCCTCATTATCTCTTCATTTCTCCACTGTATAACCATATATCTACTGTTAGGGGGCCTATAGGCCACTCCATAGAGTCATAGAGTCATAGCGATGTACAGCATGGAAACAGATCCTTCGGTCCAACCTGTCCATGCCGACCAGATATCCCAACCCAATCTAGTCCCACCTGTCGGCACCCAGCCCATATCCCTCCAAACCCTTCCTATTCATATACCCATCCAAATGCCTCTTAAATATTGCAATTGTACCAGCCTCCATCACATCCTCTGGCAGCTCATTCCATACACGTACCACCCTCTGCGTGAAGACGTTGCCCCTGAGGTTTCTCTTATATCTTTCCCCTCTCACCCTAAACCTATGCCCTCTAGTTCTGGACTCCCCACCCCAGGGAAAAGACTTTGCCTATTTATCCTATCCATGCCCCTCATAATTTTGTAAAGCTCTATAAGGTCACCCCTCAGCCTCCGACGCTCCAGGGAAAACAGCCCCAGCCTGTTCAGCCTCTCCCTGTAGCTCAGATCCTCCAACCCTGGCAACATCCTTGTAAATCTTTTCTGAACCCTTTCAAGTTTCAC
>NC_057736.1:9120494-9130205 GCF_004010195.1 Chiloscyllium plagiosum | reverse complement strand
CCACAGTAAATATTGATGCGAAATATTCATTTAGTATCTCCCCCATTTTCTGTGGCTCCACACAAAGGCTGCCTTGCTGATCTTTGAGGGGCCCTATTCTCTCCCTGGTTACCCTTTTGTCCTTAATATATTTGTAAAACCCCTTTGGATTATCCTTAATTCTATTTGCCAAAGCTATCTCATTTTACTTGTTACATTCTTTGTCACCATGTCCTCTGTCCCCTCCCCCCATTCCAGTGGGACTGTCTGTTCTTTCCAGTTTGTCAGTTAGACACACCATCATTCTGTCATTTTCACATTCCAGTCACTTAATCTACACTAACAACATCCTTTCTCCTCCAGCACTCCACTCCGCTGCCCTGACTACTACATGAATGCTGCCCCCTCCACACTTCTCGCCAGCTCTGATGAAGAGTCATCTAGCCTTGAAACATTAGCTTGCTCTCTCCATGGATGCTGCCTGACCCACTGTGATCTTCAACATTTTTTTTGTTTTCAGTACACTAGTTAATTTAAAGACAACCGACCAAGCAACCATGTTGATTTTAGTTCCTACATCTTTATAAAAATTGTTACCAACCAGTAATTTGTCTAACCTCAGAAGCCTGAACATAGTCACCAGATAACCATCAATGCTCATTTTCCACATGCAGCTTTAAAGAAAAGTCTCACCTCCAGAACTGACAAGCAACTGAACACTTTCCAGTCTGTCTCAATCACTAGAGTAGAAAGGTTTAAGGCATCAAAGAGAATGTACACAGTGCTGAGCAAAAATAGGCAAGAAACATTTTACAAGGTCCCATTATTGTCATAATGTCATTATCCTTTGCTGTCCTCATACCGCAACAGATACGAATGCCATCTGATATAATCATCTCACAAGTGAGAACACTTACATGTGCAGTAGGATCGTGTGACTCAGGGACCAAATGGAATAGTACCTTGAAGCCTTGTAAATAAAACTTTTCATTCAGCTATGAAATATACACTTTACTGTCTAAATTCAGGTTAGTCTCTTTTCATTGGAAAGGCATCCCAATAGAGCCCTTTTCATGTGACTAAAGCCACGAGGAACAAAGATTATTCAGCAACTTGATGAGCACTTTTTTAAATAATACATGGGGCATGCCTGTCACTGACTGGGCCAGCATTTTTGTCCATCTCTAAGTTGCCCTTAAGAAGAAGAAGGCATGTTGCCTTTTTGATCTGCTGCATTTTATGTGTTGTAGGTAGATGCACAATGCTGAGAGGAAGGGAACTCTAGGACCTTGACCTAACAACATGAAGATGCAATGATATATTTCGAAGGCAGTATGGTGAGTGGTTTGGAGGGGAACTTACAGATGTTGGGTCTTTCCCTGTACCTGCTGATTTTGTCCTTCTATATGGTCACGGCCGTGGGTTTGGAAGGTGCTGTTTAGATCTTGAGTAACTCTCTGCAGTCCATCTTGTACATGATATTCTCTGCCGCAACTGAGCATCAATGGTGGAGAAAGTAGGTGTTTGTGGATTTGCAGCCAATCAGGTAGGCTGTTTTGTCTTGAATATAGTCAAGCTTGTTCAGTGTTGTTGCAGCTGCACTCATCCAGGAAAGGGGTGGGTATTCCATCACATTCCTGACTTGTGCCTTGTAGATGATGGACAGGATTTGGAGTCAGGAGATAAGTTACTCGCGATAGTATTGATTAATCTCTGACCTGATCTTCTAGCCACTGTATTTATATGACTAGTCCAGTTCAGTTTCTCATTTAATTAGTTGGTTGGTAATAAAATTAGTCAAGGGTGAATTTAGAAAAGTGTAATTTTCATTTGAAGTTTAGTGGAAGGTGTACTTTTAACAGATTTGTTAAAAAGAAACAAATAAAAGTGGTATGGTCAGCAGAATGACAAGCAGACTTTGAGAAATTGACTTGGGCACTGGTTCCTCAAGAGAGTTTAGGCAGAACCAAGCTTCTGGCACCACAAGAGGCCTGACTGTACAGGAGAGGAGTAGGAAGAAAGCAGGAGTGCAATAGGTTAGTTATTCATTTGTTAGAGGAACAGACAAGCATGATTCCAGGATGGTGTATGGCCTCCCTGGTGCCAGGGTCAAGGATGAGCAGTTGCAGGACGTTCTGAAGGGACAAAAGATAGAGTGGTACACATTGCTACTCATGATATAATACAACAAGGAATGAGATCTTGCATCAAGTGTTCAGGGAGCTAGGCAACAGATTAAAATGCAGGTCCTCAAAAGGTTGTAATCTCTTGATTATTCCAGTGTCATGTGTGAGTAAGTACAGAAATGGGAGAATAGGGCAGGTGAATGCATGACTTAGAAGTTGATGCAGGAGGGAGGGCATTAGATTGCTGGAACCTCTACAATCAGGATGGTCTGTACCTGAACTCGAAAGAAACCAACATCCTTGTGGGAAGGTTTGTCAGTGCTGTTCTGAGGAGTTTAAACTAGTTTGGCTGGGGACACAGTGCATTAGTTCAATAGTAACACAGCATATCTTAGAAAAGGAACCTCGGCAGACAGAGTTCAGCCGTGTTGTGCCTCAAGGGAGTAAGGCAAAGTTAGAGGGTCTCTAATGCCAGAGGTATTAGGTAAAATGTATGTAGGTAAAATAGATACGTTAAGGGTGCGGATTGACACATGGAGATGCGATGTTGCCATCACGGAGACATAGTTGAGGGAGGGACAGGTTTGGCAACTCAACACTCCGAGGCACAGGATCTTCAGGCAAGAAAATGGAGACTGTAAAAGAGGTGATGTCACATTATTAATTAAGAAGTCGGCTACTATAATAAGGAGAGACACTATCTTGGAAGGGTCACCATGAGGCTTTTGTGGGTAAACCTTAGGAATAAAAAAGGGGGCAGTCATACTTTTGTGAGTGTATTTATCAACCCCAAACAGTAAGCAGGCAATTATGGAACAGACATATATTCAATTCATAGAGGTGCATTCACAGAGTAATTATATTAACAGATTTCAACTATCTCATGTTAATTGGGATAATCATAACATAAAGGGTTTAGAGGAGGCAGACTTCTTGAAAGATATTCAGGAAAGCTTGTTATACCAACATATAGATGATCCTACAAAGGACAAAGTTCAAAGCTGGAACCAATTCTAGGGAATAAAGTGGATAGGTTCTTGTGGTGGCACAGGTGGAGCATTTTAGTGGTAAGTGACCATAAGATGGTCTGCAAAAAAGGGTGTTAGATTGAGGAAAGTTAGATTTCATTAAAATAAGGTAGAATCTGGCCAAAATAGACTTTAAGGCAAATATACAACAGAACAGTTGGAGGTATTCAAAAAGGTATTGAGGAGAGTATAGGCCCAACATGTTCCCTTTAGAGTGAAATGTAGGAGCTCAGAGAACCCTGGATATATAGAAATAAAAAGGACAAAGGATAAAAAGGAAAACAGACATACAAAGGGAGAAAGTGAATGGAGGCCCTAGGGGAGTATAGAAAGTGTAGGGGGCAACCTAAGAAAGCAATTGGGATAACAAAGAGGGAGAATGAAAACTGGCGGGTAAGATTAGGTAGAATCCCAAGATATTTTGCAAGGAGAAGAGAATAACCAGGAAAAGAGTATGGGCCATGAGGGACAAAGGGGGAAATCTATGCATGGAGCCAGAGAACATTGACAGAGTGTTAAATGAGTATTTCAAATCTGCTTTTACTCAGGAGAAGCAGGACACAGGTACAGAGTTTGAGAAGATGGTTAACTATGAGGTTCTTGAGCAGCAGTGTCTTTTTCTCCTTGTTATATTCATGATCCTTTGCAAGAAGTAATTTCTCCTTCACGGAAACAGAAAGACTAATTAGTATAATTTATTCAAGGGATGTGGGTTTCTCTGATTCCACCAGAATTTATTGCCTATACCTAGCGACCATTGAGAAAGTGGTGATGAGCTGCCTTGTTGAACCGCTGCAGTCCACCTACACCACAGTGCTAAAGATGGAGATCCAGCCCTTTGTCCCACTTCACCCCTTTGTGTCTAACTCTGGATAACATTATCCAAAAATCCACCCTGTAATGATGCCATATCCTTTTGCTTTGTAAACTTACCCAACCCCACCCACCCAATTAGTTTAAAGCCATCTGTACACTGATCACAGCCCTGTTCAAGTGAACACTGTCTCACCAGAACAGTTCCTTTCTACCCTCGTACTGGTGTCTGTGTGCATGAACTGAAACACATTTCACTCACACTAATCTGTCAGCCATGCATTTAACTTCTTGCCTTTATTTACCCCATGCAAGTTTGACCATGGCTGCAGGGTGTAATCCAGAGATTATTACATTGGAGATTCTGCTTTATAATTTAACTTCTACATCTATAGATAAAAAGTAGCCAATTGGACATTGTGCCTCATAACCAGGGCCTTGACTATTTCTAACAAATTCAATAAAAAGGACCAGACCAAGTTTTAATGATAAATGTTCATCATAACTTTTCTGCCTTTTATACCGTTTGCCCTAGTCCATACAGCATAGTATCCTGCAGACCTTATTAACCACATTCGCATCTTGCTCTGTCTTCATGATCAGCACATGAAAAAAAAAGTTACATTTGTATATTTTCTTCAGAGACTTGATAGAGGTTTTCAAAATGTTGAAAAGGTCAGGATAGAGTAGATAGAAAGACACTGTTTCATTAGTCAAATGGTTAAAAACAAGAAGACACAGACTTAATTGGCAGAAGGACTAAAGGTGACATGAAGAAAATCATTTTACAGAGTGAAGGTCATACAGTGCAAGTGAATGAGTGTGACTTTTAAAGCATATTAAATAAGCACCTGATGAGAAACTAATTTAACGGTCATGGGGATTGGTAAATTGTTCTTGTACAGCGTTGGCATTGATTGATTGGATGGCTTGAATTCTATGATACCATAATTCCTTACATTAAATCTTAGCACCGTCAGGGGAAGTGAAAGAAGACAGAACTTAAAAGAAAGCTACATTGTGTGTGCATTGGCACAATCAGTATTTTCCAAATTTGTTTTTTGTTTTTATTCATGCTGACTGGATCTTAAGTTCACTCAACAAATATAAAGCAATTTTTGGAAGAATATTCTTTGAATCCCAATTATTTATAAGGGTTTACTTTTGGAAAACTCTGTCAAATTAGATATGATTGAGCAATTTCCAAAGAAATATTGTGATTATGATGTTTCTTAGCTCTGTTAGGTTACAGCCAGGAATTATTGGCATTTAAATTCAAGGAACTCTGACTCATTGAATTCAACATGAATACTCTCTGTGGGAATTCTAAAAGACAGAATCAGTTGAAAATTGAATAAGAAATAGATCCCTTTTAATATAATGCCCTGATTCGAGCATTCCTTCAGCTTCCCATCACATCTACTTTTTTTTCCTGTTTATCGACTTTTTTGACCTGTCAAAGCATATGAAATAGGAGCAGGAGAGGACCATTCAGCCACTCAAGTCTTCTTTAACATTCATTAAAATTATAGTTGATAATTTTGCTTCAAACAAAAGCTTCCTGCACTATCTCCATATCCTTTATTCCTTTATTCCCCCAAAATCTGTTGAAAATTGTTTTGAATGTAAGAATGTAAAAAGTAGGAGCAGGAGTAGGTCATGTAGTGCCTAGTAAGATCATGGCTGATCTTTGACTTCGATTCCACTTTCTCCCTGTTCCCGTATTCGTTCCTTTCTTTCGAGTCCAAATAAATGACTATCCCTACTGTGGAAGATAGCAATCTAAAATAAAAAAACAGAAAATGCTGGAAAAATTCAGGTCTGGCAGCACCTGGAGAAGAGAGGGTTGACGTTTTAAATTCAATAGGACTTTTCTTCAAAACTCTTCTGAACCCTCCTCTGAAAACAATCCATTCTGGATTCAAGACATTAACCTTGTTTCTTTCTCCACGTACGTTGCGAGTCCTGCTGACTTTCTCTCGCATTATCCATTTGAGTATACATACTGAAGCATTATAAAAACCAGCCGATTATGACTTTTCTCCCCTCTTATTCATTTACAGGATTTGGCATCCGTGCGAAGGCCAGCATTTACTGTCTACCTATAATTATCCTTGAACGTGGTCCAGAACCACTTTCTTTAATACAAATGAAAGGCTTTCTCGGCCACTTCAAGAGACATTAAGAGCCGACTACATTGCTATGGGTCTGGAGCCACCTGCAGGCCTGACTGGGTAAAGACAGAAGCATTCCTTCCCTAACGACATTGTTCTGTCACAATCCAGGAATTTCATGGTGACCGTTACTGGTGCTAGTTTGTCATTCCAGACTCATTCAATTAATTGAATTTAAATTTCCCAGGTTGCAAAGCTATTTTAACAAGATGTCACATTCATGTGTCTCACAGCAGGGAGTCACTAGATACTATTGAGGAATGGAATATTTTTAAACAAAATACACAGATACTGTTCGAATTTTCAACCACTATGTCATAGTATATGATGGTTTTATTTTTATTTCTTTGCCCAATGCAAAACTTGACCTGTCAGAGAAGCATTAACACTAGACTTTAATATATCTTTGCAACACAACAGTGTTAAAGATAGCAGCATGCGTTCCACAGAAGTTTTCAAACTTCTAATTACATCTAGATTGTCATTGCAATTGATAGAATATCAAAAGAAAGTAGTAACAGCTCTGAGCAACACTCTCATGGCAACTGTTACTAAGCAGGTACAACAAATTTAAAATCATGACCACATAAGTCAAATTCTTTACAAGTTATTGACCTCTACTTTATAAATCACAGATTCATCGTATACGTGATATTTACAAGGCAGCATTACCTCCTCGGTGTGTAATCTATCTCAAAGCTTTTATGTACTGCATTGAGCAAATGTCTTATTCTAACCATCGGGAACAGACTTCCGATCAATAACCAGCACTTTTCACTAACTCATTAAAATGCTTAAAACAAGAATCTGTCACTTCGATTTCAGATGAAACTGCATAGCAGCTTTGATGCCGTCATTCACACCCAGCTCACTGGAACTGCCTCATTAAGTCCTTGCATTGCCACCATTCTCCTTGTCTTCAAAAAGCTCAGCTGTTTTAACCTTGCTCTCATACGGTTTGACAATATTATTCAAATGAGAGGCAGATTCTTAAGGAAGAAAGTTTGCAGTTAAATATTTCAAAGAAGCTACGAATGGCCTAAAAGCCTCAAAGTGTCTGAGGCAGTTTGGGACAAATGGCAAGTTGATAATCCTGAAAAAAATAGTGCAATGCTGTGAGTCTTATCGGAAAGCTAGACAAATTTATTAGACTTACAACTCTTTAATCATCTCCCTGATAAGTTGAATATTGTAAATACATAACTTTGCTGTTTCATTAAAATAACAAATGAACAACCAGTGAAGAGACCACGGGGAGCGCTTGAGAGACTAAAACTCTAGGATGTACCAGCAATACGAAGGGGGCAAGCCCTAGCTAATTTTAACTATAAAGTTGCACTTTAAGATTTAAAATCAGAACTGGTCAGAATGGGATAAATGTTCATGAGTGGTATTGGGAGAATGAGCTATCCACCTCTGAAGAGCTGAGTGAATGGACTTAGCCTAAGCTTATCACAGATGAAACCAATATAAAGAGCTAATCCCAAACAGATGCTGGTGCAACCGAAGGGAAAGGCGAGACCAGGGCAAGAGACAGCCCAGGATCTTGCCATCTCTTCCTGAATTCTAAATGAAATAAAAACTATGACTTGTATTCAATCTCTTCAGGATACATTATGCCAGGTTTCTTACCAGCAGGCGCAATTGTCAGATTTTAGATTAGATTAGATTACTTACAGTGTGGAAACAGGCCCTTCGGCCCAACAAGTCCACACCGACCCGCCACCCACCCATACCCCTACATTTACCCCTTACCTAACACTACGGGCAATTTAGCATGGCCAATTCACCTGACCCGCACATCTTTGGACTGTGGGAGGAAACCGGAGCACCCGGAGGAAACCCACGCAGACACGGGGAGAACGTGCAAACTCCACACAGTCAGTCGCCTGAGGCGGGAATTGAACCCAGGTCTCTGGCGCTGTGAGGCAGCAGTGCTAACCACTGTGCCACCGTGCCGCCCACTACTGAGGTGGGGAGTGGTGCCGGTGTAATTACATTTCCAACTGCCGCCGGGACATTAACCGCCTCAACCTGTCTACCCACCTCCCCCACTCCAACCTCACCCTCTCAACGCGCAGCCTTCCAATCCCTCTGCTCCAATCCCAACCTCACCATCAAGCTAGCGGATAAAGGGGGCGTAGTGGTAATCTGGCGCACTGACCTCTACACTGCTGAAGCCAAACGCCAACATCTCTTCCTACTGCCCCCTCGACCATGATCCCACCCCCCATCACCAAACCATCATCTCCCAGACCATTCAGAACCTCATCACCTCAGGAGATCTCCCATCCACAGCTCCCAACCTCATAGTCTGGGAACCCCGCACTGCCCGGTTCTACCTACTTCCCAAGATCCACAAGCCTGACCACCCTGGCCGACCCATTGTCTCAGCATGCTCCTGCCCCACTGAACTCATCTCTACCTACCTCGACACTGTTCTATCCCCCTAGTCCAGGAACTCCCCACATACGTTCGAGACACCACCCACGGCCTACACCTCCTCCAAGACTTCCGTTTCCCCGGCCCCCAATGCCTCATCTTCACCATGGATATCCAATCCCTCTACACCTCCATCCTTCATGACCAGGGCCTCCAAGCCCTCCATTTTTTCCTCTCCAGACGTCCCCAACAGTACCCTTCCACCGACACTCCCATTCGTTTGGCCGAACTGGTCCTCACCCTTAACAATTTCTCCTTTGAATCCTTCCACTTCCTCCAGACCAAAGGGGTAGCCATGGGCACACGTATGGGCCCCAGCTATGCCTGCCTTTTTGTTGGCTACGTAGAGCAGTTGATCTTCCGTAATTACACCGGCACCACTCCCCCCATCTTCCTCCGCTACATAGATGACTGCATTGGCGCAACCTCGTGTTCCCGCGAGGAGGTTGAGCAATTCATCAACTTCACCAACACATTCCACCCTGACCTTAAATTTACCTGGACCACTCCATCTCCATTAATGACGACCGACTTGACACTGACATTTTTTACAAACCCACCGACTCCCACAGTTACCTGGATTACACCTCTTCCCACCCTACCTCTTGCAAAAATGCCATCCCGTATTCCCAATTCCTCCGTCCCCGCCGTTTCTGCTCCCAGGAGGACCAGTTCCACCACAGAACACACCAGATGGCCTCCTTCTTTAGAGACCACAATTTCCCTTTCCATGTGGTTAAAGATGCCCTCCAACGCATCTCGTCTACATCCCGCACCTCCGCCCTCAGACCCCAGGACAGAACGCCCCTGGTGCTCACCTTCCACCCTACCAACCTTCGCATAAACCAAATCATCCACCGACATTTCTGCTACCTCCAAACAGACCCCACCAACAGGAATATATTTCGCTCCCCACCCCTGTCCGCCTTCCGCAAAGACCGTTCCCTCAGTGACTACCTGGTCAGGTCCACGCCCCCCTCCCATCCTGGCTCTTTCCCCTGCCACCGCAGGAACTGTAAAACCTGCGCCAATACCTCCTCCCTCACCTCTATCCAAGGCCCTAAAGGAGCCTTCCACATCCATCAAAGTTTTACCTGCACATCCACTAATATCATTTATTGTATCCGTTGCTCCCGATGCAGTCTCCTC
>NC_057736.1:9110044-9114996 GCF_004010195.1 Chiloscyllium plagiosum | reverse complement strand
TATTGTGTGCAGTTTTGGTTGCCATACTATAGGAAGGATGTGGAGGCACTGGAACGTGTGCAGAGGAGGTTTACCAGGATGTTGCCTGGTATGGTAGGAAGATTGTGTGAGGAAAGGCTGAGGCACTTGGGGTTGTTTTCATTGGAGAAAAGAAGGTTTAGGGGTGACTTGATAGAGGCGTACAAGATGATTAGGGGTTTAGATAGGGTCGACAGTGAGAATCTTTTTCCACGTATGGAGTCAGCTATTACAAGGGGGCATAGCTTTAAATTAAGGAGGGGTAGGTATAGGACAGATGTTAGGGGTAGGTTCTTTACTCAGCGAGTCGTGAGTTCATGGAATGCCCTGCCAGTAGCAGTGGTGGACTCTCCCTCATTGTAGGCATTTAAGAGGGCATTGGATAGGCATATGGAGGATAGTGAGCTAATGTAGGTTAGGTGGGTTTGGATTGGCGCAACATCGAGGGCCGAAGGGCCTGTACTGCGCTGTATTCTTCTATGAAGTTTTTTAATATCTAGTAGTTTAAAGTAACAAGATGAAAAAGTGTTGGATATGGATTAGATAATTGAAGAGCTCAAATGGTGCAGTGGTAATCAGGAGGCCTAGGTTCAAGTCCCATCTGCTTCAGCGATGTGTCATAACTACTCTGAACAAATTGATTAGAAGATATGTAGACTGTCTCTATATCTGGGTCAAAAAGCCTGAATTCTAGTCCCACCTGCTCCAGCGATGTATATCAGACATTTGAACATTTTGATTTCAAAATATCTACTGAGAGGTTGTTTAGAGTGGAGATATAAGTTCTGTGTAGATGTAAGCAAAAAGAAAACTTTTCAGCAAAACATGCTGGTCTCCATGTATTCTTCACAAATAGACTTGGAGGTCTTTGAATACAGCAGTTGAGCAGAGTCTGCTGATTTTGTGCTCATCAACCATTTCAGATCCTGTATTTTCCGATCAGCTCGGTGGCAATTTCTTGGATTATTAACTTATGATCTTCTAGCGTATATCATGAACACATTCGTTATCTGTATCACTATCTTTGGTTGTACTTTTACACATTGACTTTGGTAGATTTAAAACATGGGTTCTACTAGCCATAATATTCAGTTCCATTGCACAAAGTCTATCCAGAACGATATGCTGCAGCAAAAGATCCCTTTGGGCAAAGTGATATCCAATTTTATTGTCATTGTTCAATTATTTGCTCAGAAAGCGTGTCGCAAATAATTACAAATGACGAATAATCATTAATAAGTTTCTGTGTTAATCATTTGCCTACAATGTTTTCTCTTGTATAAACTCAAAGTTAATTTGATTAACATTGAAAATAGAAATATCAAACTCAATTTAAAAAGTGCCATTTACATTTAAGAAGTTGCATTTGTGGTGACTTTAGGGTTTTCATTCCAAAAACATGTATCAACATCCAACGATGTTGATCCAAAGAAGGAGCACAATTTGAGTTAATTGGACAATTCATCAAAGAAAAGCTTTCAGTTTTGAATTTTCAATTTTGAAATTGAAAATGCACCTGGAAAGTATTTCCACCATTCTTTTAGTTCCAATTTCCAGATTCTATAGTACTTTGCTTTTCTGTGGGAGCTTATAATTTTCTGATTGTCAATTGCTTCACTGTGGAGAAAGTGAGGACTGCAGATGCTGGAGATCAGAGCTTAAAAATGTGTTGCTGGAAAAGCGCAGCAGGTCAGGCAGCATCCAAGGAGAAGGAGAATTGATGTTTCGGGCATAAGCCCTTCTTCAGGAATGAGGAGGGTGTGCCAAGCAGGCTAAGATAAAAGGTAGGGAGGAGGGACTTGGGGGAGGGGCGTTGGGAATGCGATGGGTGGAAGGAGGTTAAGGTGAGGGTGATAGGCCGGAGAAGGGGTGGGGACGGAGAGGTCGTGAAGAAGATTGCAGGTCAAGAAGGCGGTGCTGAGTCTGAGGGCTGGGACTGAGAAAAGGTGGGGGGAGGGGAAATGAGGAAGCTGGAGAAATCCGCATTTATCCCCTGTGGCTGGAGGGTTCCTAGGCGGAAGATGAGTCGCTCTTCCTCCTGGCGTCGGATTGCCATGGTCTGGCGATGGAGGAGGCCAAGGACCTGCATGTCCTTGGTGGAGTGGGAGGGGGAGTTAAAGTGTTCAGCCACGGGGCGGTTGGGTTGGTTGGTGCGGGTGTCCCAGAGGTGTTCTCTGAAACGTTCTGCAAGTAGGCAGCCTGTCTCCCCAATGTATAGGAGGCCACATCTCATCTTCCGCCTAGGTAAAGTTTAATAGCGATGAACGTAAAATGCTGTAAATACATTTGTATCTGAAAAGGTCACATCAACAATTGAGGTAAAATCATAATTCTTATATCAGATATACTTGATGCAATAAAGACTGTTTGTGGTCCAAATGCTGATTTCAAGTTAATTTATTTGCCCATTTAATTTTAATTGGACTCTAATTAAAAAGCTTATATGAAGTGTTTATCTTGTGGTAACGCTGATGTCTTATCCTGAGTAACATAGGAGGCGAGCAGTAAGTGAATAACAGCTTTCAAAACAAACAGCTAATCCAGTCACTTTACAGAAAATATTATTGAGTGATTAGTTTTTGTCGTGTTTTTCAAAACCAAAGAATTTCTGCTCAGTCCTGTTCGTGACAATTTTCCACCTGGGACAGGATTGGGACTAATTTGGGCCTTAAACATAACTCTGCACTTCGATTTTCATGGAATGTGTCCTCAACTGGCTTAGAGATAGGCTCATTATCTAGTTCAGGATGGTGCCTGACTCTATAAACTGGTGTACAAGCAGAAGCCTGGCAATTTAAAGGGAGCAGTGAAATTCAAAATAGACAAACTCTCTTTCCAAATTATTAAAGTATTTGTCGAACAAATAGGATCCTCAGAGACAGCAGCAATGTATTTATGCATTTATTTATTGCGTTATACATGTAAACTTATATGGGAAAGTTGGTGTGGGGGAGCCCATATACAAAGTGCACTGTGGCTGATCCAATCCTCTGACAAGACAGAAGCACTGCTTCCCTCCCACACTGTCTTCAAATGCCTGGGCCAGTTTTATTGACTGGTATCAACAGAGCTGTTAGTGAGCTTGATCGACTGCTGCAAATTGGTGTGCGCGAAGCCCTATCCACCCCAATCCCACCACAGTATTCTACACACAATGTGGTCTCCTCTATAATGGGCAGACAAAGCACAGACTTGGTGACCGCTTTGCAGAACAACAACTTTCTGCAAAAATGACCCTGAGTTACCTGGTGCCTTCTACTTCAACACACCACTGTGTTCCCTGGCCAACATCTGCAGTGCTCTTGCAAAGCTCATGCAATCTGGAAGAACACCATCTCATTTACTATTTGGGAACCTTGCAGCTTTCTGGACTCAATATTAAGCTCAATAATTTTACAATCTGAGCACCTTCTCCCATGTCCTTTACCCCAGCCACAGCCCTTGTTATCCCATGGGCTGCTACTTCAACCAACCCATTATCACCTGCTAATGGTCCTCATTAGCAGCTATTGATTCTCCCAGGCTGACCTTTACCCATACCTTTGCCTGAGTCAAAGACTGTGGTGCTGGAAAAGCACAGCTGGTGAGGCAGCACCTGAGGAGCAGGAGAATCGATGTTTTGAGCATATGCCCTTCACAGGTAGGACAGTTCAAGAGGGCGGTGCCGAATTGGAAGGCTGGTATGAAAATATCCAACTTTCCAACTCGGTACCACCCTCTTGAACTGTCCATCTTCCTTCCCACTTATCTGCTCCACCCTCCTCTCCGACCTATCACTGTCACCCCCACCTTCACTTGCCTATCTCATTCCCAGCTACCTTACCCTCAGACCCAGACCCCTCCCATTAATCTCTCAGCCCGCTTGGGCCACAAGCCTCATTCCTGATGAAGGGCTTATGCTCAAAACATCGATTCTCCTGCTCCTCGAATGCTGCCTCCCCAGCGGTGTTTTTCCAGCACCACACTCTTTCAACTCTGATCTCCAGCCCTCACTTTCTCCATTTCTTTGTCTGCCCAAATGTTGTTGTCTCGCTTTGACTCCATCTCCGACTACTGTTTACACCTCTTGCCCCTTCTCAACACCACACATTCATTGCATATACCAACTTTTTTCTAGCTGCAATCAATTATGAAGAACATTCTGCTTACTCTCCACAAAGGTAAGGTTTAAAATGTTTTCTGGGAACTCAGAAGTAAAAGCTGCTGCAAACACTCAACTGATTTGGCTGCATCTTTAAAATGCATCTGGAGAGTATTTCCAGATTCTGCAGTACTTTTCTGTCAGAGTTTATAGTGAAGCAATTGAAAATCTTCAACATGCATCTCAGTGGTGGGCAAGTTGTTGGAGGGAATCCTGAGGGACAGGATGTACATGTATTTGGAAAGGGAAGGATTGATTTTGGATAGTCAACATGGCTTTGTGCGTGGGAAATCATGTCTCACAAACTTGTTTGAGTTTTTTGAAGAAGTAACAAAGAAGATTGATGAGGGCAGAGCAGTAGGTGTGATCTATATGCATTTCAGTAAGGCGTTCGACAAGGTTCCCCATGGGAGACCGATTAGCAAGGTTAGATCTCATGGAATACAGGGAGAACTAACCATTTAGATACAGAACTGGCTCAGAGGTAGAAGACAGAGGATGGTGGTGGAGAGTTGTCTTTCAGACTGGAGGCCTGTGACCAGTGGAGTGCCACAAGGATCGGTGCTGGGTCCTCTACTTTTTGTAATTTACATAAATGATTTGGATGTGATCATAAGAGGTACAGTTAGTAAGTTTGCAGATAACACCAAAATTGGAGGTGTAGTGGACAGCGAAGTGGGTTACCTCAGATTACAACAGGATCTGGACCAGATGGGCCAATGGGCTGAGAAGTGGCAGATGGAGTTTAATTCAGATAAATGTGAGGTGCTGCATTTTGGGAAAGCAAATCTTA
>NC_057736.1:9084974-9107427 GCF_004010195.1 Chiloscyllium plagiosum | reverse complement strand
AGGGTTGTTAAGAAAGCATATGGTGTTTTGGCTTTCATTAACAGGGGGATTGAGTTTAAGAGTCGTGAGATCTTGTTGCAGCTCTATAAAACTTTGGTTAGACTGCACTTGGAATACTGCGTCCAGTTCTGGTCACCCTAGTATCGGAAAGATGTGGATGCTTTGGAGCGGGTTCAGAGGAGGTTTACCAGGACGCCGCCTGGACTGGAGGGCTTATCTTATGAAGACAGGTTGACTGAGCTCAGACTTTTTTCAATGGAGAAAAGGAGGAGAAGAGGGGACCTAATTGAGGTATACAAGATAATGAGAGGCATAGATAGAGTCAATAGCCAGAGACTATTTCCCAGGGCAGAAATGACTAACACGAGGGGTCATAGTTTTAAGCTGGTTGGAGGAAAGTATAGAGGGGATGTCAAAGGTGGGTTCTTTACACAGAGAGTTGTGAGAGCATGGAATGAGTTGCCAGCAGCAGTTGTGGAAGCAAAGTCATTGGGGAAATTTAAGAGACTACTGGACATGCATATGGTCACAGAAATTTGAGGGTGCATACATGAGGATCAGTGGTCGGCACAACATCGGGGGCTGAAGGGCCTGTTCTGTGCTGTACTGTTCTATGTTCTATATGTGGCAGCAGAAGCGAGATCAAAAGTTGGAAAGGTTATCCTCAATTGCACATACAATTGCTAAAGATTAAGATGTAGAACATTGCATGATGTTTAAAAACTTTGAAACTTAATATTGGGCATTAATTATTGAAAGCGTTGAATTTTGGAAGAGAAAATTCAAACAAGCACATCAATGTATTTGTAGCTAGTCTCACATCTTGTAATTTCATTTTTTCATTAGATGCTTTTAAAAATGCTTAGTTTTATTTCTTCAATGGCAATCTCTGTGAAAACAACTGCAGTTTTTATACACATTGTGCCTTTCAGTTCATGAAACAACCCAAGGGGTCATGGTACCAGTGTACAAATCACTACTCCTGTCACACTTACAATTTATAATTATTAAGGAATGAATAAAATTATCAACAAATTCAGTTGATAATCATCTATGTTTTCAGTTGGTAATGTTAAAGTTTCAACCCATTGACATCAATGTGCCTCTAATGTTATCCAAACATACATGAACTTAAAATTTGTTAAGAGCACTAACATCAAAAACATGTGTGAATGTACCCAACCATACGAGCCAGTACCACCTGCTGCCACCCTTACTTGGGCATATCTACATGTCGCTTCAGACCTCCATCAATGTTTAACTTCTCACTTTCATTCAGAAAGTAAGGAGGCATGGGATACAGGGGAACCTGGCAGTCTGGATACAGAATTGACTGGTCCATTGAAGACAGAGGGTAGTGGTAGACAAGTATTCAGTCTGGAGCTCAGTGACCAGTGGTGTTCCTCAGGGATCGGTTCTGGGACCTCTGCTCTTTGTGACTATTATAAATGAATTGGATGAGGAAGTGGAAGGGTGGGTTAGTAAGTTTGCTAATGGCAGAGAGGTTCGTGGAGCTGTGGATAGTGTGGAAGGCTGTTGTAGATTACAACGAGACATTTACAGGATGCAGAACTGGGCTGAGAAGTGGCAGATGGAGTTCAAAATGTGAATTCATTCGCTTTGGAAGGTCAAACTTGAATGCAGAACACAGGATTAAAATCAGGATTCTTGGCACTGTGGAGGAAAAGAGGTATCTTGGAATCCATGTCCATAGATCCCTCAAAGCTGTCACCCAGGTTGAAAGGGTCATTAAGAAGGCATACAGTGTGTTAGCTTTCATTAGCAGGGGGATTGAGTTTAAGAGCTGCAAGGTTATGCTGCAGCTCCATGGAGTCCTGTTTAGACCACACTTGGAATATTTTGTTCAGTTCTGGTCGCCTCATTATAAGAAAGATATGGAAGCTTTAGAGAGGGTGCAGAAGAGATTTACCAGAATGCTGCCAGGACTGAAGGGCATGTTTATGAAGGAAAGTTGAGGGAGCAAGGGCTTTTCTCACTGGAGCGAAGAAAGATGAGAGGTGACTTGATAGCGATGAACAAGATGTTGAGAGGCATAGATAGTGAATAGCCAGAGACTTTTTCCCCATCGTGGAAAAGTCTACCATGAGGCATAGTTTTAAGGTAATTGCAGGAAGGTTTAGGGGAGATGTCAGAGGTATGTTCTTTACTGAGAATGGTGGGTGTGTGGAATGTATTGCCAGCAGTGATAGTAGAGTCAGATGATTTAGGGACATTTAAGTAACTCTTGGATAGGCACATGGAAGTTAGTACAATGAAGGATATGTAGTTTAGTCTGATCTTAGAGTAGGACAGAAGGCCGGCACAACATAGAGGGCCGAAGGGCCTGTACTGTGCTGTACGGTTCTATACCCTCTAATTAGGGATGTGCAAGAAATCCTTACCTTGCCAGTGGTGCTCACACCCTATGAAAGAATACATAAACATTTAACTGCTCCAGTTGCCTTGTGTATGAGGTTAAGTCCACATATTATATACAGAACAAGGACACAGATAGAAATTCAGGTGGACCTGATGTCAGAGGCCATGCAAGTTTCTTGGTCTGTGTGAAACTATATAACTCCATATGGTGCACTTATCCTTTCAACCAGCAGAAAGGAACACACCACGTAGATTATAACCTATTTGGCTACTTTTTATGGAAGATAGCAATTACATTAGTCAGAATCCGAAAAGGTCTCATCAAAAGGCAAGATCAAATCATAATCCTTGCATAGTTCTATCAGCTTCACCTGATGCGACAAAGACTGTATTTGAGCTGCAGATGTTGATTTAAAGTTAAATTAATTGTCTATTTAATCTTAATACACATGGACGTTCATTCAAAAGCTTATACGAAGTGCTTATCTGGTATCTAAGCAGAGTGGATTTCACGTCTAATTATTCTGAATAACATGGGAGGCAAGCATTAAGTGGATAACAGCTTACAAAACAAACAGTTAGTCCAGTCATTTTACAGAAAATATTGTTGAGTAATTGGTTTTGAAAAACATCAGTCCCGTTTGTGAGAATTTTCCATCTGGGACAGGATTGGGACTATTTCGGGTCTTGAAACAGCCTCTGCACTTGGATTTTCATTAGATGTGCTTAATTTGCTTAGAGATAGAGAAACTGATAAAAAAAAAGGAGTCACATTCCTACATACAGTCAATTCTTCAAAATTTACAGATTTTAAATTCTTAATTTTTTTGCCATTTAATCCATTCTTCCTTTCCCTATCCCACTTTCTCTACATGATGTGACTCTGTTCATTCTGTTACTTTCTCAATCCCTAAATCTCACTGAGCATTGATGAGCAATGTCTTTAACAATGCCCTCTTGCCCATGCTGCATAGTTAACAGCAAACACTTGCAACAATTTGTAAAGGAAGACACTTTTCAAGCTGAAGACAAAGGGAAGAACTCTAACTCATTTTTCAACTGTAGACTATTCAGTAAGGATGTAATTGGATCTTCTATCTCATTAAACCAAAAATATAATAAGTGAAGCAAATTAAATCTTTTGTTCGAGTAAACCAGTACATACTTAATAGGAATTGGGAATATGGGATGGCGTTTTTACAGGGGGCAGGGTGGGAGGAGGTGTAATCTAGGTAGCTGTGGGAGTTGGTTGGTTTATAGTAAATGTCCGTGTTGAGTCGGTCGCCCGAAATAGAAATGGAGGGGTCTAGGAAGGGAAGGGAGGAGTCTGAGATGGTCCAGGTAAATTTGAAGTCGGGGTGGAAGCTGTTAATAAAGTGGATGAACTGTTCAACCTCCTTTTGGGGGCACGAGGTAGCGCCGATACAATCATCGAGGTAGTGGAGGAAAAGGTGGGGGGTGGTGCTAGTGTAGCTGCGGAAGATGGACTGTTCCACATATCCGACGAAGAGGCAGGCATAGCTGGGGCCCATGCGGGTGCCCATGGCTATTCTTTTGGTTTGGAGGAAGTTGGAGGATTGGAAAGAGAAGTTGTTCAGAGTGAGGACCAGTTCGAAGGAGGGTGTCAGTGGAAGGGTACTAGTTGGTTTGGCGGGAAAGAAAGAAGCGGAGGGCGTTGAGGCCTTCGTGATGGGGGATGGAGGTGAATAGGGACTGGATGTCCATGGTGAAGATAAGGTATTGGGGGCCGGGGAAGCGAAAATCATGGAGGAGGTGGAGGGCATGGGTGGTGTCCCGAACGTAGGTGGGGAGTTCTTGGACTAAGGGGGACATGACGAGGTATGCAGAGATGAGTTCGGTGGAGCTGCCCCATTTGCTCACAGGAGGACCAATTCCAATACCGAACAACCCAGATGGCCTTCTTCAAAGACCGCAATTTCCCCTCAGTCGTGGTTGACAATGCTCTCCACCGCATCTCCTCCACTTCCCGCTCCTCCGCCCTTGAACCCCGCCCCTCCAATTGCCACCAGGACAGAACCCCACTGGTCCTCACCTACCACCCCACCAACCTCCAGATACATCGTATCATCCTTTGTCATTTCTGCCACCTCCAAACAGACCTCACCACCAAGGATATATTTCCCTCCCCTCCCCTCCGGGGAGGGGCGTTCCGGAAAGACCACTCCCACCATGACTCACTCGTCATGTCCACACCCCCACCAACCCATCCTCCACTCCCGGCACCTTCCCCTGCAACCGCAAGAAATGCAAAACTTGCGCCCACACCTCCCCCCTTACTTCTCTCCAAGGCCCCAAATCTGTCACAAATTCACCTGCACCTCCACACATTATTTACTGCATCCGCCGCACCCGATGTGGCCTCCTCTACATTGGGGAGACAGGCCGCCTACTTGCGGAACGTTTCAGAGAACACCTCTGGGACACCCGCACCAACCAACCTAACCATCCTGTGCCTGAACACTTTAACTCCCCCTCCCACTCCGCCAAGGACATGCAGGTCCTTGGCCTCCTCCATCGCCAGACCATGGCAACACCACGCCTGAAGGAAGAGCGACTCATCTTCCGCCTAGGAACCCTCCAACCACAAGGGATGAATGCAGATTTCTCCAGCTTCTCATTTCCCCTTCCCCCACCTTATCTCAGTCGCAACCCTTGGACTCAGCACCGCCTTCTTGACCTGCAATCCTCTTCCTGACCTCTCCACCCCCACCCCTTCTCCGGCCTATCACCCTCACCGTAACCTGCTTCCACCTATCGCATTCCCAACCCCCCTCCCCCAAGTCCCTCCTCCCTACCTTTTATCTTAGCCTGCTTGGCACACCTTCCTCATTCCTGAAGAAGGGCTTATGCCCGAAACGTCAATTCTCCTGCTCCTTGGATGCTGTCTGACCTGCTGCGCTTTTCCAGCAACACATTTTTCAGCTCTGATCTCCAGCATCTGCAGTCCTCACTTTCTCCTAATAAGGTTAGCGGTCTGTTAATAATTCATTTACCAAGATATATTGGAAAATATTACATTGTCAAAAGCAATGGCACATTTTTTGTAGCTAGAAAAAAATGTAAATCTATTTGAGAATTCATATTTCCATTATTATGGACCAGACCAAACCCCTCACAACAGTACGTGTTAAAATGATAGCCTAGACCCGCATCTCTATTTTATTTTTAAATGCACGTGTAAGGCACGTGCTTCGGATACAATTCAATTGATCAAACTGCAAGGCTTGAAGCAAAGAAACATTACTACTACTATTACAGGACAACACTACTATTATAGGACAAGCCAAACAGAGAACAGCCAGGGAATTTCTAGAGGCATGGCATTCATCCACAGATTCTATCAACAAACACATTGACCTGGACCCAATATACCGGCCACTGCAGTGGACAGCTGGAACTGACAACCGGAAGCGGCAGAGACAAACCACTATAAATGCCGGAGGAAACAACACAGAAGTGCTTCACAGGAGGCACCCAAGCACTGAGGATGTCACCTAGACAGGGGACAAAACGTCTGCAACACAAATTCCCAGCTCGGCGAACAGAACCACAACAGCGAGCACCGAGCTACAAATCTTCTCACAAACTTTGAGCAAAGAAGCATTATTTGTACACTACTGTTTAATTACAAACAAAAGCAGAATTGGAAATAACCACTGGAAAACTTAACAGATTAATAAAGTATAAACAGCAACTGTTACTATATTGGAACATCCTTTAAATACACCCTTGGCAAAGTCAAATTTAGTAAAATATAATGTCTCACATGCAATTCTCCAGTGTAGGAGGAAAAAAACATCAAGATAAAACTCAGAGAACTCAAGCATTTTGTTCTAGCAGCTTCAAGTTACACTAAAGTACTAGTTCTGTGGGAGCTTGACTCCACCCCTTCATGCTGCTTCCATTGTTCCATCTTTTAAAAAATCCCAAGGTCTCATAAGCTGTTTACTTTATTGGCTTGGAAGAAACTGCTTTCACCGCTGTCTCATAAAAGGACAAAAGACACCTCTTAAAGCAATAATATGTCACAATGTAAATATGTAATAAGAATTATTATCCATTCATTTTGCTACTTTTAGGAACAAAGCAAACATTTACTTTTCATGAAAAAGATCTACCGTAAATATTCATCTATAGGTCAAGTTTTGAAGACCATATTTTTTCAGCTGAAATTAGGGGTCGACTTATACACAAGGTATTGTTTGAGGGGATGAAATTCATGCTTGTCATTTGCATTTCATCTTTGAGTAGTAATAAGTTTTTAAGTACTAGCAAGGAAAAGACAATCACAATCAAGTCAATATCCATGTAGTCATTTAAAATGGGAAACCTACCTTCCAGGCAGCCCCCTGGTCCCTGAACGTTCCATGTAATATGTTCCCCTCACAGTAAACTGCAGGTAACCGAAACCACGGAAACTAACTCCACGATTTACAGTAATTCTAAAAACATGACGTGGTGAGTGATAGCCAGCGGACTGGAAGACCCAAAACTGAGTTACGGCCAGCAGACTGGAAAGCCGGAGTGCAACAGGCAGGCACATTGACTCAAACTTTGATCTGTAACAGTGAAGAATTAGCATCAACTTATACATGGGGTATATGGAAAATACAAGATTTTAGGGCCAAAATAGGGGGTTGACATACACAAGATTGACATATACGCAAGTAGATACGGTACCTTTTTTCAGTCTCCCTTTGGCCATTTAGCATGGAAAATTAAAACAGCCTAACTGGACTTACTAGTATTTCAATTAAATTGAAAGGAAGCCTCAATCTTGGAAAATCTGGAATAGTAAAATATTCACTGAAGAAATCTAAACTTTTCAGAAAATAAGAACTGACTGCTGTTCGACATTCCAAATCACTTCGCTGTGAACTGACATTTGTCTTTGCTCTAAAAACAGAAGAGAAGGTTATTATCTGAAGAGGATGTGGTGGGGGCTAGTACAATTGCAACATTTAAGAGGCATTTGGATGGGTATATGAATAGGAAGGGTTTGGAGGGATATAGGCCGGGTGCCGGCAGGTGGGACTAGATTGGGTTGGGATATGTGGTCGGCATGGACAGTTTGGACTGAAGGGTCTGTTTCCATGAGGTACATCTCTATGACTATGACTCTATGGTGAAGTTTTGGGTTTCAGTTGAATAGTAAGTCAATCAGGGAAGCTAGGTTTTTAGCTGAAAGTGTTTCCTGAATGAACATTCAAGGGTTTATTTACATAGTTCGCAGCCCTAATGACTGGTCTTTCAAACAGTCAATCAATACATTTATAAAACTATCAGAGCCACACAGGCATGGAATCAATAGTGTAAGATCACAAAATATCCAACACTATCATGGAACTGATTAAAATCACTCAATCAATATAACAAAATAGACTGCACATGTTGACAAAACTACTGAGCAAATAATTATTAAAATGTTCCTTGATTGTTGTTATTTTATGATACTATAAGAGGTTCCAGTCATTAACTGATGAATGACATGAGAAACATGTATAACATTTCTATTATGCAATTAATCTGTTGTAATTAAAGGTTTTGAAGCAAATATAGGCCTTGATCCTATGAAAGCAATCTCTAATTCATCCAGCAGTAATCTGCAAGTGCCCAATTCTTTTCACTATTTTTGGCTGAGGTCAGAAGTCACACAACACCAGGTTATAATCCAACAGGCTCATTTGAAATCACAAGCTTTTGGAGTGCTGTTCATTCGTCAGGTGAAGTGACAAAGCAGCAGTGCTGCGAAATCTTGTTTATTTTCTCAAAAAAACGTAATCCTTTATCAAAGCATTTTATTGCTTTTGAAAATCACACTTTTAGCTTTTCTCCAATCTAAGCAACACATTATTCTAATGACCCATTACTTCACTACACATTTCTGCATTCTTCTTGATTTTCCTTACCATTCCAAGTCAAATCTTTTCATCCCAAGCTTTAGCTTCTGTTCCATCTCATCTCACTAAGTTTTTTAGAGATGAGATGGAACAGCAGTGTTTTCTTTGACACCTCATTGTCCTAAGATTACATATTTATCTTTATTTTCCAAAAAATAAATCAAGTTGCAAGTTAGCCTTGAGACAATCAATTGAGGAAGTAGGTTAAGATGCACTCCAAAAAAGGTTTCTTATTTTGATCATGTATGATCTATCATGAAATAGTTAAGATCACTCATTATTGTTGTCTGTTGTTCTTACATAATTCTGTGAAATGTCTACAGATGTCATGCTCTATTATATCTTTATCTGGTATTTGGCGATTTGTAAAGCACACCAAAAATGTAGTTTTCTTTCCAATTGCATAACTCTACCCATTTAAATTTTGTCTTCGTATAACTTGCAGGACATCCTTACATCCTAATGCTATTAAAATTCCTTGATTAAAATTGTCATGCCAGCTTCTTTGCCAACTCTATCATTCCTTAAATTTCCCAAGTATGAATCCAAACCTAATGTAACATTTTGTGTGTATTCTTTGTAACGAAAGAGAATGATTAGAAGAAATTGAAAGGGTTCAATTAAAATTTACAAGGATGTTGCCAACTTTTGAGTATTTGAGAGGCTGAATAGGCTGGGGTTATATTCCCTGGAGCATTAGAGGTAGAAGAGTAATGTTATAGAAGTTTATAAAATCATGAGGGGCATAGATAGGGTAAATAGATAAGATCTTTACCATGGTCCAAAACCAGATGGCATAAGTTTAAGGTAACAGGGCAAAGATTTAAAAGGGACCAAAGGGACAACTTTTTTTGCATGTTCGGAATGTACTGCCAGAGGAAGTGGTAGAGGCTGGTATAATTACAACATTTAAAAGGCTTTGGATGGGTATATGAATAGGAAGGGTTTAGAGCAATATGGGCCAACTGCTCGCAAATTGAACTGGACTAATTTCGAATATCTGGTAGGCATGAATGAGTTGCGTTGAAGAGTCTGTTTCCATGCTATACAACTCCAGGACACAAAATGGGTCGATATTTAGTGGCAATTAAAAGGTTTATCAATATCACAATAACTCTCTGCTGGAACTAGACTGCATTTTACAAGTCTCAAGACAACCATAGTCTATAATTTGTTGAGCTCCAGTGATGAATATTCAATTTGTACTAATATTTTTAACCATCTTTAAAATCTTTTCTTATATTGAGGGTTTGGTTAAGAAAAAGAAGAAAGCATATACAAAGTATAGACAGGATAGATCGAGTGAATCCTTTGAAGTGTATAAAGGAAGTAGGAGTATCCTTAAGAGGGAAATCAGGAGTGCAAAAAGGGGACATGAGATAGCTTTGGCAAATAGAATTATGGAGAATCCAAAGGGCTTTTACAAATATAGTAAGGACAAAAGGGTAACTAGGGAGAGAAAAGGGCCCCTCAAAGATCAGCAAGGTGACCTTTGTGTGGATCTGCAGAAAATGGAGATACTCAATGAGCATTTTGCATCAGTATTTACTGTGGAAAAGGATATGGAAGATATAGACTGTAGGGAAATAGATGGTGACATCTGACAAAATGTCCAGATTAGAGAGGAGGAAGTGCTGGATGTCTTGAAACAGGTAAAGGTGGATAAATCCCCAGGACCTGATCAGGTGTATCGGAGAACTCTGTGGGAAGCGAGAGAAGTGATTGTTGAGCCTCTTGCTGAGATATTTATACCATTTATAGACGCAGATGAGGTGCCGGAAGACTGGAGGTTGGCTAACGTGGTGCCACTGTTTAAGAAGAGTGGTAAGGACAAGCCAGGGAACTAAAGACCGGTGAGCCTGACCGGTGGGCAAGTTGTTGGAGGGAATCCTGAGGGATCACACTTTTAAGCAGCCCCAGATCCAACACTGAAGAAATTTCTTCAGATCACTTCTGCTATATTTGCAAATCATTTTAAAATCTGCATCCTCTCATTTTGATTTTTTAAACAGGAATGGTTACTTACCATCAACTCTACTCACATCCCTCATGATTTAAAAAAGATTCCCTCAGATTTCTTTTAAACCTTTCCTTATTGAAACCAACACAATGTTCAGGAAAGGTTCCTACAGTAATATCTAGGAACGCTACTCCAGTCTACCAGCTACACTGCTATTGTTGCAGTCTACATTCTTGTAGTTAACAATCCCTCTTTAAGTACTCAGGAATGTTAGCATCTCTTGAATTTCAAAAATTTTCTCCCCCCCCATTCATCCTTCAAACTAGCTGGTTTACCTATATAGTACATTGAGCAAAATCATTCGCCAGTACGGCAACACTCTTCCTAACCAATACTACCACCCCTCCTTTCTTTTCTGGAGATCACGTACCTAAGAATATTTAGCACCTAGTCCTGCCTTTCCTTAAACAAGTCTTGGTATGATGTCTTGTTTCCACATGGCAATTGGCACCTGTAAATCCCCAAACTTTCTTACTATTCCTTATGCATCCACATACATGCACATTAACTGACTTAGTCTTCATTACTTTCTTCCTTACTCAGATTTCAACTATTGATTTCCTACTCTTTTATACAAGTACCAACTATCTAATTATTCTATTCATCCTGATATTTCCCTGATGTTCTTAGATCATTCACTGCTGTCAGATTAGTTTAAAATTGAGTATTGTATCCAATTTTAGGTCCCTTACTTGCATGAGGACATAATTGATTGGACACAGCTCAGGAGATCCGTTACACTGATGCCAGAGAGGAGGGATTTGCAAAGAAAGGTGATGGGTTTAAAAAAGCAGGTCAGAGTCTAAGAATATACTAGTGAGTAATTAATCTCCCCAAAGCTTGGCCACCATTACAAGGCACAAGTCAGGAGCATGATGGATATTCCTCAATAGCCTAGATGCATGCAACCCCATCAATGCTCAAGACGTTTGACACCATCCAGGACAAAGCAGTCCACTTGAATGGCACATCCAGAAACATTAACTCCCTCTAACACTATGATCTATGAGATGCGCACTCGATATTCACCCAAAAAGATCCTCAGACAGCACCTTTAACTCATGACCAATTTGACCTAGAAGGACAAGGTCAGCACACACATAGGAACATCACCTCTCCAAGCTAGTCTTGTAAATTTATTGCTGTTTCTTCACGGTGATAAAATCTTGGAATTTCCTCCCAGATATAATTGTTAATCTACCTGCAGCATGTGGACTACAGTAGCTCAAGGCAGCAGCTCACCACCACCTTCTCAAGAGCAATAGAGATTGGTCGGTCGAGCCAGTGTTGCCCATGTCCCACAAGAGACTAGGGAAAAAGAACACCAGAGGTATACCATGCTTGTCAAAATTACTGGCAGGGAAATTTGCTAGAACTGCTCGGGAGGATTTAAGCTAGTAAGGTTTGGGCGGGGGGGGGGGGAACCCAGGGAGATAGCGAGGCAAGAGATCAATTTGAGACGGGTACAGCTGAGAACAGAAGTGAGTCAAACAGTCAGGGACAAGGTAGGACTAATAAATTAAACTGCATAGATCGAGTGAATCCTTAGAAGAGTATAAAGAAAGTAGGAGTATACTTAAGAGGGAAATCAGGAGGGCAAAACGGGGACGACATGAGATAGCTTTGGCAAATAGAATTAAGGAGAATCCAAAGGGGTTTTACAAATATATTAAGGACAAAAGGGTAACTAGGGAGAGAATAGGGCCTTCAAAGATCAGCAAGGCGGCCTTTGTGTGGAGCCACAGAAAATAGGGGAGATACGAAATGAATATTTTGCATCAGTATTTACTGTGGAAAAGGATATGGGAGATATAGAAAGTAGCAAAATAGACGGTGACACCTTGCAAAATGTCCATATTACAGAGGAGGAAGTGCTGGATGTCTTGAAACGGTTAAAGGTGGATAAATCCCCAGGACCTGATCAGGTTTTACCAAGAACTCTGTGGGAAACTAGAGAAGTAATTGCTGGGCCTCTTGCTGAGATATTTGTATCATCGATAGTCACAGGTGAGGTGCCGGAAGACTGGAGGTTGGCAAACATGGTGCCACTGTTTAAGGAGGGCGGTAAAGACAAGCCAGAGAACTATAGACCGGTGAGCCTGACCTCTATGGTGGGCAAGCTGTTGGAGGGAATCCTGAGGGACAGGATGTACATGTATTTGGAAAGGCAAGGACTGATTTGGGATAGTCAACATGGCTTTGTGCATGGGAAATCATGTCTCACAAACTTGATTGAGTTTTTTGATGAAGTAACAAAGATGATTGATGAGGGCAGAGCAGTAGATGTGATCTATATGGACTTCAGGAAGGCGTTCGACAAGGTTCCCCATGGGAGACTGGTTAGCAAGGTTAGATCTCATGGAAAACAGGGAGAACGAGCCATTTGGATACAGAACTGACTCAAAGGTATAAGACAGAGGGTGGTGGTGGAGGGTTGTTTTCAGCCTGGAGGCCTGTGACCAGGGGACTGCCACAAGGATCGGTGCTGGGCCCTCTACTTTTTGTCATTTAGATAAATGCTTTGTATGCAAGCATAAGAGGTACAGTTAGTAAGTTTGCAGATAACACCAAAATTGGAGGTTACCTCAGATTACAACAGGATCTGGACCAGATGGGCCAATGGGCTGAGAAGTGGCAGATGGAGTTTAATTCAGATAAATGCACAGTGCTGCATTTTGGGAAAGCAAATCTTAGCAGACTTATACACTTAATGGTAAGGTCTTAGGGAGTGTTGCTGAACAAAGAGACCTTGGAGTGCAGGTTCATAGCTCCTTGAAAGTGGAGTCACAGGAAGACAGGATAGTGAAGAAGGCATTTGGTATGCTTTCCTTTATTGGTCAGAGTAATGAGTACAGAAGTTGGGAGGTCATGTTGCGGTTGTACAGGACATTGGTTAGGCCACTATTGGAATATTGCGTGGAATTCTGGTCTCCTTCCTATTGGAAAGATGTTGTGAAACTTGAAAGGGTTCAGAAAAGATTTACAAGGATGTTGCCAGGGAGAGGCTGAACAGGCTGGGGCTGTTTCCCCTGAGCATCGGAAGCTGAGGGGTGACCTTATACAGGTTTACAAAATTATGAGGGGCACGAATAAGATAAATAGACAAAGACTTTTCCCTGGGGTCGGGGAGCCCAGAACTAGAGGGCATAGATTTAGGATGAGAGGGGAAAGATATAAGAGGGACCTAAGGGGCAATTTTTTCACGCAGAGGGTGGTACATGTATGGAATGAGCTACCAGAGGACATGGTGGAGACTGGTACAATTGCAACATTTAAGAGGCAGTTGGATGGGTATATAAATAGGAAAGGTTTGGAGGAATATGGGCCGGAAGCTGGCAGGTGGAACTAGATTGGGTTGGGATATCTGGTCGGCATGGACGGGTTGGACCGAAGAGTCTGTTTCCATGCTGTACATCTCTATGACTCTATTTACTACTGATATATCACAATGATTTACTGCTCATCATTAGTAATATAGAGTACAAATGAAATCACATATTACTCTGATTCTTCCTGTTGTCATAATTCTAAATAATTCTCAAAAAACAAATGAAAAAAAGTAAACTGCTAAACTTCTAAGCAAGATGCCACCAGGATCCTGACGTTCATGTTGTAATCCAAGAACAACCAGAATGAATATAATTTGGAGTTGTTTGCATCCAATTCAGATCTGCACTTGTATTTAAAATCTGAAATTTACTTTTCTCAATGCTCTTTATGATTTACCCATCTCAATCTGGTGGACAAGACAAACAAAATCTATCATAGGCCAGATTTAGAAAAGTGCATTTGCAAAGTTCAACAATGCATCACATTCAACAATTCAAGAACTTACTCAGAAAACAATGTCTTAAAATCAATCCACTGCACTATTTGGATTTTATAGAAGTTTAACAAAATCCCAAGTTTATTACACTTGACATCATTACAATTTACAAATATTTATTGTTCTGTATTAGGATGCCAGTTTAGTCAAGACTTCAATGTTAATTCAAATATTAGTATCATTCCCTCTATTCACAGAGATAGAGAGAGAGCGCACGTGAGAGAGAGCGCGCAAGAGAGAGCTTCTACACTTCAACAGCATAGAGGAAACTACCATTAAGATCAAAGAGTTTATTTTTGATCATGATACAAAAAAAGTGCAAATTTACAAAACCAAAAATGCAGAAGTTTGCAATCAATGTGAAAATCCAAGTAGAACATAGAGGCACTCATCCCTTCATGTTAAAATTGGTTATTTACATTTTACTACTCGATGATAGATTCTACAGGTTGTAGAATGATTCAGAATTTTATCACATCACTTTATTACTCAATTATTCAGCATCTGTTGACCTGAAATGATCCTCATCCACTGTAGAATAGATGTGCCCTTCATTGCTCAGAAATTCTACTGCTTGCCTATATGGAAACAAAATTGTAATCGTAAGACTTTGAATATTTAATTTAACACACAATAGCCAGCTAAAAGTAACACTAACTTGATTGCAACGATGTTCATATTCTTCAATGTTTTCCTCATGTAGTCAATGCTCATGCCTTCCTGTTCTCGACAGTTGCAAATCAAATTCAATACCTGAAAGGAAGGCTTTGTTTTAGCTATCATAAATGAAAGTTAGTTATACTGACAAAGACAAGACATTTTGTTAAGTTTCAGCTAGCAATTCAAGAGGAAAACTACACTTTATAATGCATGATAAGAGAGGGCTGATTGTTTGGCAAATGAACTTGGAAACAATGCCATGTGGAACACACTGGTTAACAATGATTAGTGATTATCTGCCAGACTTAGTTTAAACTTCATAAAAGGGACTCCACACATTTGAAAGGATAGTCAAATTATCTCTCTTTTCTCAATGTCCTGGTTGAGAAATTAGCTACTGGGCTCTCTTCCACTGTGTCACAAACTTAGCTTTGCCGGTTAGTATATACTTTGAGATTCCCAAGGTTCACCAACTTCGTAAATAGGAGGGCACAATATTTGTTCATTACATAAGCATTAAGTCGGGCACATCAAGGCCATGTTTCAGGATAGCACGAATGCCCTATTCAGAGAATGTCTTATTACATGACCACACAAACTCAAACAGCTCCAAGACAATCTCACATTTAGTCATGAAACATGCCCAGATTACTTGAGATTATTTTAGAAGCGGAAGGTATGTCACCCATGTGGACTACAGGTGAAACTAGCTGTTTAATTTAGTTGCTCAGTATCAACACAAATTATGCACACAACAAATGGAATGT
This sequence comes from Chiloscyllium plagiosum, assembly GCF_004010195.1. Lineage (NCBI taxonomy): Eukaryota > Metazoa > Chordata > Chondrichthyes > Orectolobiformes > Hemiscylliidae > Chiloscyllium > Chiloscyllium plagiosum. The sequence goes on along the minus strand of NC_057736.1, from coordinate 9,091,854 downwards.
TCAAGTAAAAATATATCCTGCTTATCATCCAGATGAGTAATCTGGTGTATGAATTTTAGTGCAGATGTGATGCCAGGTTTATCGAAGCCCCAAAGAGTGGTAGATCTTAAGAGACAACATGTGTCCTTGGTTACTGCAATAGGCAATGTACTGACTGTGTGCACCCAACCAGACTATACTAGTAGAACTTGAAACAATATCCATTATCAATTGGATAGTTATTTGCTTGATAATTTGTGTGTGTAAAGAATAATGCTGATAATTTAGCATCATTAGTTGGGTTCAGTGTCACTGGCTGAAAATGGTGTTGCTGGAAAAGCACAGCAGGTCAGGCAGCATCCAAGGAGCAGGAGAATCGACGTTTCAGGCACGAGCTCTTCTTCAGGAATCTCAGTGTCACGGAGTCAAGAATTTGGAACTCCTTCCATAACAGCATTGTGAGGATACCAACACAAATTAATCTCAGCAGTTACAAGGTGGCAGCTGACCACCACTTTGTCAAGGGTGGACAGGATGGGAAATACAGTTGGTCAGCTGGCAACTACCACAAACCGTTAAACCTTTTCTGAATGGACTTCAGTTTACCAGGATGCTGTCAGGAATGGAGGGCTTGAAATATAGAAATAGACTGTAAAGAATGGGACATTTTTTCACTGCAACATAGGAATTTAGCAATGACCTTATTGAGATTTATAAAATGAGGGACATAGATAAGGTGAATGTCAATGATCTTTTCCCTAGGGTGGGGGAGTTCAAAAATAGGGGGCTTTTAAAAATAAAATAAGGGGAGAAAAATTTAAAAAGAGATGAGGGGCAACCTTTTTGTTTTAGAAATGGTAGCTTGTGTGGACTGAATTGCCATTGAAAGTGGTGAATGCAGATATAGTTACAATGTTTAAAAGACATTTTAATAACTTCACGAATAGGAAAGGTTTGACATAATATGGGTAAAGTACAGGCAGGTGGGACTAGTTTAGTTTGGGAACATGGTTAGCATGGACTGGTTGGACCAAAGTGTCCGTCTGCATGATGTAGGACTATGATTCTAATAGCAAACAAAGAAATGCTGGCTTTTACATTTAAGAATACCAGTTTATGATTTGTCCTAAGTATAGTTGAATTATTTTCTTAAAATGTCTTCTCCCAACATTCCCATCCCCCACAATACTCATGTTCTGTATTACCAGACAATAAGTCGGCAGTTTCAATTTTCAAATGATAAAGTTTGCTTCTACCTTTTACAAAGCTTCCCATAAAACAAACTATTGCCCTTTTTTGCCCCCACAATATCGGGCACTTTTGTTTAAGATTTGATGCAATACAAGCTTTTCCATGTCACCTCCAATTGGGTCTTTGGGATTTAACAGCATTAAAAAATATAGTCAAGCTATGAAAGGAGGTTTAAGATTTGAATCATTTCAAAATAAGGAAGAGGGGCTTATGTGAAATCCCGGACTACACTGAAGATAAATGGTAAAGCACCCTCTCGTGACCATAATCACTACAACAATCACATTGACTGATCACACTGGATATTATTGTGACAATAGGTTCCTGCAGTAATGAGAATTCCCTTCCAACAATGGGGTCCACCACGAACTGGGTTGACATTGTCCACGGCTATCTGAATTAACATTTTTAATTCACTTAATCATAGACGTACACAGCACGAAAATAAGACCCTTCAGCCCAACTTGTCTGTGACAAATAAATTTTCTTAACTTCACTGGTCCCTTTTGCCAGCATTTGGCCCATATCCCTTTAAATCTTTCCTATCCATTTACCTGTTCAAATGTCTTTTAAGTGTCTTTTAAAATGTTCTAATTGTACCCACCTCTACCACTTCCTCCAGTAGCTCGTTACCATATACCCACCACACTGTACAGAAGTTGCCACTCAGTTATCTTTTGAATCTTTCCGCTCTCACCTTAAATCTATATCGTTTAGTTCTGCACTCTCCTACCCTGGGAAAAAGACCACAGCTATTTACCATATCCATACCCCTCAATTTTATAAACATCCATTATGATCACCCCTCAGCCGCATATGCTTCAGTGAGGAAAGTCCCAAGCCTCTGCTTATAACTCAAACCTTTCAGTTTCAGCAAAATCCTTGGAAATCTTTTTTACACCCTTCCAAATTTATTAATATCCCTCCTACAGCAGAGTGACTAGGATTGCATGCAGTACTCCAAATGTGACCGTACCAATGTTTTGTACAGCTGTAGCATGACATTCCAACTCCTATACGCAATGCTCTGATCAAATGAAGGCAAGCATGCCAAAAACTATCTTCTTTACCCTGGCTACCCAGAACACCACTTTCCGAACCTGCACTCTTACATCTCTATTTGAGAGCATTCCCAAGGTCCTTCCAATAACTCCAAGTTATGTCCTAGTTCACTTACCAAAATGTAATACCTCACATTTATCTGAATTAAATTCCACCTGCCATTCCTCGGCAGTGACAGAGCTGATCAAGATCCCATTGTACTCTTAGATAACCTCCTTCACTGTCCACTATACCACCAATTTTGGATTTGTTCACAAACTTACTAATCATACCTGATATTCTCAACCAAAATCATACGAATATGATCAGTAGTAAACCCCGCACCAATCCTTACAGCACACTGCTGGTTCCAGCTCTCCAATCTGAAAAATAAACCTCTTCCACCATCCTCTCTGACCATCAAGCCAATTTTGTATCCAGTTGGTTACCTCTTCTTAGATTCCATGTGACCTAACTGTATCCACTTGCAGAATGTAGGCATCATTGGCTGGGCTAGCATTTATTGCTCATCCTGTCTTGCCCTTGAGAAGGTGGTGAGCTGACCTCAAACTGCTGCAGATCGTGTGTTGTAGGTAGACCACAATGTCCTTAGGAAGGGAATTCAAGATTTTGACCCAGTGATTTAATTTTCAAAAGGTTCATAAGTGACTACCATTAATGACCATGTAGCACATTTGATCAAAGTCACAGATCTGAAACAATAACTCTTTCTCCATCTGTGGTTGCTGCCAAATCTATTGAATATTCATGATATTTCAGCATTTTCAGTTTTATTTCAGATTTCCAGCATCTGCAGTACTTTATTTTTGTACAGTTGCTCTTTTTAATATCTGCTAATGGCCTGGATGAATTTTGGCAATAAATTTTAATGTTTGCAATTAACATGACGCAGAAATTTAGAAGACTGTGTAGGATGGTGACAAACTACATTTATCAAAGACCAGTGCGTGGAGATTCATTTTGATGAAATAAGGGTAGCAATATAAATAAGGATAGGGAAGCAGTTGTTTTGTATGCTTTCCTTTATTGGTCAAGCATTGAGTAAAGGAGTTGGGAGGTCATGTTGCAGTACAGGTCATTGGTAACACCACTTTTAGAATATTGCACACAATTGTGGTCCCCCTCCTACTGGAAGGATATTGTGAAACTTGAAAGAGTTCAGAAAAGATTCTCAAGGATGTTGCCAGGGTTGGAGGATGAGTTACAGGGAGAGGCTGAATAGACTGGGGCTGTTTTCCCTGGAAAGTCAGAGGCTGAGGGGTGACCTTGTAGAGGTTTATAAAATCATGGGGAGCACGGATAGGATAAATAGAGGTCTTTTTCCCTGGGTTTGGTGGGGGTGGGAGAAAAAAAAAGTCCAGAATTGGAAGCATAGAGGGGAAAAGATATAAAAAGGGACTTAAAGGGCAACTTGTTGACAGAGCATGGTGCATGTATGGAATGAGCTGCCAGAGGAAGAAGTGGTGGTGACTGGTACAATTGCAGCATTTAAAAGGCATCTGGATGGGTATATGAATAGGAAGGGTTTAGATGGATATGGGCCGAGTGCTGGCAAATGGGATGAGATTAGTTTAGGATCTCTGTTCGGTATGGACATGTTAGACCAAAGTGTCCGTTTTTGTGCTGTACATCTCTATGACTCAATGATTGAAAGAATGGGGATATATTTCCAAGTCTGGGTGGTGTGTGGCTTGGGTGGAACTTAAAGATGGTATCCTCATGTACCTGGTACTCCCATCTAGCCAGATGGTAGCAGTCTCGGAAAAAGTGCTAAGGATCTTTGGAGAAGGTTTGCAGTGCATCTTGCAGATAGCACACATGCTACTGAATGTCAGTGGTAGAGGGAGTGGACGTTTGAAGGAGTGGTGCTAATCAAGTGGGCTGCTTTACCCTGGCAAATGAGACCAATGAAGTAGAGGAAACCTGGTTGGCATGGACAGGTTGGGCTGCAGGGCCTGATATCTGTGCTGTGTACCTCTATGACCTGGATGGTGTCAAGTTTCAAGTGTTGTTGGAGCTGCACTCACCAAGACAAGTGGGGAGTATTCCATTACACTCCTGACTTCTACTTTGTCAATGGTGTAAAAGCGGAGGATTCAGAGGAATTACTTGTAGCAACATTCTAGCCCCTGACTAGCTCTTGTAGCCTGGCAGTGCAGATTCTGGTCAATGGTATCCCCAAGTATTACTAGTGGTCAATTCAATGATGGTCACACCATTAAAAATCAAGGCTAGTTGTCAGATCTTCTCACTGGAATGATAATTGCCTAGTACTGGGTGGCACAAGTGTTACTTACCACTTTTCAGTCCAACCTATATATATTGCCCAAGTCCTGTTGCATTTCGACATGGACTGCCTCAGTATATGAGCAGTAGAATCACTAAACATCTCCACTTCTGACCTCATGATGGAAGGGAGTTCCTTGATAAAGCAGCTGATGGTTGGGTCAAGGACATTAGCTGGAGGAATTCCTACAGAGATGTCTTGGAGCTGAAATGACTGACCTCCAACAACCTCCATCTTCCCATATGCCAGATATGACTCCAACTATCAGAGAGCTCCCTCTCACCCCTAGGTCCACATTTATTCCAGTTTTGTTAAAGGTCTTGTTGTCACACTGTCATACGTAGCTTTGATAGCAAGGATTGTGACTCACTTTATTTTTTGAATTCAGCTCTTTTGCACCAAGGCAATAGTGAGGTCCTGGCAGAAACCAAATTTGGCATTATTTAACAGGTGTTGCTTGACAGCACTGCTGATGACACTTTCCATTACTGATGATCTCCAGTAAACTGATGGTTGGTGGTTGCCCAGGTTGGATTTACGCTACTTTGTGCATACAGGACATAGCTGGGTAATTTTCCATGTTGTTGGGTCAATTGTCGGTGTAGGTGTGTTGGAACAATTTGGTTCGAGGTGAACCAAGTTCTGAAGAAAAACTGTTGCGGGAAGAATGTAATCTTGGTCCAAAGCCTTTGCAGTATCCAGTGTCCTCAACCATTTCTTGATATCATGTGGAAAAAATCCAATTGGCTCAAGACTGACATCAATAATACGGAGGACCTTTGCTATAAGGATCATTAGCAAAATTTAAATTCAATTTGTATCAATTAACATATCATATTCCATCTCTCAAATCAAACCAGCACACTAAATAGAATTAGGTTCGAATGAAAAAGTGTCAAAAGTAGAATGCATTCTACTAACTTAACATTGCAATTAGAGAGAGATAAACTATTGCTTTTCTTTTAACCCCAATATAATAAACTTCAGATGAGACAATTGCACAATTCTTTCCCAGTGTGTTTTACCTGACTTTGTTGACTTGTTAGTCCATTCATCAATGCATCATTACCACCACCATATAATCCCATTGTACCTTCATTTCGCATTGGGGTGTGCAAAGCTAGAGATCCTCCAGGTACAAGCTGAGGAAGAAATTATAGAAGTGAAACTCCAGAATACAGAGGAACCTCAATTATCCGAACGAGATGGGTGGGCACTATTTCGTTCGGATAACTCATTATTCGATTAGATCGATTCAATGCCTCTCCTCTGGGACTCAGGGTTTTCTGTTAAGTCTGCTCCCCATTCAGGAGAGGAGACTGCATCACAACACGCAAGAGCCCCTGCCCAACAGTGGCCCCCACCTGCTCCCCAACCCCATCCAGCATGGCCCCCCCACCACACCCAAACCCATCCAGCACCGCCCTCGTGCCCAACCTCCAACCCATCCAGCACCCCCAGCCCTGGCAGCCACCTCCCCCTGTGGGGCAGCCGGTGTGGACACTAACAGTAAGACTGCTGCTGCCTTTGTGGGTTAAGTCTCCAAATAGCACGTGCACACACAGACAGACAACCTTTTGACAAGTTCCACCACTGCCCTGTTCAGGACAATGTTAGAGAATATCTGGGGAAGGGGATGTTAGGGCTCACCCCTATGTAGAACTCCTGGGAAAGTACGGGGAAGGAGTGGGCAGGAGGTCAGTCATTTGGAGATGGTGCCTGGACTCCCATCAATGTAGAGGACTGTTCTCGACAGAATTTCACTGAGCCGAGATCATTTTTAATCATTGGAACCAAAAGATTCGATGAGGGTTGAAATATCTCTGATGTAATGTTTCTATCATGACCTCAAGATCTCCTTTGGACAATTGATATTCGGATAACCGAAGTTCCTCTGTACTGCTTCATTAGATTAATAACGACTTTTCCTAGGTAAGCGGTGTAAAGTTTTAATCTTGGTTGACATGAAAATTCCTTTAATTTTAACGATTGTGAAAATTATTCAGAAACAATGAAGCTCAGAGTGAGCAACTTATGACCAATTAGCTTTTGCTAATGTCCATGCCGCAGCTCTTCCATAGATTTCCACTTCACCCGCAGATACGGATTTTATTTGTCATTCACAGTTATTGGATGCTGCTAGCAAAGTGAGCACTTGTTGTCCATCCTAAATGGCCTTGGAGGGTTGTGAGCCATCTTCTTGAACTGCTGGGGGATGGGGAAGGGGAAAAGAACAGAATGCAGAGTAGAAACAGGCCCTTTCGGCCCAACTAGTCCTCACCGACCCTCCAAAAGGAGTAA
>NC_057736.1:9081530-9084135 GCF_004010195.1 Chiloscyllium plagiosum | reverse complement strand
CATTCCTGAAGAAGGGCTTATGCCCGAAACGTCGATTCTCCTGTTCCCTGGATGCTGCCTGACCTGCTGCGCTTTTCCAACAACACATTTTCAGCTCTTGTACAGTTATGCAATGCAGCACAATTTCTAATCTTGAAACACACATTAGCTGAATCCTATCAGAACATTGTTCCAAGTATTTAGCTTTATACTCACCTGTGGTTTGTTTAGCAGCAAGTGAGCCTGCACCACCTCCAACATGTGAGATGTTAACTCATTCATGTCTTCCAAAACCATGATTTTTAAAAGCTACCAAGCTCTTCTTGTTCTAACAATTTAAAGTAACAGTCAAGTTCAAGATTAGAATTGACTTTCATGCAGAATCAAAAATTACAAGTGAATCAGTAAATAAATTATTAGTGTAACAAAAAGCTGAAGAGTTACAGATAACATGTAATTGTTCTATTTTAATAGATACAAAAGACCGACAAGATTTGTTTTGCTTAAAACTTCAAAAGCAGAATCTGCCAAAAATCTATAAATGACTATTCCATTAATTTTTTAATTATCTACATACATTAGTTGTTCCCTCATCAGCTTAGTTCTTTTCTCTGGACATAGTGAATGCCCAATGTTCAGAAATAAGAAAATCAGGGACACGTTCAACTTAACAGTTCTATAAACTGCCACACTGGATAGTTCCTGATGGCATGGTATACACAAAGCAACTTAAAAAAAAATAATTGATTAGCACTTATTTAAAAAAAGCACTAAATTGTTAATCAGGGAAAATATTTCAGATAGCATATTTTCCCTGCCAATTAGTTATATAAATAAACATGGCTTTATATTTTAACAGAATACCACTCCATTTAATTTGTGCATTAAACAAAAAACACTGGGGGAAATATAGCTTTTTATAAATAATACTAAATATGAAAATGCTAATTTGGTAAAATATAAGAAGCAATCAATAATGTGTATACCTGGAATGATCGGAGATGGCCAGCCACCTTTACATAGCTACCAGGGGGAACAACAATATTCTCACTTCCAGCTTCCTGTATTTAAAAAGGTTAACACTGGTCAGAAAATTAAAAGCAGAGTAAAGTGCTCAAACAGTCAAAGTAAAGTGCAAATCTGAAAGAAGTTAAAACAGACGTATGAAGTTAAAATTATGTCATAATATCTGGATAGAGAAAAATATTGACACTTAATCTTGAATGATTGGCACACTTAAAACAGATTTGTCCAGAACCAAATTCAGTTTATGCTGAATAAGTTATAAACACAGAAACAGGAAATAGTCAAGAACAGTCAGAACTGAAAAGGAGAGAGTTATCAAAAGCATACTCTCACCAGAGATACAACTTGTTCACTAAAGCAGACCCTAAAGTGCTTTGGCAGTGGTAGGACAAACAACAGTATCTGTTTGATAAATCTTTTAAATGTTTTTAAAAGAAAATACATTGAATTTGGTTTTTATTTACTAATGCTCCAGTGGTTTTATAACATTAAAAATTCCACATAAATCCAAATTTTCCTAGAGGTATTATGAAGATGTGGGTATACCTTTAAGAGAGTGAAGGACTTGGCAAGTACACCAAGTGCTGGAGAATTTACAAAGCAACATTTGATTCAGAACAAACAGTACTTGCTGAGTTGCTGTGAGACAAAAACACAAATTCAAATTTGGTCAGTTTAAATCATACCCCAAAAAATATCAAACTCCAATCCAATTTGAATTGAGTATATTGACAATCTTAAAAGCCAATGACACAACCCGATGCTTTGGGGGTATAAGACTGGAGAAAATTGAACAGTTGAGAGGAGAACTACCAAGCCCAGCATGTGAACCGACTGCTTTAAAAATCTCTCTCAAAAGTACCTTTTCGATCAGTAACCTGTGAAGTAGAAATTCCTAAGAACAAAAGCAGCACAGGAAGATCCAAATAGAAGCACAAAAGCTGCCTCGTTTTGAGATAAGAAGTGTGGTTTTGTAAATCTTAATTGGGAGTTGTAATCAGACTAGGATTATAGAAGGGGAGGTAAAAGCTAGGTTAGAGGAAGAAATTGTAAATAGTGGTTAGTTAATTATTCTCGTAATACTTTAAGAAACAAAGTTGTTAAATTTTTTACTTTAAATAGTTCTTGGCCACTCGGATTTTTACAGATTAATCTCCAGCATTGCAGGTAAGACTTACCAAGCAAAGCATTACTAAATACAAAAAAGTCAACTGAAAATCAAACTACATAAATAACAAATTGAAAGATTACGAACACAAGAACTAAATCAAAGTCATGCTGACAGATTTGTATTGGGAACAACGGAAGAGACTCAAGCATAAACAATAACATGGACTAGTTGAGTCAAATGGAAAGTGTGGAAATCAGCAGAAAAGTGTATTTTATGTTAAACGGCATTAAGCAGCACAGATAGTTTCAACGTTGAAGTCATTTTAAAAATGCTTAATCTTCTTATATTAGCTTTTGCAGCTCTAGACGTGGTGTTACAGAAGTCTTCAGGATTCAGAATTAAGGTATTTAGCAATAGGTGTTCGTTGAACTGAGTTTCATAAACTCAAATTTATGTTCATCACAAGAGACTCACAGGGTAATTTAGAAG
>NC_057736.1:9065880-9081030 GCF_004010195.1 Chiloscyllium plagiosum | reverse complement strand
ATTTCTTATGGACAGGTTCCTTTCAGAGAGCTACTTTGCTGGCAATCTTTACTTGTAGGTGCTTTTTGCTGTTCTCCCCCCAACTGTTCAAAATGTTCAGTTTTATACCCCAAAACATCAGATAATTTTGTTGGTTTGATGTCTTCCCACACAGTAAAATTCAACTTTGATTGGATTTTGGTCTCTGGGGCATAATTCAAACTGATTGGCCAAATTTGAATTTGTTTTTGTACCATTGCATCAGGGCACCAGCTATTTGTGTTAACCAAATTTTTAAATTGTTCAGCACACTCTGTGCATCCTGATGAAGGGCTTTGGCCTGAAATGTTGGTACTCCTGCTCTTCGGATGCTGCCTGATCTGCTGTGCTTTTCCAACACCACACTCACGATTCTGATCTGCAGCATCTGCAGTCCTCACTTTCGCCATATGTGCCATAAAGTATGAACTTATACTTCAGACGACACTCACGGAAAAGAAGTAGGAACTGAGCAAGAGCTGTGCCAGTAATAAAAATGGCAGTGGCCGTCAGACCTTCACCACTACAAACCAATCACGGGTCAGGTGAAGAAGGGGGTGGGACTCCCTGGCAACTGTTGGGCGAGGAATTTGAATTTCGAGGCCTGTGAGTGGTCGGCTGCTGCACGTGACCTGTTTGGCGCGCTTTGTCGGTTCCGAACGGGCTTTCGTCCATTAAACGGTCACGGGAAGGGACGATGTGGAATAATCCGGGTGAGACGGTGGCTGAGAGTTTGTCCATTTGTGCCCTCACTTTTCCGTGCAGGAGGTGGCCAGGGAAAAGCCGCGGCTTGCAAGAACGGTTCTGCAGGCCGGGCTCTCGGAAGATGAAGGCTTGCCTGCAGCTGCTCGCTCTCCAGTTCTCATGCGTTTCCAATCTCCACTCTATTCCGCGGCTTTAACGGATTGAAATAAACTGAAAGTGTATTTTGTGGAGGGGAGGAAGAAAGTTTATGAAGCCGGAGGGGAGCAAGTGTGTCAGGGTATACAGATGGGCAGGGAGAGTAGAATATGGTATTGAGGCCTTGCTATGTTTATAAATACTCTAGCTGTAATATTCATTCCTTAACTGACCTGTTCTTTTGTTAGGAAAAATAAATGTAATTTTAGAAGTAATATGTTGTAAAATATATAATATTATGTAACTGAATGTGTGATCGGAATTTTTTTGCCTGTGGTATTTTCTGTCTCATGTCAGCATGGGTAGCCCTTTGGGGAATGGACTTCTCATGAATGACTAAGGCACTGAAATGTTAACTTTTCTCGCTCCACTAGTGCTGCCAGATTGGCAACATCTTTAAGGTAGAAGGAGGAGGTCAAGAGTTTAAGGGAGGAAATTTCAACACTTAAGAGTCAGTGGCTGAAAGGTCAGCCATCAGTGAGGGAGTAATTCAAATACTTAAGAGGCAAGAATTAGGTGAGTTCAGATATCTGAGGGTAGCAGAGATATTAGATGGTGTGAGGAGGCCAGGGAGTGTTTGGACCATCTGAGCAGAATGGGAAATACTATTTAAAATTGTTAAAATGTGGCACTGGAAAAAGTACATCAGGTCAGACAGCATCTGATAAGCAAGAGAGTTGACGTTTCAGACATACCCCTTCTTTGATGCCATGTGTTATCAAGATTTGGAAATGCCAGTGTTGGACTGGGGTGTACAAAGTTAAAAATCTCTCAACACCAGGTTATAGTCCAACAGGTTTAATTGGAAGCACTAGTTTTCGGAGCGACGCTCCTTCATCAGATGGTTGTGATGGAGTGGTGCTCTGAAAGCTAGTGCTTCCAATTAAACCTGTTGGATTATAACCTGGTGTTATGTTATCAACTCTGACTCTCCAGCGTCTACAGTCATCGCTTTCTCTGAAATACTCATTAGAAATGGATGAAAACTGTAGTTTATGAAGTTGTAAATGTAGCTTTGTTTTGATGCTGGAACTGACCTCCAATACTATTTTCTAGGTACTTTTAGTGGAGGTTATGGAGGTTTTGGAGATACTGGTGCCGGAGGTGGGGGCTATTTGCAGTCACCTGGTGGGTTTGGCTCACCAGCTGGAGGCAGCCAAAGTGACAGAAAAACGGTAAGTACAGTATTTAAAAGATAGAAAATGAGAGCAGGAGTAGACCATTTGACCTGTTGAGTACTGTCTATCATTCAATGATCATGACTAAACCCTTAGTCCAGTACTCTTACTTTCTTTGTATACCCCTTAACACCTTTTAGTCTCTAGAAATCTGTTTATTTCTTAAATACTTCCAGTGACCAAATCTCCACAGCTTTCTGAGAGAATTCTGCAGGGCACTGCCACTTGGGTGAAGAAATGTCTCCTGATATCAGTTGGAAATGGTCACCCTGTATCCTGAGACTGTAATATCCTGTTACGAAACCCCCATCTAGGGAACCAACATCTCTGCATTCAGTCTGTCTGGACCAGTCAGAATTTTGTTTCCAGGATTGAGGACTTGAGCTATAGAGAGAGGCTGAATAGACTGCGACTGTTTTCTCTTGAATGTTGGAAGCTGAAGGGTGATATTATAGAGATGTATAAAATCATCAGGGGCATGGGTAGGGGAAATAGACAAGATCTTTTCCCTGGGATGGGGGAGTCCAGGTCTAGAGGGCATCAGTTTCAGGGGAGGGAGGGAAATTTAAAAAGGACCTAAGGGGCAACATTTTCACGCAGTGGGTAGTGTGTCTATGGAATGACCTTCCAGAGGAAGTGGTGGAGGTTGGTACAGTTATAACATTTAAAAGGCATCTGGATGGGTCTATGAAAAGGAAGGGTTTAGAGGGGTATGGGCCAAGTGCTGCCAGATGGGACTTGATTAAGTTAGGATATCTGGTAAGCATGGATGAGTTGGACCAAAGGGACTGTGTCCATGCTGTACATCTTTGACTCTACTAACTCCTGCTCCTTTCCCTGTCCCCTGCCCCTTTTTTTTATTTTAAAACTCCAATGAAGCAGTTGACTGAATCACTTCTCACATGACGTTCTCAAAAGTTATCTGAAAATCAAATCCACCTCATCCACTGGATCTCCCTCCTTTTAGATTAGATTAGATTACTTACAGGGTATTAGATAACTGTTTTGACTTTGTGTAATCTTGTTGGTATTTTTCGTTCTTCATTCTTTATGATGGATGCCAGCATTTTCCCTACGACTGATAGGCTAACCTGTCTGTTATTCCTGGTTTTGCCCTTCCTCCTCTTTAAAATAATGAGGCTACATCTGCCACTCTTCAATCTGTTAGGACTGTTCCAGAATCTATTGAATTTTGGAAGACCTGCTATTTCCATGGCCACCTCATTTGGTACCCTGGGATGTACATTATCAGGCCCTCTGATATCAATTTTGAATTCAATTAATTCCAAATTTTTTTATGCCAATAGTAGTTTCTTACAATTCTTCTTCCCACTAGCCCTAACATCTCTGGAAAGTTTTTTTTTCTTGTCTTCTGTTAAGATCCAACCGACATAATTCTGTTATTGTTTTGCCATTTTCTTTTTTATTCTGTCTATATGGTGCCTATGTATCTTTTTGAAAGAACCTACTTTATAAAAGCATAGTCTGCTTTTATGTTAGTTGAACATTTACTCTTGTGCTCTATTTGTCCCCACTTGATTAACCTCTTGATTTTCCTTTGCTGAATTCTAGCCTGCTCTCAGTCCTCAGGCTTGCTACTTTCTCAAACAACTTTTTATGACTCCTCTTTGAATCTAATGCTATCTTTAATTTATTTTGTTGGTCGTGGTTGGCCTGATTTTCCTATTATGTCCTTTTACATTAAAGGATTGTCATAACTTACGCATTTTTTCCTTGCATATTAGCAATTGCCTATTACTATTGTGCCTTTTTACTCAAAACTACTCAATCTATTGTAGCTAATTCACCCCTCATACCTTTGTAGTTTCCCTTGCTTCTATTTAGGATCTGAGTTTCAGATTGGACTACTTCATTTTCTGTGCCACTTCGCACTATGGTTCTGCTTGTGGGATGCAATATAAAATTGGGTGTCAAGTGCATATTCTTTTACCCAGAACATAAAAATTGGTATTGGTCTTGTTTAAACTACCAGTGGTAAATTTGCAGAAAAATGCTACAAATTTATAGTATACTTTTACGCTTTGAAATTTAAAACTTTGCTTCAAATTATTTAAATGGAAAAAAATTCTGAAAGCTAAACAGGGTGATACCAGCATTATTGTCACAGTTTTAAGTTTTGTTTATTGGGTTTGCAGAAGTCAATCAGTAAAAATGTTAATTTATTTTGCACCATTTGGCTACTCTGACCTGTTGCAATATCAGAGTTATAATGCCCTCAGAGTAAACATTATTCTGTAATACAACTCAGCAATCAAAATGCTCACTAATCATGATTAAGTAGGAGAAAGTGAGGACTGCAGATGTTAGAGATCAGAATCGAAATGCTGCCTGACAAGCTGTGCTTTTCCAGCATCACACATTTTAACTTTAAACATGATTAAGTGGCAAATGAATGCAATTTGGACAAGATATGGCCACATTCCTGTTTCCATTTTGCATTGCCATTTATTGTTGAGCCCTGTAATATTGTAATTAAAAGCTTAGAACCACCTTCTGATCAATCCAACATTGTAATAAAAGATGAAACAGTAATTAAAATGCAGTTTAATACCCAGGGTTCCTTCAACCTACCATCCCTTCCTTGTCTCAGGAAATAGGACAAATCTATCGAGCACTATCAGCAGGTGCTCCCTAAACAATCTCCACATTTCTTTTAGATTCCCTGCAGTCCTTTTGGCCCAACAAGTCCACACCAACCTTCTGAAGAGTAACCCACCAAGACTTATGTCCCTACATTTAGAGTAATTACTTCATGGGCAGAGACATAGTCTATACATTTTATACTTTTATGATTGAACCAGTTCTCTGTTTCTGTAAACATATTTGAGATCTGCTGAATTAACATTGTTGTTCATTCTTCTATCAGAGGTCACGGGCCCAGCAAATAGTTCCTTGTACGGTGTCACAGCTAATGTCTGCTATTCAAACAGAAGAGATTTTCAGGATTGGAGAGGTGGAATTATCTCAGGTGTGTGCAAAGTTTCTAACTAATGAATATTCCAAATTCAGCAATATGATTTTGAAATTATTTCAGATTTATCAGTGAACACCATTTATTTTCATGACTTAATTTAAGGGATACAAATCTAAATATCTATTTTAGATGATATATTAAGGGCATAAAGATTTTTAAAATCCTGATACAGTCTCACTTGCCTGCTTCCCTTTTAAAGGGTTTGATTATGGGGGAGTTGGAGGGGGAGGCATGATAAGCAGTCATTAACTGAATGTGAATTAGTTTTATTTTTACTTCAATGAGAATATAACATTATAATGTGTAGTTGCCAAATTTGGATTACTTTTTACTTGCTAATCATTTTGAAAGACTGTATCCATGATTCTTTTTTCTTGAGGTTTAATCTGGTAAATATTTCTAATATAGAACTTATGTTGCTAAAAAATGACACTTTGTCAAAACTTTTCATCTTGCAAATTGTCCTGAAATGTGTAAGAGAAAGCACTTGTACTGTATTGAGAACAGGGTGTTTTTTAAACAGGGTGAAGGTTTGTGGGATGTGGGTACTGCTGGCTGGCCAGCATTATTGCCTGTTCCAAGTTGCCCTTGAGAAAGTGGTGGTGAGTTTCCATTTTTGAATTGCGGCTGTCCCTATGCTGAAGGTGGACACAGTGCCCTCAAGGAGGCAATTCCAGGAATTTTACACAGCAACAGTGAAGGAATAGTGATATATTTCCAATTCAGGGTGGTGAGTGGCTTGGAGAGGAACTTGCAGGTAATGGTGTTCTCAAGTATCTGCTGCCTTTCCTCTTTTAGATCAAAGTGGTCATGGGTTTGGAAGTTGCTGTCTAAGAATCTCATATGAATTTTTGCAGTGCATCTTGTAGATAGTACACATTGCTTCTGTAGAGCATCGGTGGTGGACGGAGTGGTTGTTTGGCAAATCAATCAGGCTGTTTGTCCTGGATAGTGTTACGCTTCTGAAGTAGGGTTGGAGCTGCACGCATTCAGGCAAGGGGAGGCATAGTAGCTCAGTGATTAGCACTGCTGCCTCACAGCACTAGGGACCCAGGTTCGATTCCAGCCTTGGGCGACTGTCTGTGTAGAGTTTGCATATTCTCCCTGTGTCTGTGTGGGTTTCCTCCGGGTGCTCTGGTTTCCTCCCACAGTCCAAAAAAAATGTGCAGGTTAGGTGAATTGGCCATGCTAAATTACCCATAGTGTTAGGTGAAGGGGTAAATGTAGAGGAATGGGTCTGGGTGGGTTGCTCTTCGGAGGGTCGGTGTGGACTTGTTGGGCCGAAGGGCCTGTTTCCACACTGTAGGGGATCTGATCTAATCAGAAAGTGGGCTGACTTGGGCAATTGTAGACAAAGGGCAGACTTGAGGAGTCAAGAGGAGAGTTACATGTGACCGTATTCTGAGCCTCTAATCTGCTCTTGTTGCCATTGTGTCTATGTGATGAGTTTAGTTGAGTTTCTTGGTAACCCCAGGTAACCTCTTGGAGAGGTGGCAGGTATAGGGGGTGTGGAAATCAATGATGGTAATCCCATTGAATGTCTCTTATTGGAGATGGTAATTGCCTGGCATTTCTGTGGCACGAATGTTACTTACAGTTGTCAGCCCAAGCCTAGATATTGTCCAGATCTTTTTGCATTTGAATGTAGACTCGTGAGTATCTGAGGAGTTGCAAATGGCACTGAACATGGTGTGATCATTGGTGAATGTCCCCCCTTCTGACCTTGTTATAATGGAGGGAAGGTCATTGATGAAGCAGCTGAAGGTGTTTGGGCCTAGGACACTACCCTGAGGAACTCCTACAGAGATGTCCTAGACCTGGGATGACTAATCTCCAACAACCACAACCATCATTGATTGCTGAGCAAATAGATTGTGTTTGGAAGAGTTGTTACTGTGTAGAATGCATCACTTAGATAATAACTTGGCAGTTGAGTGTCAGTTATGTGCTAATTAATCTAGGCAGGTTGATTCTGGTCAAGGGATTGCCCTGGGAAATGAATCTGAGAATGATTGTCTCTGTTTTAAAATTGAAGCAGGCACAGTAGATCAGAGTAGGATCAGATCCTTGAAGTACTATGGACATACTTCTCACTCTTGATTCCAAGTTGTTGTTCTTGTTAGAAACTACTGTGGAGATACATTCAGTGTTGTTTGTGGCATTTCTATGTGGAATCCATGGAATGTTGCACCTGCAGAGTATCATGGGCACTTCAAATAGAGATATCTAACATGAAAAGATAAAGGGGTTAATTATATCTCCCCCTTTTCCAGTGGAAAGCCATCTCTTTCAGGCATTTTTAACATCCTTCCAGTAATGTACAAAAGAATTATAAACTAGTTTTACCTTTGGTCTGAGTGCGATAGTGGTCATGAGCAGAGGTGATCATGGTTGAGGTGCTATAAAATTCACAATCAATAAACCATAATTAGTTGCTCCTGCATTGTTAGCAAAATGAATAGAACGTTCCTTGAAGTAAAATAGCTAGCAAGCTGGCCAGAAGGAAAAAAATAGGAAAGGCACTTTTGCTTTGAAAGCTGCCGATGAAGTACCATCAAAAATTTCTATCAACCTGCAAAAGCCAAGAATCCTGACTTGTGTCTTTTCTGTAGTTTTGATTGTGGAGTGAAATGGGATCGTTGAAGGATTGCTGCATATTTTGGAAAGCAAATAACTTGGCATTCATTGTAAGTGCTGTTTATAGAACATAGAACATTACAGCTCAGTACAGGCCCTTCGGCCCTCGATGTTGCACCCACCAGTGAAACAAATCTGAAGCCCATCTAACCTACACTATTCCATTTTCATCCATATGTCTAACCAATGACCATTTAAATGCCCTTAAAGTTGGTGAGTCTATACTGTTGTAGGCAGGCCGTCCTACACCCCTACTACTCTCTGAGTAAAGAAACTACCTCTGACATTTGTCCTATGTCTATCACCCCTCAATTTAAAGCTATGTCCCCTCGTGGTAGCCATAACCATCCGAGGAAAAAGGGTCTTACTGTCCATCCTATCTAACCCTCTGATTATCTGATATGTCTCAATTAAGTCGCCTGTGAATCTTCTTCTCTCTAATGAAAACAGCCTCAAGTCCCTCAGCCTTTCCTTGTAGGATCTTCCCTCCAGGCAACACCTTAGTTATAACTCTTTCTTATCTAGCATACATTTCATCTGCTTGGCAGACTCAGTTACTAGCATTTTAACTTTGAATTCCATCTAAGCTTCTCTGCCCTCTGAAATATTTATCAGGATCCCACCCCCTGACCAATCTAGTCTAAAGTTACCTCAACAACAACCCACCAATTACCTTCCTGGTCTCTTGTGACATTACACTTCAATTTTGTTGAAACAGCTGCACAGCCGTTCTGTCTGTTTCTGGAAACTCTCCACACTTTACTCTCCTTGCTCCTTGTAACCTCACTGCTACTGCTCACAGCCAACGATGCCCACGTCTCAAAAGTGAATAACAAAAATTGTCTTACACAAATGTTTCCTTTTACGTACCTACAGAAGCTTTTATCACCCCACGTTTATGTGTTTTCTTCGTTCACATTCATACTCTATTCTGTCCTCCTTTATTAGTTTCTTGGTCCTCTTTGCTGTATTCTCAAATCCTCTCAACGAACAGTTTTACTGTTTTATCTGGCAACATTCAAATCATTTCCGTTTAAATTTATACAATCCTTCAATTATTTGTTAGCCCACGACTGACCAGCATATTTGGCTTTTTTGTGCTTTGAAGGAATATACCTCCTTGTAGCTTCATAATTTGCTTTGTTTAAAGTTACCACCCTGGTTTCTTAATCCTAAATAAAACCAGTTTATTTTTCCTTCGGTGGCTATAAGCTATGACTTTTGAACCACAGAGATTGATCCATATATATTTTGGGCTGATTTATTTCATTTAATAAATCATAAACTCATACGTTTGTTTGCTTGGCTAAATTGGACCTTTTTAAAACTTGAAATCATTTTAGTCTGGGAGGAGGGATTGCTACCTTAGTGGATGGTTTTCTAAATTAATCTTGCAACCAAAGAAGGGGGCAGGTGAATAAAGTAGGGAGTGGGCTCATCTTAATAATTTGGGATATCTGTCTGGAACTGTAGAACATACAACAGTACAGGCCCTTCGGCCCTCGATGTTGTGCTGGTCTTCTATCCTTCTGTAAGGTCAGACCAAACTACATACCCTTCATTGTACTAGCTTCCATGTGCCTATCTGAGTTGCTTAAATGACCCTAATGTATCTAACTCTACTACCACTACTGGCATGTGCCCACCACCCTGTAAAGAACCTAACTCTAACATCTTCCCTAAATGGTTCTCCAGTTGCCTTAAAATATGCTCTCCCATGATAGACATTTTTGTCATAGGAAAAAGTCTCTGTCTATCTATGCCTCTTGTCAATCTACAACAGCCCTCCAAACTATTCACAAGTCCTCCAACCTTTGTGTTATTGGCAAACTAATAACTCATCCTTCCACTTCGTCATGCAAGTCATTTATAAAAATCATAAAGTGCAGAGATCCCAGAACCGATCCCTGCAGAACACCATTGGTCAGCAAGCTCCAGGCTGAATACTTTCCATTTCCCATCATCCTCTGTCTTCTATGGGCCAGCCAATTCTGAATCCAGACAGCCAGATCTCCCTGTATCCTATGCCTCCTTACTTTCTGAATGAGGGGAAGCTTATCAAACACCTTGCTAAAATCCCTATGTACCAAATCCACTGCTCTACCTTCAGTATTTTGTCACATCCTCAAAGAATCCAATAAGATTTGTGAGCATGACCTGCACCACTCAAAGCAATGCTGACTATCTCTAATCAAACTATGGTTTTCCAAGTAATCACAAATCCTGTCTCTCTGAATTCTGTCCAATACTTTGTCCACCACTGACGTAAGACTGACCAGTCTGTAATTCCCAGGATCAGAGTTGCGACTGTGGTGCTGGAAATGCACAGCAGGACAGGCAGCATCCGAGGAGCAGGAGAATCAATGTTTTGGACATAAGACCTTCATCAGGAATGAGGCTTGTGGACCGGGGTTGGCTGAGAGCTAAATTGAGGTGGGGGGCTAGGGGGAAGGTAGCTGAGAATGCCATGGGTAGATGAAGATGGGTGGGAAGGTGATAGGTCGGAGAGGAGGGTGAAGCAGATAGATGGGAAAGTCAATGGACAGGTCAAGAGAGCGGTGCCGAGTTGGAGGCTTTGGACTAGGATAAGGTGGGATGAAGGGGAAATGAGGAAACTGGTGAAATCCACGTTAATCCCATTTGGTTGCAGGGTCTCAAGGTGGAAGATGAGGCTTTCTTCTTCCAGGCCTCGTGTGATAAGAGTTTGACGATGGAGGAGGCCCAGGATCTGCCTGTCCTTTGGGGAGTGGGAGGGGGAGTTGAAGTGTTCAGCCACTGAGCGGTGGAGTTGGTTGGTGCGTGTGTCTGGGAGATGTTCTCTGAAATGATCCGCAAGTTGAATTCCTGTCTCCTCGAAGTAGATACGGCAGATAACATTAGAGTCAGAGAGTCATAGAGATGTACAGCATGGAAACAGACCCTTCGGTCCAATCAGTCCATACCGACCAGACATCCCAACCCAGTCTAGTCCCACCTGCCAGCATATCCCTCCAAATCCTTCCCATTCATATACCCACCCAAATGCCTTTTAAATGTTGCAATTATACCAGCCTCCACCACTTCCTCTGGCAGCTCAGTCCATACATGTATCACCCAATGTTGGTATGGAAGGATCATTTGGGGCCTTGAATGGAGGTGAGGGGGTGGTGTGAGCACAGGTTTTGCAGCCCCTGCAGTGGCAGGGGAAGGTGCTGAGAGTGGGGTGAAGGCTGGTGGGGGGCATGGATCTGACAGAGTGAATGGTTTCTCTGAAATGCTGATAGGGGTAGGGAGAGAAATATATCCCTAATGGTGGGGTCTTTGTAGTGGCAGAGGATGATGTGATGTATACGCCAGCATCCGGCCCATATCCCTCCAAACCCTTCCCATTCATATACCCACCCAAATGCCTTTTAAATGTTGCAATTATTCCAGCCTCCACCACTTCCTCTGGCAGCTCAGTCCATACATGTATCACCCAATGTTGGTATGCAAGGATCATTTGGGGCCTTGAATGGAGGTGAGGGGGTGGTGTGAGCACAGATTTTGCAGCCCCTGCAGTGGCAGGGGAAGGTGCTGAGAGTGGGGTGAAGGCTGGTGGGGGCCATGGATCTGACAGATTGAATGGTTTCTCTGAAATGCTGATAGGGGTAGGGAGAGAAATATATCCCTAATGGTGGGGTCTTTGTAGTGGCAGAGGATGATGTGATGTATACTGAGGTTGGTGGGTTGAAGGTGAGAACCAGGGAGGGTTCGGTCCTTGTTGTGTTGACAGGGGTGGGGTTTAAGGGCAGAGGTGCGGGAAGTGGAGGAGATGCACTGAAGGGCATTGTCGACCACTTGGAGGGGAAATTGCGGTCTTCGAAGAAGGAGGCTATTTGGGATTTTCTATGGTGGAATTGGTCATCCTGGGAATACATGAGTTGAAGGATTGGGAATAAAGCATTTTTACAGGAGGTGCGAAGGGAGGAGGTGTAGTCCAGGTAGCTGTGGGAGTCCGTGGGTTTTTAGTACATGTACGTGGTTAGTTGGTTGCCAGAGATGGAGAGGTACAGGAAGGGGAGGGAGGTGTCCAAGATGATCCAGGTGAATTTGAGATCTGTGTGAAAGTGAAGTTGATAAACTGTTCAACCTCCTCATGGGAGCACGAGGTAGCACTGATACAGTCATCGATGTAACAGAGCATATGGTGGAGGATGATTTCTTTGTAGCTGCAGATTATTCCATGTACCCGACAAAGAGGCAGGCATAGCTGGGGCCCATGCGGGTGCCCCTTTGTTTCAGGTGAGGACCAGTTCGACCAGGCAGATGAGGGTGTCAATGGAAGGGTTCTGGTTGGGATGACATAAGAGGAAGAAATGGAGTGCTTTGTCATGGCAGGTCCCAGTATTATCTCTGTTCCCTTTCTTGAACTAGGGGATAACATTTGCCACCCTCCAATCACCTGGCACTACTCCAATGGACAGGTGAGGATGCAAAGATCATTGCCAAAGGGCAGCAATCTCTTCCCTTGCTTCCTGTAGTAACCTTGGCTATATCCTGTCTGACCCAGGAGACTTGTCTATCCTTATGTTTTCAAAATTTTCAGCGCATCCTCCTTCTTAACATCAACCTGTTCATGCATATCAGCCTGTTTCATGCTGTCTTCAGAAATGTCAAGGTCTGTCTCAGTAGTGAGTATTGAAGTAAACTATTCATTAAGGACCTCCACTACCTCCTCTGACTCCTGGCACAAGTTCCCTCCACTTTCCCTGATCAGACCTCCCTTCACTCCAGCCACCCTCTTGTTCCTTGCAAGTGTAGAATGCCTGAGGGTATTCCTTAATCCTATCCGTTAAAGCTTTTTCATGCCTCCTTCTAGCTCTCCTAAGTCTATTCTTGAGTTCCTTTCTGGATACCTTGTAACCCTCTAGAGCCCTGTCTGATCCTTGCCTCCTCAATCTTCAGTAAGCTTCCTTCTTCCTCTTCACCAATGCTCCACATCCGTTGTCACCCAGGGTTCCTTCAACCTATCATCCCTTCCTTGTCTCAGGAAGTAGGACAAATCTATCGAGCACTATCAGTAGGTGCTCCCTAAACAACCTCCACATTTCTTTTAGATTCCCTACAGTCCTTTTGGCCCAACAAGTCCACACCAACCTTCTGAAAAGTAACCCACCAAGACTTATGTCCCTACATTTACCCCGACTAATGCACCTAACACTATGGACAGTTTAGCATGGCCAATTCACCTGATCTGCACATCTTTTGGAATATTGGAGGAAACCCACGCAAACATGGGGAGCATGTGCAAACACCACACAGACAGACAGTCACCCAAGGTGGGAATCGAAACCAGGTCGCTGGCACTGTGAGGCAGCAGTGCTAACCACTGTGCCACCATGTCGCCTTTTTTTTCCTGTGTGTACTGGAGTACAGTACAAAAATCAACAAGAAAAACATTTGTTGTGCATTTGCCTGAGACCATCTGTTTTCAATTTAGGCACCCCATAACTGCTTAATAGCAGCGTACTTCCTCCTCCCCCAATTAATACTTTCCTTACCATTTGCTCCTATACCCCTCGCCATGACTATAAGAATTGTGATCGTTATTACCGAAATGCTCTCCCACAGATAGATCTGACACCTGATCTCGTTTGTTGCCAAGCACCAAATCCAATATGGCCTCCCCTCTCATCGGCCTATCTACATATTGCATCAGGAATCCTTCCTGGATGCACCTGACAAAAACTGCTCCATCCAAACTCCTTGAACTAAGGAGGATCCAATCAATTTTAGGGAAGTTGAAATCATCCATGGCAACAACCCTGTTATTTCTGCACCTTTCCAGAGTCTGTCTCCTAATCTGCTTCTCTGTATCTCTTTTGCTATTGGGGGATCTGTAGAAAACTCCCAATGAAGTGACTGTTCCTTTCCTGTTTCTGATTTCCACCCATATGGGCTCTGTAAACAAACCCTCCTTGACAACCTCCCTTTCTGCAGCTGTGATACCATCCTTCATGAGCAATGCCACTCCCCCACCTCTTTACCCAAGCCCCCCCATTCCTTTTAAAACATCTGAACCCTGGAACATCCAACAACCATTCCTGCCCCTGTGATATCCATGTCTCTGTAATAGCCACAACATCACAGTTCCAAGTACTGATCTATACTCTTTAAGTTCATCACTCTTATTCCTGATACTACTTGTGTTAAAACAGACACACTTCAACCCATTACACTGACTGCATCTTTGCCATATCAACTGTCTATCCTTCCTCTCTCACTCTCTGCAAGTTGTATCTGGCTGTTCGCTTGCTACTCCATCCTCAGATCTGTAGCTCCAGTTCCTACTCCCCTGCTAAACTAGTTTAAACCTCCCAGCATACTTATTGTATGCTGGAATGATCACAAGGGATCCCTGCACTGTCTGCCTATTGCCTTGCCCTTTCCTGACAGTTACACAGCTACCTTTATCCTTAACTTAGGTGTGATGGCCTCCCTATAACTCCTGTCTATCAACCCCGCTTCCCCCAGCCTTCAGACTGATCCAAAGTTTATCCAGCTCCAGTTCCCTAATGCAGTCTGTGAGGAGCTGGACTTGGGTGTGCTTCTTGCAGGCGAAGTCAGCAGGGATACCATTGGTGACCCTTACCTCCTTCATACTGCTCGAGGAGCATGCAACTGCCCTAGCCTCCATCCCCTCTGCTCTAAATTGCCAAGAGAGATTGAGTAAATAAGAAAAAATACTTACCTTACTAACCCTCCAGATGAACCTTCATTCTGAGAGTCTATGCCCTCTGATCCTAGACCCTCCCCTGAGGTGAAATATTCTTTCAGCATTTCCCTTATCAAATGCCTTAAGAATTCCGTGTGTTTCAATGAAATCACCTCTCATCGTTCTGAATTCCAATGAGTAGATCTCAATCTGTTTAACCTTTTGCTCACGACAATCCGTCCATACCAGGGATCCTAAGAACATAAAAACGAGGAGCAGGAGTAGGCAGTCCAGCCCTTTGAGCCTGCTCCTCCATTCAATAAGATCATGGCTGATCTTTTCATGGACTCAGATCCACTTGTCCACGTTCTCACCATGTCCCTTAATTCCTTTATTGTTCAAAAAAAACTACCTTCGCTGTAAAAACATTTATGAAGTACTTCACTGGGCAAGGAACTCCATCGATCAACAATCCTCTGGGAGAAGAAGTTCATTCTCAATTCAGTCCTAGATCTGCTACCTCTAATCTTGATATTCTGCTGTCTTGTCCTAGCTTCACCTGACAGTGGGAATGTTCTAGAGTGATGCTCGTAAAGCACAGGAGGTCAGACAGCATCCGCAGAGCAGGAAAATTTACGTTTCGGGCAAAAGCTCGTCATCAGGTCAGGCTTCATTCCTGCTCCTTGGATGCTGCCTGACCTGCTGTGCTTTTCCAGCACCACTCTAATCTTGACTCTAATCTCCAG
>NC_057736.1:9062042-9065416 GCF_004010195.1 Chiloscyllium plagiosum | reverse complement strand
CTCAACTCCGGAATCAATCCAGTGAACCTCTTCTTCACCCCCTCCAGTGCCAGTGCATCCTTATCCCAAGTAAGGAGACCAAAATTGCGCACAGTATTCCAGGATTGGCCTCCCCAGCACCTTGTTCAACTGCAGCGTAACCTCTCTGCTTTTAAACTCAACCCCTTCAGCAATGAAGGACAAAATTCCATTTGCCTTCCTAAGAGCTTGTACCTTCAGACCAACCTTCAGTGTATCATCCTAGCGAGCCTCCTCTGAACTACCTTCAATGAAATGACATCATGTCAGGTATGGAAGGTTTGTTATAAGGAAAGGCTGGGATATCTTTCACAGGAGGGTAGGAGATTGAACGGTGACCTGATAGAAGTTTATAAAATAATAAAAGATACAGATAGAGTTGTTGGTCGTTGGCTTTTCTCTAAGATTGGGAATTTCAAAATTTGGGGGCACATTTTTAACATGAGAGCAGTGCGACAATGCGGTCACTTTTTAAAAAGGTTATTTTGTTCTTGGGTTTTTTTGTCTCCCAAGAGAGGTCGTAACGACAGAGTTGCCTGACGAAGTGGTGGATGCAGGTACAATTACAATGATTTAAAAGACATTTGGAACTGTATATAAATAGGAAAGGTTTGAAGGAATATGGGGCAGGAGCAGGCAGGTGGGACTAGTTTGGTTTGGGATTACATTTGGCATGGACTGGTTGGATTGAAGAGTCTGTTTCCGTGCTGTATGACTATAAATAAGGGGACCAAACTGCTCACCATACTCCAGATGTGGTCTCACTAGCACCTTGTATGCTTGCAGTATTTTTTGTCTACTCTGATACTTCAGTTTCCTTGAAATAAGGGCCAACATTCTACTGGCCTTCCTGGTTACCTACTGCACCTGTGTGCTAGCTTTGTTTAATTCACCAGTGCTCCCTTTTTGTTTTGCAATTTTTTGCCATTTAAGTAATATTCTGTTATTTTGTTCCCTTTTGCAAAATAAACAATTTCACATTTTTCCACATTTTTTCCTCCATTTGCCAACCTTTTGCTCATTTAACTATCTTGTGAATATCTCTAACTGTTTGTATCCCTCTTACAACTTGTTTTTCCATGTTTGTATTATATGCAAATTTGGCAACAGTAAATCCACATCCTGTTAGTGTGATGTGAGTTATATAGGCCATGTGTCTGAAAGACTGGTGAATTGTCAAACAGCATATCACTTTGAACTGTTTGCAACAAAGTACTTGCTGTACCCAACCAACAAGCTTGTGTAACCTGAAAACATGAGAACAGTATTTGCTAAATTAACATGTGTTTGAAGGATTGCATTGACAAGCATTTTAAAGTTTAGTTGATCTTGCAGTGTGGCAGACTTGTGTATGCTGGTAGCCACTTATTCATACACAAGACCCAGTTCTTTGCAGACAAAAAGAACACGTGCACACATTGTATCTGTTTCAACTCAACAAGTGAGAGGCATTCTTTGAGTCATTTCTTAGGGCAGTGTTTTGATCAGTCAAACAGTTTAAACAGAGCTTGGAATGTAACTGTCAGTTCTTGTCTAACTGCTGTAATCTCCATAACGATGCCTCTCTCAATCAGAGTCCATTCTCCAAGTACTCTGCACTCTGCTGATAAACAGCAAACTTTGTTTGAAGTGGAACTCTTGATAAACTGTCAAACGTTATATGCCTGAAATACCTTTAAGTTTATTGTATCATCATGATGTCTGAGTAGTCAGTTGAGTGCAAGGTAAAAAGGCTCTCTGCCAGTATCATTTAAGGCAAGGGTGTGGTATTATTCGATTTATGCTGTAAATGAAGTATAGGTGTGTACCCCCAGCATTAGGCTTCTAACACTTGTGAGAAACAAAACTCACATATTAATAAATTTCAGTACGAGTCAAAATCTGAAGCAGTGAGTTTTATTGATACGTACTTGCAAGAACGGGTGCCTAACGAGTAAGCACCCTGATCTGAGGGTTAAATTCTGATTTATGTTGTTCAGCTGTGTCTCTCGGTCCTCCCCTTTTACCCCATTGGTTACTTTGACTGGAGCGCATAGCCTATCATAAGCTCTAGCTTCACTCCACCTTTGTCTAGCTTCTCTCCGCCTCTGTTTACTTCTCCCATTACTCTAAGCCTGTCGCCCCTTACTCTTATTTATTTCACTCCTTATGTGTGACTATCCTGGCATAGTTTGCTGTCTTCGTGCGATCATCCTGCCAAACTAAATTCCATCCGTTGGCCACATCCCTCCTGCGATTAGCACACTATTCTCCTGTTACTGGTACATCCCGCTACACGGTCGCTCTGCCCTATTAGTCAGAGATAATTCTACCTGTTTTCACTTCTCACTGTTTAGTATTGGCATGCGCAGCCTAATTTTATAATGTTAGCTTTTACAGAAGCACCACCTGTTCCCTTATTCTGCACAATTTTAACCCTATACCTTACACACTTAAGTGCTTTCACATTTATTATGTGGACCTTTTTGATCAACCAATACACTATTAGTCCCATAGATGCTGGTTAATAAAATATTTGCTGTAGTATAAAATGTTTTTCATTTATATTGGTACTTTTGCAAACTGTCCTGATGAGTGCAAGATAAAAAGCTTTGACTATCATTCCTCAGCAGTGCTCTTATTGTACAGTTGCAAGGGAGAGGTTAGAAAGGTTTGTATGCAGTTATTTGGATACGAAATGTTCAAAATAGAATTGTCTCTGAACCCTTAATAGCTGTTAAATGTGAAGTAGTTAAGTTTTTTTAAAATACACTTATTAAGTGTATTGCCGGAGAAATGGGGTTGTAGTTAACTTTATAAAAATTGAAAAAACTGCAGATGCTGCAAATCTGAAACAAAAACAGAAGTTGCTGGAAAAGCTCAGCAGGTCTGGTAGCATCTGTGAAGTGGAGATGAAGGTGTTGGACTGGAGTGGACAAAGTCAAAAATCATACAACACTGGGTTATAGTCCAACAGGTTTATTTGAAAACAAGCTTCTGGAGATCAGCTCCTTCAGGTATTAATGAGGGAGGATATGTTGGACACCATTTATAAGTAAAATATGGAGAAATCTGTTAACATTTCCGGTCTGGTGACCCTTCCTCAGAACTGATGGTAGCTAGGAAAACGTTGGTATTTATGCAGAAGATAGGGTTGGAGATGAGGTAAGGAGTGGACAATAGATGGGGATAGAGCCCAATAAGAAAAGAGCAGTTGGATAGACAAAGGAGTAGATTCTGGATTAGTGGTGCTGGAAGAGCACAGCAGTTCAGGCAGCATCCAAGGAGCTTCAAAATCGACATTTCGGGCAAAAGCCCTTCATCAGGAATAAAGGCAGAGAGCCTGAAGTGTGGAGAGATAAGCTAGAGGGGGGTGG
>NC_057736.1:9054482-9059688 GCF_004010195.1 Chiloscyllium plagiosum | reverse complement strand
TCAGTGCGCCAGACTACCACTGTGCCCCCTTTATCTGCTGGCTTGATGGTGAGGTTGGGATTGGAGCAGAGGGATTGGAGGGCTGCGTGTTGTGAGGGTGAGAGGTTGGAGTGGGGAAGGGAGGTAGACAAGTTGAGGCGGTTAATGTCCCGGCGGCAGTTGGAAATGAAGAGGTCAAGGGCAGATAATAGGCCAGCGCGGGGTGTCCAGGTGGATGCAGTGTGTTGGAGGTGGGCGAACGGGTCCTCGGAAGGTGGGCGGGAATCCTGATTATGAAAGTAAGCTCGGAGGCGGAGGCAATGGAAGAATTGTTCGACATCACGGCGTGTATTAAATTCATTGATGCGTGGAAGGAGGGGTATGTTAGGTGAGTCTTTTCCTGAGGACTGATCGTTCATCCTCAGTGAGGGGGAGATCTGGAGGGATGGTGAAAACTCGGCAGGGCTGGGAGCTGGGATCTGGTGTGGGTGTGGAGCTGGGAGTGGGGGCGGAACCTGTAACTGGAGTGGGTGTGATGGTGGGGGGAATGGGGGTGGAGTCATGAGCAGGGGTAGTGTTCCCCTCGGGGTTCTGGGGGGTGGGGGATAGTGACAGTGGGATAATGATCTGTCTCAGACAGTAAATAGCTCTTAATGGAGACAGTTAATGGCACTCTCCTAGCCAGATTGTTATGCACTCCTTTGTCTAGTCAACGGCTTCTCTCTTTCTTTGGGCTCGATTTCCACCTATCATTTACTCCTTACCTCATCCCATAACCTATCTTCATATAAACCAACACTTTTTAAAAAAATTTCCCCTTTTGTATTTTGATTTAATCCCTGCCCATCCTTTCACTTTTTTGGTCAGTCAGCCTTTCCTTTTGTTGAGAAGGGCACGGCTTGTCACTGGCCACTTGGGGGTTTCCTTCCTGGTGGTGGAATATGAATAAAGATTTATGCACTTGTTGTTCTTTACTGTGCCCTCCACCTACACACACACGAAATGGCTGCTGGGGAATAAAAACAATATATATTTTTCTCCAGGAGATTAGAATCTCCTCAGTTCAGGGGACTGACTCCGAGCTGCCCGGCCATTGCCAGTGTACTGTGTGGAAGAAATCAGTTCTCCGGAGTAGAAGACATTGCCTTATGTTTTTCTTCTTTGTTGCTGTGTTTCTGGGGCTCTTTTTTTTAAGAGAAAAAGACAAAAGAAAATATAAACAGATTTAGAATCTCTTTAGTTAATGGGACTAAATCCAAGTTTTTAAAATAAATTTTTCTAGCTACCCTTCACTTTTAGGAAGAGTCAATGGACCTGAAACGTTAGCTCTGATTTTTCTTCACAGATGCTGCCTGACCTGCTGAGCTTTCCCAGCAGCTTCTGTTTTTGTTTGTGATTAACTTAATGCTCCTATTGTGGTATGGGAGCTTAGAATGGTACGGTGGCTCAGCGGTTAGCACTGCTGCCTCACAGCACCAGGCTCTCCAGTTCAGTTCCAGCCTTGAGCATCAGTCTGTGTGGAGTTTGCATGTTCTCCCCATGTCTGTGTGGGTTTGCTCCGGTTTCCTTCCACAGTCCAAAGATGTGCAGGTTAGGTGAATTGGCCATGCTAAAATTGCCTCTAGTGGTGTGGACTTGTTGGGCTGAAGGGCCTGCTTCCACACTGGAGGGAATCTAATCAAAAAAATGATTGAGATTTTAGTATATAAAATATTCCTTGATTATAAATAACAACATATAGCTTTTGTTTTATTACCTCTGTAGTAGATTTCTTCTAACATTGAGCTTTACAGATGTGTTTTATTTTCTTAGGTAACTATGGTTGGCATGATCAAAGATGCAGAAAAAGCACCAACAAACATTTTGTACAAATTGGATGACATGGCTGCACCCCCTATGGATGTAAGACAGTGGGTAGATACTGATGTAAGTAAATGAATTTTTCATGTATCTTGTCATCCCTGATGATGCCATCAAAGTTTTATTTCATCATTGACCAGGAACACTTTTTAAGTGTAGATAATGTTTGAAATCTCAGATACTTCAAGAATAAAGTGATGAGTTTCCAGGATTTTGAACAAACAAAAATCCATTCTACTATATAAAGTTAGAATGGTAACACAACCTTCAAGGTATAGAATGTGCACTCTGGTTTTCAGAATTGATGAGGTAAATATGGATAACAGGCAAACATTAGTTAAGCTCATTTCAGTATATCAAATAGCATGTGTGAGTATCCTGCAGATTTCTTAACAACCTACCCGAGACATTAGTGACACTAAATTGCCAAATTTAATTTAAAACTCAACAAATCATTCAAATTGCACAAATCTAGCTTTCAAGCTCCCTCAAATTGCTACATTATGTCATATCTCAATTTCAACACATGTCCTGGCAGTTCACTCTCCTTTCCTTGGGACTGCCCTCCTTGATACCTTAGACCACACACTAGCACATTCTCACTCATGAGCACAATTCTAGCTTTACAACAGATTCTCTAAAGGTTCCTGCAAGCTCCAATATTTCTCAGCTATACCAGCAAATATCGTTCACCTGCATCCAATGCTGCACTGAATTATTATTGGCTTTTTAGCTTTTTTTCCTTATTTGTAGAATATGGACATTGCTGGCTAATGCAGCATTTATTGTTGATCCCTAATTGTTCTATAACTGAGTGGCTTGTTAGGCCATTTCAGAAGACCATGTGGAATTGCTAGTATTGGACTGTGGTGGCAAAAGTCAGAAGTCACAATTGCATTCAGCTTTTGAGATCTGTGGTGGCAATCAAACTCATGTTCAGAACATTAGTCTAGGCTTCTGAATTACTAGCCCTGTGATTATTACCACCAGACCTCTGGGGTCTCCAGCCCCCAGGGCTCTAAACAGCTACTAAAATGCTCTGAGCTGTAACTCCAATAAGTAGCTGTACCTACTGGCTCCCAGAATTTTCTGATCCCTGACTGCTCAAGGTCTGTCGCAGCAGAGCCCTGTGGGATATAGCTAAATTGATGTTACTTCTGCAGTTCTGCAATTCTGCAATTATAATTTCTGATACAAAGTAAATGAACTCACACCAGTGTGTGGTTGTTTCGGCCGGGAGCTGAGTCAACAAGAATGGAAACTATGTGGAGGAAATATATAATTGTTTTTGTATTAGCTAAAAATTGTATGCCAGCATGAAACGTGACTGCAAGACATTACTGGATATTATGGGCAAATAGATAAGATGTGAGGGGATGAAGTTAGGCCAGATACGCCTAGTAGGTATGACATCTGTTTCCCACTTTTACAGAGACACAGGAACAAACCCCAATTAAAGAGGTCATAGGGATCAGAGTGGCTTCGGGAGAAGCCCAGATGGAAAGAGTAGATACTGATGAAGAAAGAATATGCCTAACAATGGCCTGCAGTGGGATGAGGTCAAATGGCCTTGAGGCCAGAACTAAGCATTTTGTCACAGACAAGGCCGGATAAAACAAGAGATAAACAGGAGTAGGGAAGTGGAGGATGTAAACAGGGGGGGAAACAATGAAATAAGAAAAAAAATGTAGGAACTAAATTATATAAATATCAAGTATTTGTTGAACTCAGTGTGTTTTGTCCCTGCCTTGTGGACATCACACCCACTTATGACACTACTGATTCAGATCTTGTCTCGGACTGAAATTATTGAAGTGTGTGAGCATTGTTTCTCGCAATTGGGGGCTGTCCGGGATTTTCTTCCATCGCCGTGGGGAGTGGCTGGCCCTGGACACTGGGAAGACGCGTCCCGTTCCCCATTGAAGAGCGGTCTCGTGTCCTGGTTTGGTCCGCTCCCTTGGGCGACTGGTACGGATCCCACAAGAGAGACATCTGAATCAGACAGTGATAGGAGCTCAATAGAAAATACGGCGAAAAGGGGTCAGGCAACTCTGTGCACAGACCAAGGTAAGAAAATTGACTTTTAAGTATTGCCTTGGTGGCCGGGATTGAGTTTTAGAAGTTAATAAGGGACTAACGAATGAACTCAATATGGGTTGTGCCGTGGAAAAGGAAAAAGCCTCCGGGAAAACAAAAGAAGAAAAAGGCAATGGAAATGGAGGCGGGGTCCCTTACAACATACCTCCAGAAAGTCCTTTGGGCAAGATGTTGTGGAATTGTCAAAATAATACTTGTACAAGGGAAAAAGATGATTAAATATTGTTGCTTTGTATGGACTAAGGAATCCATTTTTCGTCCCGCCATCTTCTGGCCAAAGTACAGGTCGGACGAAGACTGGGTTTGTAAATATCTGAATTTATATGTCAATGAGTGAGAGAGAGAGAACGAAAAGAGCTGTACAGCTGGTAGAAAGTTTAACCCTTTGTGATTTGGTTTGAATGAACATTTGTTTTTGGTTTGAATGAACATTTGTTTGTTGGTGATTGAATGTTTGCGTTTTATTCCCTGGAGCTTGAACTCCAGGACTGTTTTGAATCTGATTTTTATTATGGAAACTTAACATGATTTCTTTTAAGGTTAAGGATTCTATCGAGATATGAAAAAAAGAATGATAACTCCTGTTCTTTTTACAGATCATGACTGCCTTATTATCAGTTTCTAACTAATCTCTTTTATCTTTACGTAAAAGCGATTTATGGAGGACAGTTGAAGTTTCAGTTCAACATTAGATTGTAGTAAAAATGAAACTCCTATGGTTAATATCTGTAACCTTGGATTCGGCCATTGTTCATGCATTAGAAGTTTTTTTTTAAACTTGAATAGACAAATTCTTTTAAGGCAGCTCTGATTATTTCACGACCTATAGTATTGTAATTGAGCAATGATTGGTCAGGACTACTTAAGAAAATTAATTTTGGATTTAAATTAAGCGACTAAAACTGGGTGATTACAGTGGATTTCAAAACTGGGAACTGTATGCATTTTACATTTTAAATATTAAATCCTGAATAAATGAATGTAAATATATAAATATATTTACAAGTTAGGAACAGGCTTTAAAAGTTAGTCAAGCATGAATTGATGAATTGGTGTTTGAAGTTATGGGGAGCTAGAAATAGTGCAATATTTCTTTAAGAAAGAAAAAAAACAGGGAAGAACGTAACGACTTATCCCCTTCGGAAGGTACCAATAGGGGACAAAGAGATTGGATTTGTAAGTGCCCCCCTCACTAGTGGGGAGGTCAGAACATTTAAAAAGGAGAGGAAAGTCCTGATTGAGGATCCGGTGGGGTTGTCTGAACAAATTG
>NC_057736.1:9043719-9053982 GCF_004010195.1 Chiloscyllium plagiosum | reverse complement strand
TAAATGGGTGTTTTTCTGGTTGGAGATCAGTGGTGAGCGGGATGCTACAGGGATTGGTGTTGGGACTCAACTATTCATGATATTATATAAATGATGTGGAAGAGGAAACTGAGTGTAACATATCCAAGTTTGCTGACATCACTAAGTTGATTGGAAAGGCAACTGTGCAGAGGATGTGGAAGGTCTGCAAAGAGACTTAGATTGGTTAAGTGAGTGGGCAAGGGTCTGGCAGATCGAATACAATGTTGGTAAATATGAGGTTATCCACTTAGAGGTAAAAATAGTAGGTCAGAGTATTGTTTAAATGGTGAAAGATTGCATCATGCTGTTTTGCAGAGAGGCTTAGGAGTGCTCATACATGAATCGCTAAAAGTTGATTTGCAGGTGCAACAGGTAATCAGGAAGGCAAATGGAATATTGGCTTTCATTGCTCGAGGGATTGAATTTAAGAGCAGGGAGGTTCTGCTGTACTTGTACAAGGTGTTGGTGAGGTCACCCTTAGAATATTGTGTGCAGTTCTGGTTTCCTTACTTGAGGAAGGATGTACAGAGGAACCTCGATTATCTGAA
Organism: Chiloscyllium plagiosum; assembly: GCF_004010195.1. NCBI lineage: Eukaryota > Metazoa > Chordata > Chondrichthyes > Orectolobiformes > Hemiscylliidae > Chiloscyllium > Chiloscyllium plagiosum. The sequence continues at coordinate 9,053,413 of NC_057736.1, read as the reverse complement.
GGTCATGGGCGGGGAGTATTTTGTTCAGTTCATCGAATGCCAGATAACATAGTTAGCCAAGCATCGGGACCTTGTGATTTTGTTCGGTCAATCCAGAATTCAGTTAAATTAGATGCTGGATAATTGAAGTTCCTGTGTACTGGCTTTGGACGTGGTGCAGAGGAGGTTCACCAGGTTGATTCCGGAAATGAGGGGATTACCCTATGAGGAGAGGTTGAGCCACCTGAGACTGTATGCACTAGAATTTAGAAGAATGAGAGGGGATCCTATAGAAACATATTAAAATATGAAAGCGATGAATTAGATAGCAGCAAGCAAATTGTTTCTGCTGGTGGGTGAGATTAGGACCAGGAGACATGGCCTCAAGATTAGGGGGAGTAGATTTAAGACAGAGGTGAGGAGGAGCTGCTTTTTCCAGAGAGTAGTGAATCTGTGGAATTCTCTGCCCAAGGAAGCAGTAGAAGCAGCTTCATTTAAATATGTTCAAGACACAGTTTGTTGGGTTTTGCACGGTAGGGGAATTAAGAGTGATGGGGATAATGCATGTGGGAGAAGCTGAGATGATGGATAGATCAGCCATGATCTAAATGAATGGCACAGCAGGCTCTATGAGCCAAATGGCCTATTCCTGTTTCTATTACTATTAAACATTATAGGAGCACCCCTCACACAACTACAGGGACAGCTCCGGCAGAGTTACTAATGGGGAGAAGACTCTGCACCAGGTTAAATCTGATCTTCCCACTCCTGGGAGGAGGGTGAAATGGCATCAGGAATGCCAATGCTGGACACAAGACTCCTCTAAGTAAGAGAGACAGTTTGCTTCAGGGGACGAACTTTGATGCTGAAACCACGGGAAGGACCCTGTGCGGGTAAGAGGCATGGATGACACGAGGTTATGTCCTGAGATGTACAAAGTTCAGGGAGGAGAAACAAGCACATGGACTACATGAAAGCTCTGACCTTGCAAACATGCCCATAAAATATCCAGCAAAAAGATCAGAATCCATGGGTTCTCCCCCTCCCCCTCCTGTGAAAGAAACCTCTGAGGAGAAGATGGACATGATAGATATTGTAGCCTCGACAGCATTAATGATGGAAGAAAATGAACAATTTCAGCCAAGACACTCTGGGTACAAGAGGCAAGCTATGGACCGATAGTAACTGACAAGGTCTGAGGCAGAGTTGGTAGAACCAGACCTGGTGTGAAAATGTGGAGAAGCATCTGGAAAAAGAATGGACCTACATCCCAGGACTTAGAGCAGGAGGAATGTAGTGATTGGAACAATGTCAGCCAGGTAGATATAATCATCCCAGATTGAGGTTTTTAATCTGGTCCAAACAGGGAGTCCTGGCTGAGAGATGTAAACAGGAGTGTCAGAGGTTCTGCTTACTCTAGGAGCCAGCTCTGAACTAGCTGAACCAAGTGCTATGCACATGTAAATAAAGGGTGACTTGGTGACGGGATACTGGCCTCTGTGGAGTTATTTCCCTGCTGGTGGCCAGAAGCGAAAACATAAAACAAGGGGATTAAGTCTCCAGATGAGGAGCCAGTCATTTAGGACTTAGATGAGGCAAAATTATTTCATTCAAAGGATTGAGCATCTATCAAGCTCTCTATCTCAGAGGATTGTAGGTGTTTCACTGTTATATATGTGTAACCAACAGTGCTATCAAACAGCGCTTGCTCAGTAATAACCTGCTCAGTGACGCCCAGTTTGGGTTCTACCAGGGCCACTCAGCTCCTGACCTCATTAAAGCTTGGTTCAAACATAGACAAAAGAGCTGAATTCCAGAGGTGAGGTGAGAGTGATAGCTCTTGACATCAAGGCTACATTCGACCAAGTGAAGTATCAAGGAGCCCTAGTAAAACTCAAATCAATAGGTAGCGGGAGCAAGCTTCCTGGTAGTTAGAGTCAAACCTGTCAAATAGGAAGATGGTTGTAGTTGACGGAGGTCAGTCATTTCAGTTCCAGGACATCTGTGCAGGAGGTTCTCAGGGTCATGTCCTAGGCTCAACCATCTTCAACTGCTTCATTAATGACCTTCCCACAATATAAGATCAAAAGTGGGGATGTTTGCTGATGAATGCACAATGTTCAGCACCATTCACAACTCCTCAGATACTGAAGTTGTCCATGTTTCAATGCAGGCTGGGGCTGACAAGTAGCAAGTAACATTCGTGTCACACAAATACCATCATGAAGAAGGGACAATCTAACCACTGCCCCTTGATACTTAACAATGTTACTATCACTGAATCCCCCCACTACCAACATCCAGGGGGTTATCATTGACTAGAAACTCAATTGGACTCACCACACAAACACACCTACAAGAGCCGGTTAGAAAATAGGAATACTGCAGCGAGTAACTCACCCCCGATTCCTCAAAGCCTGCTAACCATCTATAAGACACAAGTCAGGTGTGTGTTGGAATACTCTCCACTTGCTTGATGAATGTAGCCTCAACAAAACCTCAAGAAGTTTGACATCATCCAGGATAAAGCAGCCCACTCAATTGTCACTACATCTGCAAGCATCCACTCCCTCCAACATTGACACTCAGAGTGTACTATCTACAAGATGCACTGCAGAAATTCACTGAAGGTCCTCAGATAGCACCTTCCAATCCCACGACCACTTTCATCTAGAAGAACAAGGACAGCAGATATATGGGAAGACCATCATCTTCAAATTCCCCTCCAAGTCACTCACCATCCTGACGTGGAAATAATTCCCTCCATAATGGCATTGTGGATCAACCAACAGAAGGTGGATTGCAGTCATTCAGGAAGGCAGTTCATCATCATCTTCTCAAGGACAACGTGGTACAGACAATAAATGTTGGCCAGCCAGTGACACCCACATCCCACGGGAAAAAACTTAAAAATATATTAAAGGCTGGACTAGACTGATTTAGGGAATCAGGGGATATGTAGAGGAATTCAGAAATATGGAGTTAAAGCCCAAGATCAGCCATGATTTTATTAAACAGTGGAGCAGGCTCGATTGGCTTTATGGTCTACCCCTGCTCCTATTTCTAATGTTCACGTACATACCCTTATAAGGCACTTTTGTGTATGTCTCTTGTTTTAAACTATGCTGCGCTCAGGGTAACATTAGTTTCTGTTCTCATTTTTCGACAGCTAATGTTAGCAACTTTTAACTGGAAATATAAAGTGGGGTTTTTTATCTTTTTAAATTATTTCTAGAGTCTAAGATTAAGATGACTGAACAAATCAAATTCTTTGAAAATATTACCTTTGGAATTCCACTAATTTTTCCAGGAAAACTGCAGACTTGTGATCTGACCTATCATTTCTTCATGCTGCCTCATTCACCTTTTATCTCCATTCACAAACCTACTTCATTAATGCCCATCCCCCCACCACTGTAAGGTCAGAAGGGGAGATGTTTGTTTATGCTTGCACAATGTGCAGCGCAATTTGTGACTCATCAGGTACTGAAACAATCTATTCCCATTTAAGCAAGACCTGGACAATGTTGAGGCTTAAGTAAATGGCAAGTAACATTCACACCAGCCAAGTGCCACCAAGGGCACATCTGCAAAGGAGAGAATCTATCTGTCCTTGTTATTCAATCATGTTTCTGTTGCTGCATCTCCCAGTATCAACTTCTTGGGGATTACTATGGACCACAAACTATGCTGCAAACACATAAATATTATAACTACAACAGCACTTTAGAAGCTACATATTGTGCAGTGAGTAATTCACCTCCCGACTCCCCAAAATCTATCCCACATCCCATTCCTGATGAAGGGCTTATGCCCGAAACGTCAATTCTCCTGCTGCTTGGATGCTGCTTGGCCTGCTGTACTTTTCCAGCACCACACTCTCGACTTTATCCTACATCTGCCAGTCACAGGCCAGGAGTGAGAGACTCCACTTGCTTGGCTGTGTGCAGTTCCAACATCACTCAAGAAGCAGCTTGTTTGACTGGCACCCAATCCATCATCTTCAATGTTTCACTCCCTTCACCACCAACATGCGGGGAAGCAGTATGTACCATCTGTAACATGCAATACAGCAACTCTCCAATACTCTTTGACAGCATTTTCCAAATCCATGATCTCCACCAGCTAGGAGGACAAGGGTAGAAGATCTGGAAACTGCTACCTGTACATTCCTCTCCAAGCGACACACCATCCTGACCTGGAATTATATCTCCATTCTTTCACTTTGCTGGGTCAAAGCCATGGAACCTCCTCCCTAATAGTATTGTAGGTTTACTCAGGACAGACAGACAGCAGCAGTTCAAGAAGGCAGCTCACCATTAATAACGACAATTAGGGAATGGCATTAAATGTTGACTTAGCCCGCAATGCCACATTATGCAAAAGAATAATTAAAAATCAATCCACAAGAGATAGAAATGGCAGCTTAAAATGAGGGATGGGAAAGAAGAGAGTGCTGATTGACAAGTTCACTGCAATCCACAGTGACACTTCTAACCATGTTGAAAGCTGCTTAAAATGCCTTTTGAGAAGTCACGTCTTTCATGTCGATGCCATTAATTTAATCCTATTCATATATCCATCCAGTTACTTTTTAAATGCTGTAATTGTACCAGCCTCCACCACTTCCTCTGGCAGTTCATTCCATACACGCACCACCCTCTGCGTGAAACATTTGTCCCTTAGGTCCCTTTTAAATCTTTCCCCTCTCACCTTAAAATGATGCCCTACCCTGGGAAAAAGACATTACCTATTGACCCTATGCATGCCCCTCATGATTTTATAAATGTCTGGAAGGCCATACAATAAGGTTCCCCTCTGACGCTTCAGGAAAACAGCCTCAGCCTATTCAGCCTCTCTCTATAGTTCAAACCCTCTAAACACTGGCAACATCCTTGCAAATCTTTTCTGAACCCTTTCAAGTTTAATGACCTGTTTCCTATAGCAGGGAGACCAGAACTGAACACAATATTCCAAGTGGCTTGACCAATGTCTTGTGCAGCCGCAACATGACCTCCCAATTCCGATACTCAATGTACTGTCCAATAAAGGCAAGCATACTAAGCACCTTCTTCACCATCCTGCAACTCCACATTCAAGGAACTATGAACCCGCACTTCAAAGTCTCTTTGTTTAGCAACACACCCCAGGTCCTTACCATTAAGTGTATAAGTCCTGTCCTGATTTACCCCAGCAAAATGTAGCAGCTTACATTTATCCAGATGAAACTCTATCTGCCACTCCTCAGTCCATTGGCCCATTTGATTAAGGTCCCTTTGTACTCTGAAGTTACCTTCTTCACTGTCCATTTTGGTGTCATCTGCAAGGTTACTAACCATATCTCCTATATTCACATCCAAGTCATTTATATAATTGACAAAAAACAGTGGACCCTGCACTAATCCTTGGGCACACCACTGGTCACAGGCTTCCAGTTCAGAAAGTAACCTTCCACAACCACCCTCTGTCTCCTGCCTTGGAGCCAATTTTGTATCAAATTGGCTCGTTCTCCCTGTATTCAATGTGAGTGCAATACTTGCAGAAATTTCGATGGACTTTCTCCGAAGAAATATTTACCCAAACCACAGTTCCCCTCATAATTGGGATTATTCCCACCTTGTGGCTTTACCAATCTTTCTGCTATAGCCCTCTGAATTTTACATTGTTTTCCATGTCATGCAACAAACCTGAAAGGCAGTCTGACTTTATGTTGAATTTTATAGCACCAAAATAGTCCATTTAGCCTGAATAGAGCAAGTGATAGATGCAGATATAGTTACAACATTTAAAAGAAATTTGGACAGGTCCATGAGTAGGAAAGGTTTAGATGGATACAGGCCAAAGTCAGACAAACGGGACTAGTTTAGTTTGACAAACTTGGTCAGCATGGAAGATTTGGACCAAAGGGTCTGTTTATGTGCTGCATAATTCTATGAGTCTCTGCAAATAATTTCCCAATTGCTCCCTTATCCCTTAATGTGATGATATTAAATTGATGATCTTCAAGGGGAGGTAATGGCCTAGTGGTATTATTGCTGGACTGTTGACCCAGATAATATTGTGGGGATCTGGGTTCAAATCCTGCCACGGGTAGGTGGTGAAATTTGAATTCAATAAATATCTGGAATTAAAAAGTCTAATGATGACTATGAATCGATTATCAATTGTTGGGGAAAAGCCCATCTGGTTCATTAATGTCCTTTAGGGAAGGAAATTGCTGTCCTTACCCAATCTGAGCTACATGTGACTCCAGACCCCCAGCAGTGTGGGCAATTAGGGGTGAGCAATAAATGCTGCCTGGTTAGCTATGCCCTCATCCTGTGAATGAAGGTTTTTCTCAAATCCCCTCTGAATCTCCTGCCCTTTATCCTAAAACTATAATACCTCAACTGTGGGGAACAGCCATTGCCTACTCACCCTCTCCAAAGCCCTCATAATCTTACACACCTCAGTGATGTCCCTTCTCAGCCATCTCTGCTCTAAAGAAAACACTCCAAGGTTATCTAATCTCTCCTTTAGCTCAATTGCTCTATCCCAGGCAACACCTAGGTGAACATTCTCTGTATCCCATCTAAAGCTATCATGTCCTCCTGTAATGAGCTGACCAGAACTGCACACAGTACTCCAGCTGTGGCCGAACCAACGTTCTGTACAACTCCAATATTGCCTCCTTGCTCTTATATTCTATGACACAACTAATAAAAGCAAGTGTCCCATGTGCCTTCTTAATAATCCTATTCATGTGCTCTGCCAACTTGACAGATCTGTGAATAATTATCCTAAGATCCCTGTGTTCCTCTAAGCTACCCAGTGATTTTGCCATCATTAAATGTTCCTTCATTTCGTTTCTTCTTCCAAAGTGCATCACCTTGAATTTAATCAGGGTTAAATATCTGCCACTCCTCTACCCATCTGACTAATCCATCCATATCTTTTTGTAACCTACAATCATGTTTTTCACTATTAACCACCCTATCAATCTTGGTGTTGTCTGCAAATTTGCTTAATACTCTGCCCACATTTTCATCTATATAATTTATGTATAAAACAAACAATAAGAGTTCCAGTACTGAGCATTGTGATAGACCACTGGACACTTGCCTGCAGTCACTCAAACAGCCATCTTCCAATACCTTTTGTGTCCTCATTACTAAGTTAGTTTCTAATCCATCTCATCAAGTTTCCCTGAATTCCATGTGCTTTAAACCTCTCAATCAGTCTCCCTCACTAATTAACCCATACTTTTCCAAGTGCACGTTAATTCTCTCCTTCAAATTTTCTCCAGCAGTTTCCCTACCACTGATGTAAGACTCATCAGTCTGTAATTTCCTGGTCCATCTCTACCACCTTTCTTGAAAAGTGGACCCACATTCCCCATTCATATTATGTGGGCAGCATTTATTGCCTATCTCTAGTTGCCAGCGGGCAGTTAAGAGTCAACCACATTGCTGTGAATCTTCAGCCATCCGAAACACATTTCTTTCAATTTTGCATTGAAATAACTGAAAATGAAAACTAGGAGAAATGCACAAGTGCCATTCATTGTTGTCTCAAGCTAATGTGACCCCAATATTCCAACTGCATTTTGACCAATGATTTTCACGCTTTATCTCTGAAAGAGCTGATGAGACAAGCTTGAGTGAAATATTTGAAGTTTCTGTATTGACATTTATCGCAGAAAAGGCAGAAATCTCCTCTTGACAAACCCAGTCCATACAAACTGCATTATAATTTGGACAGAGGGGCTTATAGACACGTTAAGTGAAATACCTAATGGAAACTATGTCCAGTTTTGTCACACTCACTTATATAATATACTGTTTCTCCCGTACTGAGGGTTCAGATAATGCATTTGGATAGTGCTTTTGTCATGGATGGAGTCAGATAATAATGAAAACCTTTGCTAAAATGATCACTGACAGTGCACAACTGCTTGAACTTCATATACAAGTGACAGCACTAATGCTCCCTGAAAATGCCTTGGCATGCAGGCATCCTTCGTGTCAGCAAGCCTCACTCTTCTTTTTGTCAGACGTTTTGATTCAATAATGTCCTTAATAGTCTACACCTTGTTGTCTTCACATTCATAAAACTCCCCTTTCAAAGCAAAGGGTAATGTAACATGGACCTGCTCAGAATCACCATCCACAATACAATTTATATATTCCTGTCCCTCACAAAACTCAGTTGATGTGATTGTTATGGGGTCTCCCTTTCCAATGACAAAATCATTTGTGATGATATCTCTAAGGGACTGAAAGGTGATCAATTCTGCATTCTGATTTTCAGTTTCTAATGATTTAATGATTTCCTCGACTGATGTGTAAGGGTATCCATCGGGAAAAAGCTTGAAGTGTCCTGTGAAGAAATAAAAAAGAAGTCAAGAAGTTCATGTGGTACAGGAAAAGCACACAGCTAGAAATATATATCAGCCAAGATCAGATAAAATGTGCACATACCAAAAATATGGACCCTTATATTTTCAGAAGCTTAATTGCCAAATAGAAATGCTCATTACAAAAACACAAGATTTGATGAGAAGTTGGTGTTCTGTGAATTTGATTCATTCAGGTCATGGAAATGACCAATAACTAGCCTACTTACCTCCATCTGCACCTCAAAACCCCACCATAGTGATGTCTCCACAGTATCCTGAATAACCTCCTTGAAACTCTGCATTTGAACTGGGGGAATGAGTGTGGTCCAATACAGAGATTTCAAATGCATGGATCTCTGTGAGGATAAATCACTTGGCTAACCAGGACCTGCCCTTTGACTGGAATCAGATGATATCCTTGACTAACTGTGGTCCCTGATTAGCCAGAACTTCCCTTAATCCCACTAAGAACGTTGACTTTGATTTTCAGACATGGCCATTTGGTTGTCATGCATGCAATGCATTCTTGCAATGTAAGCAGCTAGCACATAAGTGTAAGTGTGACATTGATATACCATGGTGCTATACAGGAAAATGTCCACCCCCTTGACAGTTTAGTGCTCTGATCTGTGACAAGCTTTCTGCCTCTCCTGCTAAAACCAAATGCAAGGGCCAGAGACTGGCAGCCCCAAAGTAAATGTAAAGTAAGTGAATACTAAGAAACAAAGCTAAAAGTGATAAAATGATGCTTTGCATGTACGTCCCTTGGCATAAATTGAGCTAGCAGAAGCAGGCCAGTTGTAGGTGTTTGTCAGCTCCAAAGGGACGCCGTGAAAGACTGAAGTGATGTGTGAATTAGTTTAACAGCAGGCATGGTGACATGATGAGACTGGTGATGCTTGGACAAAGGGTGGAAGAGGATGGTGTATGTGGACCATGGAGTGATGTTGTAATGAAGTCAGAATTATCTGAGAAACAAATGGTAAGCTGCTCCTGCAGCCAGGTTACTGCTGTGATTGACATATCAGGAATTGGGAAGGAGAGGAGAATTGGACTATTATTTAAATGGTGACATATTCATACAATCCCTACAGTGTAGGAGCAGGTCATTTGGCCCATTGAGTCCATACCAACCCTTCAAAGAGCATCCCTCCCAAACCCAACCCATAACCCTGATTTCTCAGGGTAATCTACTTAGCCTGCACAATCCTGGACACTATTGGCAATTTAGCATGGCCAATCCACCTAACCTGCACCTCTTTGAACTGTAGGAAGACACCAGAGCACCTGGAGGAAACCCACGCATACACAGGGAGAACTTGCACACTCCACACAGAC
>NC_057736.1:9040749-9042674 GCF_004010195.1 Chiloscyllium plagiosum | reverse complement strand
CTTTAAGAGGCTCCTTAAAATTCAGCTCTTTGACCACTTTTCCTATATCCCTTTATTGCCACAACATCATTTTTTTCCCTTTAATGCTTTGAAGAAGTACTCCATACATTCCTACATGCTTTGCTGAAGATGCAAATTACCTTTTTATTCTCATTCACAGGATGTGGGCATCACTGGCAAGGTCAGCATTTATTCCCCATCCCCAGATCCCCTTGAGAAGGTGGGGGTATGTATCACCTTGAAGTGCAGCATTGAAGGTATTCCCACAGTGTGCAGGGATCATCCATGCAGCACTGAAGGAAGGACAGCATATTCCCAGCCAGCATGGGGTGTGATTTGGATTGGCACTTGAACATGGGGGTCTTTCCATTTTTCTCTAAGAAAAAGACAACACCTGGAATAGAAACTTTTTGGTTGGTGTTTGCTGATCGTTAAACTCTGTGTTCACTGTTAGTAATCATGCCATTCATAACAGCAATGGAGGCTGAAGCTTGACCAGCCTGGGGATGAGCTAGAGCTATATGACCTCTGCAGGATATACCACAGCCTTCTCCACTTTGTTGTTAAGATGAACTTTGTGTAATTTTCTTTAACTTAGAAGAATTATAAATATAATTGAGGTTGTGTTTTGAATCTAGTTCCTAATGGAAGTAACATTGCAGCATCCATGATTTGCATTATCTGAAAGTGATAATACATTTTCTGCATTTAGAGGGGCTGAAGGATAGTTGATGTTCAAAATGCTACACAAGTGAACCAAAGAATCAGAAAAGAGCTGTTGAGTCTAACCAGACTCTTGTTTCCATGCATCCCTCCATAGTTGTGGTCTTCAACTATTGATCCAATTCCATTTAAATGTGTTTAACTCTGCCTCATTAGCAATTGTTGTTAAAGCATTCTGTGTTCCAATAAGATGCAGTCTGAAAAATGATCTTTTGCATTTTGTGTTTTGAGTGGTCGCCTAGTGATGATGCTTTCTAAAACATGATTCAGGATGTTTCTGTCTTTTCCATGTCATTCTGTCAAGCCAACACAGGAAGAATTAATTATTCGCAACATTTGTAAAATTCAACCCTAAGACAGTCTAGTCTAAAATTTGTACAAATGATAACACACTAATATTGAAAATTCATGAGCATGAATCAAAGTTATTGAATAGTGATAGTGACAGTATAATGAGATGGAACAGCATGGTGTTCTTTTAATAAAGGTCACAGTACCTAAATAGTCTAATGATATATCACATTTACATTCATTGTCCATATTTTCATAGATATCCTTCTGGAGCTCGACTTGTATTATTTTAATGAGAGTGGATGGAGCTTTCACTGAATCCAGAGGCAGATCTCCAGAGGTGGTCACTGTTCAAAAAGTGATGTGCACCAAGAAAATTGGCTGCTTGGGAGATACTTTTATAAACTGAGTGAGTAGTATCAAGAGAGAGTTAGACTGAAATGTCCTGACATTTTTTGTTTATAGTTTGTTAGAAAAAGAGAGAGAGGGAGAGAGGGAAAATTTGATTTGGTCAGTGCTGGGTTAAGTTGTATAATTGGTTCCGAGATTATTGTCTGTTGTTGATAAGGTTCATCCAGCTCCATGGAATGCTCCTCCTGCAATGTGTGAAAAATGAGGGGCACTTCTTATCTCCATGGTGATCATGAGGGAGAACTAGGCACTTGGGTACAGAACTGGATCAAAGGTAGAAGACAGAGGGTGGTGGTGGAGGGTTGTTTTTCAGACTGGAGGCCTGTGACCAGTGGAGTGCCACAAGGTTCGGTGCTGGGCCCTCTACTTTTTGTCATTTATATAAATGATTTGGATGAGAGCATAAGAGGTGCAGTTAGTAAGTTTGCAGATAACACCAACATTGGAGGTGCAGTGGACAGCAAAGAGGGTTACCTCAGATTACAACAGGATCGGGACCA
>NC_057736.1:9035781-9040671 GCF_004010195.1 Chiloscyllium plagiosum | reverse complement strand
TTGCGGCTGTACAGGACATTGGTTAGGCCACTGTTGGAATATTGCGTGCAATTCTGGTCTTCTTCCTATTGGAAAGATGTTGTGAAACTTGAAAGGGTTCAGAAAAGATTTACAAGGATGTTGCCAGGGTTGGAGGATCTGAGCTACAGGGAGAGGCTGTACACGCTGAGGCTGTTTTCCCTGGAGCGTCGTATGCTGAGAGGTGACCTTATAGAGGTTTACAAAATTATGAGGGGCATGGTTAGGATAAATAGACAAAGTCTTTTCCCTGGGGTCGGGGAGTCCAGAACTAGAGGGCATAGGTTTAGGGTGAGAAGGTAAAGATATAAAAGAGACGTAAGGGGCAACGTTTTCACGTAGAGGGTGGTACGTGTATGGAATGAGCTGCCAGAGGATGTGGTGGAGGCTGGTACAATTGCAACATTTAAGAGGCATTTGGATGGGTATATGAATAGGAAGGGTTTGGAGGGATATGGGCCGGGTGCTGGCAGATGGGACTAAATTAGGTTGCGATATCTGGTCAGCATGGACGGGTTGGACCGAAGGGTCTGTTTCCATGCTGAACATCTCTATGACTCTATGTACGCAGGAAGTGTATTGAGTTCCTGATTAGCCACATGGAACTGGAACTGTAAATGAACTCACTATGGAGCGTCCATGGTGATGAGGACATCATGAATAGCACATTAAGCATAGCAGAAAAATGTTATGGCCACTCATAAGCATGGGCAGACAGTGCAGGGGTCCCTGTGGGCATTCCCCTCCTAAACAGATGTACCGTTTTGGATACTATCAGGGGATGGTCTCTCAGGGGAATGCAGCTACAGTCAAATTTATGGCACTAGTTGTCTCTACTGTACGGCAGGAGAGGAAAAAGACTGGAAGAGTGCCTGGGTACTTGATTGGAGGAGAAACTGTCAGGCAATTCTGTGGTAGCAAACAAGACTCTCAATTGGTATGTTGCCCCCCTGGTGCCAGAGTTGGGGATGTCTCAGAGTGACTGCTGGGCATTCTGATGGAGGAGAGTGAACAGTCAGGAGTTGTGGTACATCTCAGTACCAATGATTTAGGTAGAAAAAACAAAATGAGGTGCTGCAATGGAAATTTAGCAAGTTAGTAGTAGATTAAAAAGAAAGACAAAAAAGATTATTATCTCTGGATTACTTACAGTGCCAAGTCCGACTGAGTTAAAAATGACACAGCACCAGGTTATAGTCCAACAGGTTTATTTGGAAGCACTAGCTTTCGGAGCACTGCTCCTTCATCAGGTGATTGTGGAGAATAAGATTGTAAGACACAGAGGCAATGGATGAATGGTCACTGCAGAACAATCAACAGACAGGTGTGTTCCCTCCAAGTCTGAGAACACTTCAGCGGTCCGGGACATTCAACCTTGGACCTTCGGGTGACCGTCCTCCAAGGCGAATAATGAAAAGTGGCAGAGCAGAGGCTGATAGCCAAGTTCGGTAGCTATGGGGATGGCCTCAACCGGGATCTTGGGTTCACGTCACGATGCAGGTGACCCCATTGCACTATCCACACAGACAGGCAGACAAACAGATGGACACGGACACACACACACACATTTGTTGGGTGAATTTGCACTTTCAGAATTACATTTTACTTTGTTCAAAAATTGCATGAATCCATGTAAAATCCATTTTTTAGATTAGAATCAGTCTGACCATGTGGCACAGACAGCCTCACAGGGAGTTAACATCTTCAATACCTTATCTGGGCTGACATGAAACCAATTGTTAAAGTTCACTTGAGAATGTAACTTTTAAAAAAGGTTTTGTGATTTACATATGAACGAACTGAAACCAACGTGGTCATCCTAAATAATGAGAGACTTAACAAACAGTCCCGGTCTTTTTCAATATATAATTTCAGTTATATCACACTGTAAATCTTCGCTATAAATTCTGTGTCTTACAGTCTTATTCTCCACATATACCTGATGAACGGGCAGTGCTCCGAAAGCTAGTGCTCCCAAATCAACCTGTCGGACTATAACCTAGTTTTGTGTGATTTTTAACTTTGTACACCCAGTCCAACACCGGCATCTCCAAATCAAATCCTAGTTAGTATGGGAATAGGACAATAAGTGAGATGGACATGTTGCTTAAGGGATGATGTAGGAGGGAGGACTTTAGACTTTTGGATCATTGGGACATCTTCTGGGGTAGATGAGAGTTTTACAAGCTGCACAGGTTTTAATTGAACTGGAATTGGTCCAATTTTCTTGCTGGGAGTTTTGCTGGTGCTGTTAGGAAGGTTTAAAACTAATTTGACAGGGTGATGGGACACAGAGTCGGGAGAAATGTGAAATCATACAAAAAAGAAATACTTCGGATGGCAGAGAAGACATGGGCAGAATAAGGCAAATGGGAGGTCCAGAAAGCTAAATTGTATCTATTATAATGCAAGGAGCTTGATTGGTAAGGCAGATGAACTGAGAGCATTTATCAGCACTTGGGATTATGGTATTATTGTAATCACTGACACATGGTTGAAGGAAGGACAGGGCTGGTAGCTCAACATTCCAGTGTATAAAGTTAAAAATCACACAACACCAGGTTATAGTCCAACAGGTTTAATTGGAAGCACACTAGCTTTCGGAGCGACGCTCCTTCATCAGGTGATTGTGGAGGGCTCGATCATAACACAGAATTTATAGCAAAAATTTGCAGTGTGATGTAACTGAAATTATACATTGAAGAATTGATTGTCTGTTAAGCCTTACGGCATCTCCGAATCATTCCAGTGTATAGAAGTCTCAGGCATGATGGAGGAGGGGGATATAAGAGAAATGGGGCCATGTAGTAATGAGGGAAGTGTCCTAGAAGGTTTTCCTAAGGCCATCTGAGTAGTACTTAGAGGGGTGATTACTTTGCTGCGATTATACTACAGGCCTTGGAGGTACTGAGGACTACAGATGCTGGAAAGTCAGTGTTGATAAAATGTGGAGCTGCAAAAAGCACAGCAGATCAAGCAGCATCAGATGAGTAAGAGAGTCAATGTTTGGGCAGGACCGGAGCACAAATTGCCTCCTTTTATCTGTATAATTTAGCCGTGCATCATCTATTGTGTTCATGCACTTAGATTGTGAGCAAGATGTACCCTGTGGTTTTAATCTAAAAGTTGGATTCACTGACTGCACATTCATACCAGAGATCCTGACATAAACATAGGAGAACAGGAATGGAATTAGCATCAACCCCTCTGTTTTCTCATTCAGTGAGATCATGGCTGATCTATATCCTCACTCCATTCCATCACTTGTCTCCACATATCTTCACTATCTTGGCAAGTAAAAAACTATCAATCTCAGAGCTAGAATTATTAATTGGCAACACAACTTCTGTAAGAGAGTGCCACATTTTTACAACTGTTTGTCTGAAGAAACATTTTCTCTCCTGAATGACATGGTTCCAATTTTAAGATGGCATTCCCTTACCCTTGTCTCCCCTAGCAACAGATGAAGTTTCTCTCTACTGGCTGTGTCAATAGCTACATCAGATCATCCCTTAATCTGCCAACATAATCTAAATAATTTGATCTTGGGAAGAAATAGATAGATTTGTGTTTATCGGTGAATAAAATGAAAAATAGAAAAGTGAAAACATATTTTAAAACTGTAAAGAATATGTAGCATAAAATCAGTAGAGCAGGTGAGAAATATGGGATAATCACTCATAAATCAAAAAGCAAGGAATTCAAGTGAAATTCTCAATATTGTAAAATCATTTGAATGAAGCATTTCCATACATGGCCATTGTTGACTGTAACAGTGCTCCTCATCAAATGTATCAAGGGTGCAATTTCCTTAATACTGCCAGTCCTTATCTGACTACCAGTTCTTAACCTGATGTCAACAAGTGGACTGAAGCTAACACTCAAGACAGAGATCAGGAATAATTCAAAGGCTGGGTCACTTCTCTCCTGTAAAGAGAAGGATGAGGGTGACATAATACATGTATTTAAACCTCTGAAACGTTTTGACAAACTAGATGCAGATAAATTTTATCACTTGTGAGGAAATAAAATTAGATATGAGATAGTCCATATGAGATTATTACCAAGAAATCAAATGGAGAATCAGATGAAATCAATTCATTCAGAGAGTGATGAAAATGTGAAACTTGTTAGAACTGAGAGTGGGGGATCCAAGATGGTGGCGACCCAGCAAGACTGAGTCTATAGTGCTCCTCCCAAGACTTGGGTACAGTGGGTCACCCACCCCCCACCACGCTCACCAAATCATTTATAATAGTTGTGTAATTTAATTAGTTGTGTAATATTACATTTAAACAATTTAATCCTAAGTAAAAATGACTAAAGGGAAGGGAGCCCGCAGCTCTCAGCAGGCAGGAACCCCTCCCCCACCCTCTCCAGCTGCAGCAGAGGCGTCCACAGCCGCCCCGGGGGACTTACCAACAGTAACAAGCCTTGCAGAAATGATCTCCAAACTGGATTCGAAGATTGATGCCTTTATTGCAGAATCCAGAAATCGTTGGTACTCGCTCTCGGCCGCGCTGCAAAAGCACGACCGAGAAATCCAAGAAATTGAATGCCGAGTCGGAGGGGCGGAGTTAAAGGCCGCGACCTCCGAAAATACCGCTCAATTGGCCGTGGATCAGGTCCGGACTCTCGAGCAGCGAGTCCGGACCTTTGAAAATCATATTGACGACCTCGATAATCGAGGTCGTCGAAAAAATATTCGCTTGCTGGGCCTTCCCGAACGGGAAGAGGAAGGCCAGCTTACAGCATTCCTGGAGCAGTGGCTGCCACAGCTTTTAAATCTGCAAGCTGGATCAGGCCAGGTAAGGGTGGAATGGGCCTACCGGGTCGCCATACGCGGGTCCGGCTCGAACCAGCGCCCACGCC
>NC_057736.1:9005392-9031170 GCF_004010195.1 Chiloscyllium plagiosum | reverse complement strand
GCTAATTGTATATCAATGTTTATATCTGAGAGTTTTGTTTATTTTTGTAAACTTGTAAAAATGTTAAATTTCTAATAAAAATATCTATGAAAAAAAAGAACTGAGAGTGGTTTGAGGAAAATAGAATGTATTTATTTAGGCAGAAACTAAATAAGTACTTATGGGAAAAAGGAATAGGATAGTATGATGATTGGCTAAGAGGAATGTAGGTGACAAGTGGCTCTTATGGTATATAAACTCTAGTACAGACTGATTGGGCTGAATGGCCTGTTCATGCGCTGTAAAAGCTAATTAATTTTATAATTATTAAGTGGAAGTTCTGACAAACAGAACTGGCTGATACAAAAAAATCAAAGGGCAGCACAGTCTGTTGTGAACTCCAAATGCAAAGGTGGAACTAAAACAGGACATGGCCAGAGAAAGGAACATGTAAGGCAAGCAATAAAAAATCACATTGCTCGAGGATATCTTACTGTCATGCCATTTTTGAAAAGAAGAACAAGAGTAAAACTGAAATTTTGAGGTTATTATGAAGCACAGTAAAAGCAAATAAAAGCAACACTTTGAAAATTCAAGATGAAGTGGTAAATCTTCTAGTACAATGGTTACAAAGAGACATTGGTACAGGGAAACAAGAAGACAGTAAGGAACATGTGATATGTGAAGGTCGCCTGAAAATAAGAAATAAAAGTTTTAAAACCATGCAATAAAAATATGAATTATAAATAGTGGTAAGAAGGTTTGGATTTGGAGGAGAGGGAGAAATTGCAGCTGTGATAAAAATAAATACATTTTGGGAATACACAGCAGGCCAGGCAGCAATATTAATAAGATACTGAAAATATCTCAGCAACTTTCTCAAGCCCTACAACATTCGAACGACTTGACTTCCTCCAACTCTGATGTTTGGTTTGTCCTTAAGTTCTTTCATCCTGGGCCAAGCGTTCAGTGGTCTCAACCCGATGCTCTGTAATTTCCTTTCTAACATTCTCAACCTCTCCACTTCTCTATTTCTTTAAGAGGCTCCTTAAAATTCAGCTCTTTGACCACTTTTCCTATATCCCTTTATTGCCACAACATCATTTTTTTCCCTTTAATGCTTCGAAGAAGTACTCCATACATTCCTACATGCTTTGCTGAAGATGCAAATTACCTTTTTATTCTCATTCACAGGATGTGGGCATTGCTGGCAAGGTCAGCATTTATTCGCCATCCCCAGATCCCATTGAGAAGTCTGTACTGGAGTTTATATACCATAAGAGCCACTTGTCACCTACATCACCTTGAAATGCAGCATTAAAGGTATTCCCACAGTGTGCAGGGATCATCCATGCAGCACTGAAGGAAGGACAGCATATTCCCAGCCAGCATGGGGTGTGATTTGGATTGGCACTTGAACATGGGGGTCTTTCCATTTTTCTCTAAGAAAAAGACAACACCTGGAATAGAAACTTTTTGGTTGGTGTTTGCTGATCGTTAAACTCTGTGTTCACTGTTAGTAATCATGCCATTCATAACAGCAATGGAGGCTGAAGCTTGACCAGCCTGGGGATGAGCTAGAGCTATATGACCTCTGCAGGATATACCACAGCCTTCTCCACTTTGTTGTTAAGATGAACTTTGTGTAATTTCTTTTAACTTAGAAGAATTATAAATATAATTGAGGTTGTGTTTTGAATCTAGTTCCTAATGGAAGTAACATTGCAGCATCCATGATTTGCATTATCTGAAAGTGATGATACATTTTCTGCATTTGGAGGGGCTAAAGGATAGTGGATGTTCAGAATGCTACACAGGTGAATCAAAGAATCATAACAGATTATCACCACAGAAGAGGTTTGTGTCTGTCAGTCCTGTTTCCATGCATCCCTCTATAGTTGTGGTCTTCAACTCTTGATCCAATTCCATTTAAATGTGTTTAACTCTGCCTCATTAGCAATTGTTGTTAAAGCATTCTGTGTTCCAATAACCTGCAGTCTGAAAAATGATCTATTAAGATTTGAGTTGTTGAATGATGGCCTAGTGACAGGGTGTTCTGAAACATGACTCAGAATATTTCTATCTTTCTCTTGTCATTCTCTAAAGCTGACAAAGAAATAAATAATTATTCACAAAATTTCTAAAACTCAACCCTAAGACATTCCAGTCTAAAGTTTGTACAAATGATAACACATTAATATCGAAAATTAATAAGCATCAATCATAATTATTGAATAGTGATAGTGACAATATTATGAGATTTTTTTTAACAAAAGTCATAGTACCTGAATAGTCTAATGATAGATCAAATTTGCAATCATTATCCATGTTTTCACAGACAATCTTCTGGAGCTCGACCTGTATTATTTTAATGAGATCCCCTGTTGACAAGGAACATTCATTTCCTGATATTTCATAGACTGAACCTGTGAGAGATAAAGTACACACAATGAAAAAAGGAAAACCAGTAAGACATGACAGTGTAACAGTTAAAAACACTTCAAATCCATGGAATTTATCAATGGGGCTTTATTTCTAGATTGACTCAGAGACAAACTTTCACTGCTCCTAGAGGATCATCAGCTCAGTGAAATATTTTCTTTTGTCTGCCTGAAACGTGTTGCAAAGTGGTTATCTTGGCCAAGTGATGCTGACTGACACATTAGAAGTTCCTGGACTATGTGCTGAGGAAAGCACTAAAGCTTGGAACTGTTGCCGCAAGATGTAGTGGGGAAAGACCACAGACTAAGTGCTTGCTGCCAAAGCAAAATGTGGGTCTGTTCAGTTATCAGATCCTTTCATTGCCTCAAAATGAATATTAATATTGTCCTACATGAGTAGAAAGTGCTTTTGATTGCAATTGATGGGAAGGCCTGAAGAATGTCAAATTCTAATGCATTTATTTTTTTTATTAGTAGTTTTAGTACCTTTTATATGTACATAAAGTTTTTTTAAATGGAAAAAGTGTAATTTTGCAATCAAAAACTGCTGTGATTGATTCGACTAAGCAGTATCACACCATTCACTGGCCACATTTAATTTAGGGTGGGAGAGCTAGTGATTACTGATTCATTTGAAAATGGATCCTTTGAACAAATTAGAATGAGAAGCATTGCATTAGAACAGTGCTTAACAAATTTGAGCCTTTCCTGTCTCCGTGTATTTTTAAAATTTTGTTTTATTCTCTCAAAGGATCTTTTACCAAAATTGTTTCTCAACATCGCTTGTAAGTCTGCCAAATGCACCACAAAACACAGAACATGAAGTTATGTGAACAACACACTTCTCCATTCTCACTGGATACATTTACTGATATGAAAGAGTGTTTAAATTCTGCAAAATATGTCTGCGCAATTATGGGTTTTGGTTAATTTTGTCAGATGTTCACCCATCTGAGCAGTCTTTTCGTGAATGAGTTGCTAAAATGTACATATTTGTGGTTTTGGCCATCCTTCTGGTATGGATGAGAGTTTTTTAAAAATTTCTTTAATGAACAAGTGGGAGCCAGAGGGAAGAAATTAAACAAAAGGTTTAACATTACATATTTCCTTCAGAAATTAAAGGGAGAATTGATTGTGCATTAGGTAGAATAATTCGGTGGATTAGATAGAATCTTAAAGATTCAGATACAAGTGACCTCAAACAGTTTTTAGGAAAAAGATTCATTTGATGCAAAATCATTCATTTAACATTTTAAACAGAGTGATTTTAAATTTGAAAATGGATCCTTTGAGCAAATTAGAATGAGAAGCATTGCATTAAATTTGAATTTTTGAGTTAAGGAGTGAATATTGCATTGTAAAGCATGTAGTGCCATTTCATGAGCTGAAAACTTTCTAAGTGAAAGCCCATTAAAACATTAAATTTGGATGTCGATATTTGACCAATTTCTGGACTGGCTAATAATGTATTCAATCATTATCATTTACACAGGAACTGACAGATGCTGATTCATTCCGTTTCATGGAAAGGGGAACTTGTGGTTGACATTTCCTGTTCATTAGATCAAAATCTTCAAGTCAAAGTGGGCCTTGACTGTAATCTTTTTATCCAATATTGTTTAGTTATAGAGTCAGAGAGATATTCAGCATAGAAACAGGCCTTCAGTCCAACTCGTCCATTCCGACTAGATAACCTATATAAATCTCGTCCCATTTGCCAGCATTTGGCCCATATCCCTCTAAACCATTTGTATTCATATACTCATCCAGATGTCTTTTAAATGTTACAATCATACCAGCCTCCACCACTTCCTCTGGCAGCTCATTCCATACATGCACCACCCTTTGCATGAAGAAGTTGCTCCTTAGATTTCTTTTATATCTTTCCCCTCTCACCTTTAACCTATGCCCTCTAGTTTTGGACTATCCCACTCTGGGGAAAAGATGTTGTCTGTTTACCCAATCCATGCCCTGCATGATTTTATAAACCTGTCTAATGTCAACTCTCAGCCTGAGATGCTCCAGGGAAAATAGCCCTAGCCTATTCAGCCTCTACCTATAGCTCAAACCATTCAACCTGGCAACATCCTCATAAATCTTTTATGAACCCTTTCAAGTTTCACAACATCCTTCTTACAGCAGAGAGACCAGAATTGCATGCAATATTCCAAAGCTGAAAATGTGTTGCTGGAAAAGCGCAGCAGGTCAGGCAGCATCCAGGGAACAGGAGAATCGACGTTTCGGGCATATTTCTCCCCATATTCCAAAGCTGGCCTAACCAATCCTGTATAGCTGCACATGGCTTCCCAACTCCTATATTCAATGCTCTGACCAATGCAAGAAACCATACCAAATGCCTTCTTCACTGTCCGATCTACCTGTGACTCCAATTTGAAGGAACTATGACCCTGTAGTACAAAGCCTGTTTGTTCAGCAACTCTCCCCAGAACCTTACGATTAAGTGTACAAGTCCTGTTCTGATTTCCTTTCCAAAATGCAGCACCTCACATTTATCTAAATTAAACTCCATCTGCCATTCCTCAGCCCATTGGCCCATCTGATCAAGATCCCATTGTTCTCTCAGGTAACCTTCTTCGCTGTCCACTGCACCTCTGCTAGCCATACTTCCTATATTCACATTTAAATCATTTATAGAGGAACCGTGATTATCTGAATATCAGTTATCCAAATTTCAGATTATCGAAGGAGATCTCGAGGTGCCGGTAGAAACATTACATCAAAGATATGTTTCCAACACTGACCGCGTCTTTTGTTTACACTAATTAGAAGTAAACCCGGCTTACTGAAATGCTGCCAAGAACAGTCCTAGACACCAATAGGAGCCCAGGCACTGTCTTCAAATGACTGACATCCCACCCTCTCTCTCTACTCCCCACACTTTCCCTGGGATTCAACACAGGCATGCACCTGAAACCCCCATCCCCCAGATAATCTCTCCAACATTGTCCTGTGCAGGGCAAAGGCGGAACCTGTCAAAATGTTGCAGTAAAAAGATGTGTGTGTGTGTGTGTAAAAAGCAGCAGCAGCAGCAGTCTTGTTATTGGTGTCCAGTCCAACTGACGCGGTGAGGGGGCAGACAGGAGGTGGTGTTGGACGGTGGAAGGTAAGGCGTGCGGTGTTGGACGGGTTGGGGAGTAAGGGCTGCGGTGTTGGATGAGTTAGGGGGTAAGGATGGTGGTTTATGGGGTTGGGAGATGGGCAGGGGGTGGGGGCTCACGTATGGTGTGCTGCTGCCTCATCTCCTGAATGGGGAGCAAACTTAACAGAAAACTCCAAGCCCCAGAGGAAAGGCATTCAATTAATTAACCGAATAATCAATTATCTGAATGAAATAGTGCCTGCCCATTTTGTTTGGATAATCGAGGTTCCTCTGTATATAAGACTAAAATCAATGAACTCAGCAACAATCCTTATGGCACACCGCTAGTCACAGGCCTCCAGTCTGAAAAGCAAACCTCCACCGCCATCCTCTGTCTTCTACCTTCCAGCCAGTTCTGTATCCAAATGGCTAGTTCTCCCTGTATTCCATGAGATCTAACCTTGCTAACCAGTCTCCCATGGGGAACCTTGTTGAATCACGTCCTCATCTCTTCCAATGTCATTAGTTCCAATGTGTACAACAACCTCCAGCTGGTCCCTCTCCTCTTTGAGAATATTCTGCATTCTCTCCAAGATATCCTTAATCCTGGCATCTGGGAGGCAGCACATCATTCTGATGTCTTGCAGAAATGTCTGTGCCTCTGACTGGAGAGTTCCCTGTCACAATCAATCGCTTGGAATCTGACGTATCCCTCATTACATTACAGCCAGCCTCGGTATCAGAAACCTGGCTGTCAGTGCTACATTTCCCTGGAGTCCATCACCCACTGCACTTTCCAGAACAGCATACTTGTTTGAGATGGGTATAGCCACAGGATACTCCTGCACTACCTGTCTCCCTCTCCTACCTTTCCTGGAGGTCACCTATATACCTTAACTCTATCTTCCTTCAGTTTATCTCCCTAATGTAAACATCTGTCAGGTCACCCTTTATCTTTTGATAGTCATGTAAAAACAAACCATGTTTGTCCAATCTCTCCTCATAGCTGACACCTTCCAAACCAGAATGGTAAAACATTTCTATACCCTCTCCGAAGCCTCCACATCCTTCTGGTAGTGTGGCGGCCAGAACTGTACATAACATTACAAATGTGGCCTAACTAAAGTCCTATACAGTTGCACCATGACCTGCCAATCTTTATACTCTATTCCCTCACCAATGAAGGCAAGTGTGATATATGCCTTCTTGAACACCTAATCCATTTATATTGCTACTTTCAGGGATCTGTGGACCTGCATGCCTAGATCCTTCTGTATAATATTGCTTCTAAAGGTTCTCCCATTTTCTGTGTGCTTCCCTCCTACATTAGACCTTCCGAAATGCATCACCTCACATTGTCTGGATTAAACTCTATCTGCCATTTCTCCACTCTAGTCTCCAGCCTACCTATATCCTGCTGTATCCTCTGGGGAGCAATGCTCCTTGCTATCTGCAGCTCCCACAATCCTTGTGCCAACTGCAAACTTACTAATCAGGTCACCATGATATATATTAAAACAACAAAGGTCCCAGAAGTGATCTGGGTGGAATACCACTGGTCACAGATCTCCAGGCCGAAACTCACCCTTCCACTGCTACTTTGCCTTCTATTTTCAAAACCACTTCTCAATGGTTATTACTAGCTCACAACAGGTTCCACCTTTTCTATCAGCCTATCATCATAAACCTTGTCATAGGCCTTGCTAAAGTTCATATTGGCAACATCGAATAAGGCCCTCCCCTTATCAATCATTTTTGTTCCTTCAAAAAACTCAATCCAGTTTGTGAGACAGACAAAGCTATGCTGCCTATCACTAATAAGTCCACATCTTTCTAAATGTGAGTAAGTGCTATCCCTAAGAACATTCCCCAATAATTTCCCTACCAGTGACATAAGGCTCACTGACCTGTAATTTCCCAGATTATTCCCATAAGGCAATCTGGTCCTTCCATATATTAGTTTACTAAACCTTCTCTGAACTGTTTCCAATGTATTAAGACCATTCTGTAAGTACGGTGACAAGTGTTCAGTACTCCAAATGCAGTCTCATCAGTGCCCTGTATAAACTGAAAATCCTTATATTTGCAATCATTTCCCCTTGCAATAAAACGTAGCATTCCATTAGCTTTCTTGATTACTTAATGTAAGTGCATATTAACCTTTTGCAGTTCATGCACTAGGCCAATCATATCTCTGTATCTCAGCATTCTACAACCACACACTATTTAGATAACATGCTTCTTTTTTATTCTTTCTGCCAAAGTGGACAATCCACGCTTTTGCACATTATACTTCACCCACTCACTTAATCTTTCTGTACCCTTTTGTAGGTTCCTTATATCCTCTCCGCAACACATTTTCCTACCTATTTTTGGGTCATCAGCAAATTTGACTACTGTACCTTTGGTTCCTTCATTTAAATCATTTATATAAACTATAAAGAGTTAAAGCCCCAGTTGCAGCCCCTATGCCACAGCACTCATGACACTATGCCAACATAAAAAAAGGCTAACTGATTCCTACTTTTTGCTTCTCATTAGACAGCCAATCTTCTATCCATGCCAATATGTTAGTCCCTACATCATGAGCTTTAACTGCCACAATAACATTGACATAACATTTTATCAATTGACTTCTGGAAATCTAAGTACAATGCATCCTCTGATTCCCCTTTATCCACGGCACATGTTACTACTTCAAAGAGCTCTGAAAAAAAAGTTAAACATGATTTTCCTTTAACAAAACCATGCTGATTCAGCCTGATTACCTAAAGTGCCCAGTTACAGTACATTGAGTAATAGCATCGGCCAGATCAGGTAAGGATGGCAGATGGCTGATTTCCTCTTGTAAAGGGCATTTGCGAAACAAATTCTTTTACAACAATCAATAGAGTTTCCATGGTCACAGTTAGGCCAACTTTTTAACATCAGATTTTCCCCATTTTATTGAAGTCAAATTTTACCATCTGCTATGGTGAGTTCCAACCCATGTCCCTTGAACATTGACCTGTGCCTCTGGATAATAATCCACTGATATAAACACTATGTCACCACCTCCCCATGAAATAATAGCTTAATATTGGCCAAGACAGTTATGTGACTGAAGAATGTAATATTTGTACAAAATAGTTGTAATAAATATCTGTTGAATACTTAAATACTGTAATATTTTCACCCAGTCTTTTTATATTATAGGAGATAATATAAACATTTTTGCACCAAATAAAAACAAATATAAACATTTCTGCATCAATTTCTGGAGACAAACTCACATTAATATAGAACAAAGGTTCTAATTTTGAACCTTATCTCAGAGGATCAAATCCCTTCATGATTCAGGTAAAGCTTTATCACTGGAGGCGTGGGGATGGGGGTTGCTGCACCTTGAAAGTTTCCTGGTTAAGTTCCTAATCTGTGTTGAGCTCAGGCAATAGAGAGGATGCTTCAAGCAACAGGGAACAAGCACCCGGGCATCATGCTTGTTATGTGGAAGCAGCTGCTTACATTGTGAGCAATATTGGAGGTGACAGTCATCATGAGAAAAAGGGGAAATAATTAGCTGATGAAGATGCACATTGCTCAGCAAAATGTCCACTGTTTGTTCAGTAACTCTATAGCCAGTGATAAAATTACTTTTGAGGAATCTCTGATCACTGTTTCACCTCATTTGTTGGGAAATTTGCTCTTTTGCTTTAACCTGAGTTGATCTGGGATATGAAAAGCTTCTTTGACAGCCACTGAACTGCAATTATGTACAAAATAGAAACAGGTCACTCTACCCTTCATGCCCATGTGGCTGATTGCTTTAAACAAGCAACAACCCAAGTCAAAATCTCCATAAGGCCCTTTCTAATAAATTAATAAAGCTGTGACATGATTAAACTGGCCTCAGAGAAATAACAAAATCAATTTGGATAATATATAGTTTCATTAAATACTGCATTGTAGCCTAGAATTGAAAGAAATATTAAAAATATCTTTTATCAACAGGCAATGACAGAAGCTATTTTTTTAAATCATCATCTATTCACAGATTAACCTCAGAGTTGTATGGACATGACGAACTTGCCAACTTTCATGATGTCACAAAATGCTCCCTACCTAATTAATTATTTTTGAATTGTAATCATTATTGTATTAGGCAGATGTGGTAGGGAATTTGTCCACATTGTATTTCCAAATTGACAATGGGATAAATGACAGTTCTTTTTTACCTGGCATTGACAGAGTGGAGGTGGATGAGGTCCTAATTGAATATCATGCCTGAAGTTATGATTTGGAGATGGCAGTGTTGGGACTGGGGTGTACAAAGTTAAAAATCGCAGAACACCAGGTTATAGTCCAACAGGTTTATTTGGACGCACTAGCTTTCGGAATGCTGCTCTTTCATCAGGTGATGGTGGAGAATAAGATTGTATAGCAAATTTATAGTTGAAACTTTATTGCTGGAACAGGTCAGGCAGCATCCAGGGAACAGGAGATTCGACGTTTCGGGCACATGCCCTTCTTCAGGAATGAGCAGAGAGTGTTCAGCAGGAGAAGATAAAAGGTAGGGAGGAGGGACTTGGAGGAGGGGCGTGGGAAATGTGATAGGTGGAAAGAGGTCAACGTGTGGGTGATAGGTCGGAGTAGGATGGAGGCAGAGAGGTCAAGAAGAAGACTGCAGGTCAAGAAGAAGACTGCTAAATGTGATAGGTGGAAAGAGGTCAACGTGTGGGTGATAGGTCGGAGTAGGATGGAGGCAGAGAGGTCAAGAAGAAGACTGCAGGTCAAGAAGAAGACTGCTAAATGTGATAGGTGGAAAGAGGTCAACGTGTGGGTGATAGGTCGGAGTAGGATGGAGGCGGAGAGGTCAAGAAGAAGACTACAGGTCAGGAAGGCAGTGCCGGGCTGGAGGGATTCAGGTGTGGGCGCAAGTGTTGCACCTCCTGCGGTTGCAAGGGAAGGTGCCGGGAGTGGTGGTTGGGTCGGTGGGGGGTGTGGATCTGACAAGGGGGTCGCGGAGGGAGTGGTCTCTACGGACAGCTGATAGGGGAGGGGAGGGAAATATATCGTTGGTGCTGGGGTCTGTTTGGAGGTGGCGGAAGTGACGGCGGGTGATGCGCTGTACATGGAGATTGGTGGGGTGGTAGGTGAGGACCAGTGGGGTTCTGTCCTGGTGGCGGTTGGAGGGGCGGGGCTCAAGGGCGGAGTGATGTGATACCCTGATAGCTGAAGGAGATTGTGCTTTGTGAATTTTGGTTATTGTTTTCCTTCACACACCAAACAAGACAAACTGAATTTATTCACCACATTAATGAATATGGCTGTCATACATCCCACCCTTACAAGGCTGCAAAGAACTTTGAATAGCTTCTAGTGTCCAATACTATAACGATAAAAAGGAAACCTTCAGAAGAGCAGTAATGCTGAAGACCCACACACAATGGCAAAAAATCCTGGAAGGATGTAGGCGGTGGCACTGCAAACAATTTCACCAAAGTTCAAATCTATCCTTGACCAAAATAATGAAAAAAATTCAGGGTTTTCTAAATCATCAAATCTCAAGTTATTTTTGATTCACTCTTTCGAATCAATGTTTAACTCTGCAAAGCCATGCTTCCATTAATGAGCAAACTGCAAATATTCTT
This sequence comes from Chiloscyllium plagiosum, assembly GCF_004010195.1. Taxonomy (NCBI): domain Eukaryota; kingdom Metazoa; phylum Chordata; class Chondrichthyes; order Orectolobiformes; family Hemiscylliidae; genus Chiloscyllium; species Chiloscyllium plagiosum. The sequence goes on along the minus strand of NC_057736.1, from coordinate 9,020,020 downwards.
AGTCTTTTGAGATTTGTGTGAAACTAAGGAATTTCATTACGGAGATTTTATTTTAAGGCCTGAAATTATGTTTCTTCTATAACCTCAAACAATATCCTATATATTTAATGCAAGTTAATTAATCACAGTTAACTGTTTTCAATTTCAGATTGCACACTTTCACGAATAATTCATTTTTCAATGATTGGGTAGTGTTCCTGATACCATAGTAACAAAGGACTGATTTTATAATAAAAACTGTCTGCTGTCATGGTAACCAACCAACAATGTGAAACATTAGGTCATCTTAATAGTTAGTAATCTGATCAAATGAATAAGGCTATGTAGGCAGAGTTGATTGCCTGAAGAAGAGGATTTTTTCATGTTAAATGTTGAAGTCTTGCTCTCTTTCTGTCTTTCTAATGCCATGTGTGTTGCTCTCCTAGGATTTAAAGAAGAGGAGGAAGAAGGTTTCCACCAGAGGTGAATATGGATGTAGTGACTTGAAAATAAATCGCCATTCCTTCACTGTCTCTGGGTCAAAATCCTGGAATTCCCTTTCTAAGGACATTGTAGGTCTATCTACATGTGACCTGCAATGGTTCAAGCAGGGAGCTCACCCCACCTTGTTAAGAGCACCTAAGGATGGTCAATAATCTGGCCCAGTCGGTGATGCTCATGTCTAATGAGTGGACAGCTGCAAGCTGATATTTTCTCTGTCTAGCTAAATGACAGTTAACAACTCAGGAAGTAAATGTGGAAAAGCAGCTAAAGTTACCATTCCTGTTCTATAACTTTGTTAGAAGTACAGCATTAAATTGACTTTCCCCTGCACTTCCAGAGAACTGTGATGGTGAAGCAAGAGAAACGCTGAGATAATTAATGGTCATTATATTTGCATCTGGAACAACACTGACGGTCCTTCAGAACATCATTTGTCGGGAATATCATTTTGCAGAGTTTCAAAACAGAATTGCTGATGTTTAATTGCCCTGATAAACTGATGATAGGGTTTTTCCTTGATTTGCTCCAATCCTTACACACATAGTGCTAAGCCAATGTTGCCAGGTAGGGAATTTTAGTATATTGATCCAGCTGTGATGATATTAAAAAAAAGCAAAATATTTCCAAGTAAATGTGGCATGTGATTTTAGTGTTGATGGCATTCTAACAACAGCGCTTTTTAAATTTACCTGTTGATTCAGTTATTGGAAGTAAGTTTTGCCGACATTTATTGCCAATACCTAATTGTCCTTTAGAATGTGGCTGTGAGCCATTTTCTTCAATCTGTAATCCAAGCAGTGTGGAAACACCTCCAATGTTGTTAGGAAGGGAGTTCCAGGATTTTGACAGAGCAGCAGTGAAGCAGTGATATTTGATTTAATACAACATAATTCAACATTTGGGCGGCATGGTGGCACAGTGGTTAGCACTGCTGCCTCACAGCGCCAGAGACCTGGGTTCAATTCCCATCTCAGGCGACTCTCTGTGTGGAGTTTGCACATTCTCCCCGTGTCTGCGTGGGTTTCCTCTTGGTGCTCTGGTTTCCTCCCACAATCCAAAAATGTGCAGGTTAGGTGAATTGGCCATGCTAAATTGCGTGTAGTATTAGGTGAAGGGGTAAATGTAGGGAAATGGGTCTAGGTGGGTTGCGCTTCGGTGGGTCGGTGTGGACTTGTTGGGCCGAAGGGTCTGTTTCCACACTGTAAGTAATGTAATCTAATCATAATTCCAAGGCAGATAATAACAATATAATCCTCATCATCATCATGAATACACTGTAATTCCAAGTCAGGATGGACTGTTGTTTGGAGCGGAACTTGCAAGGGCTGGTGCTTCAATGTGTCTGCAGCGCTTGTCTTTGTAGGTGACAAAGGTCATGAGATTGAGAGGTGCTGTAGTGCTGGGAGAGAATGATTAATACACTTTAGCTGTTGCTTCAGTGTAGCTGCATCCTGTTGATGGGACACATTGCAGCCGCTACTTATTTGTGGTGAATGGTATGCATATCGAATACAATCCAATTTGCTTGTACATTATCATTATGTATAATTATAACTGCAGTCACTCTCATACTTTAATTTTTCCCTCATTTTAAAATTTTTTTGTTAGAAATTACCCTTTACTGGTTTCGACTGTTTTCCCAAGCTTCTGCCCTACCACTAACCTGCACAACAACATGCACTTCCTTGGTCGGCTGCAAAAGTGATAAAACCCTCTATCTTCCTCAAGAGAATGCATGCATGGGAACACCAATACCTGCAAGACCCCTCCAAGCCATTCAGTCCTACCTCAGAAATATATCACTATTTCACCAGTGTCACTGGTTCAAAATCCTGGGATTCGTTCCCTAACAGCATCTACCTGTACAAAATAGATTGCAACAGTTCATGAGGCAGCTCACCCCGACCTTCTCAAAGACTACTAGGAACAGGCCATAAATGCTGGCTCGGTCAGCAAATGCCATATTCTATGAATGGATAAAGCAAAATTGCTGATCCAGCTATGGTAGCCTTACGTTTATCACTAGATGGTGGAAGACAATGGCAAACTACAATGGACAAAAACTGCCAAGAAAAATAACTTGGGGTGAAGCTTCCACAGAAAATGAGTCAATGGCTTGCCTTTACGCAGGATACTCATCGAATGGAATAATCAATCTCATCAAGTATGAAATACCCTTTTCTTCCGCCCTGACTGAACATTGTGAGGATAAATTGGATGTTTGCATTGACTAATCTGTTTGTGATGTTTGAAATGATGGTTGTCTTCTTGTGAACCTGGTCTCTTGCGTAAATCTCATACTAATCATTAAATAAACAATTTAGCCAAAAATCTCATTATTCCTGGAATGGTAGGTCTAACATATGAGGAACGGCTGAGAATCCTGGGATTGTATTCATTAGAGTTTAGAAGATTAAGGGGAGATCTAATAGAAACTTACAAGATAATACATGGCTTGGATGTCACAAGGAATTAAGGGTTACGGGGAGAATGCGGGTAAGTGGAGTTGAAATGCCTTTCAGCCATGATTGAATGGCGGAGTGGACTCGATGGGCTGAATGGCCTTACTTCCGCTCCTATGTCTTATGGTTTTATGGTCTTATTCCTTGAGCCTTATCTGGCAGCATTGACATTTTGGCTTGTTGTTCTTGGCTTATATCTAGATGTTCTTGGCTTGAATATCTAGAATTCAATTAACTCAGTGTATAAATTCAATTCTTTAAACCATAAGAAACTTCTTGTATATTTGAGCACAAATTAGTTGTTCAAAATTAGTAATGTTCTTAAGAATAATGTGAAACAAAAAATTGAAGGAAAGCTAACATATTTTGAATCATTTCACACAAAAGGTGGTGCGTTTATGGAATGAGCTGCCAGAGGAAGTGATGCAGGCTGGTACAATGTCAACATTTAAAAGGCTTCTGGATGGGTATATGAATAGGAAGACTTTGGACGGATATGGGCCAAGTGCTGGCAAATGGGACTAGATTAGGTTAGGATATCAAGTCGGCATGGACAAGTTGGACTGAAAGGTCTGTTTCCGTGCTGTACATTTCTATGGCTATATGTGTGAAATCTTCAAATGTAACAGTTCTTAAATTTTGTTTTGTAATGTCTTTATTTCGATGATTTCTCAGTAAGATTTCTTGCAAAGAAGAAGCCTGCAATGTAGAGGGATAGAAATAAATGGATAGCTGTTTTAAAGAACCAGAACAGACTTGAGGAGCCAAATGATTTCTTTCTATGCAATAAAACTCCATGATTCGCTTTACACTGTGTCATCTCAAAATTCTAATCTGGATGTGATTTGGTGATAAGACCAGGAGTTATAGGAGCTGAATTAGACCATTCGGCCCATCGAGTCTGCTCTGCCATTCAATCATTGCTGTTATGTTTCTCAACCCCATTCTCTAGCCTTCTCTCTGTAGTGTTTGATCCCCTTACTAATCAAGAACCTATCTATCTCCCTTTTAAATACACTCAATGACATGGCCTCCACAGCCCTCTACAGAAATGAGCTCCACAGATTCGGCACTCTCTGGCTGAAGAAATTCAACCTCGTCTCAGTTCTAAAGAGTCGCCTCTTCACCCTGAGACTATTCCCTTGGGTTTTAGTCTCTCCTATTAGTGAAAACATCTTCCCAATGTTCACTCTGTCCAGGTGTCTTAGTATTCTGTAAGTTTCAATCAGATTCCCCCTCATCTTTCTAAACTCCATTGAATACAGACAGAAAGTCTTCAATCACTCCTCATATTGATGAGCTGTTCATCTCCAGCATCATTCTTGTAAACCTCCTCTGGGACCCTCCAAAGCCAGCGCAACCTTCCTTAGATTCGGAACCCAAAACTGCTCACAATATTTCAAAAACAGTCTGACCAGAGCCTTAAACAGCCTCAGCAGTACATCTCTGCTCTTTTATTCTAGTCCTCTTGAAATGAATGCAAATATTGCATTTGCCTTCCTAACTGCCAATTGAATCTGAACTTTAACTTTAAGAGAATCCTGAAGTAGGACTCCCAAGTCCCTTTGCAGTTCAGATTTCCAAAGGCTTCCCCTATTTAGAAAATAGTCTACGCATCTATTCTGCCTATCAATGTACTCCCTTGATACTCGAACCTAATTATAGAACAGCTATGTATACTTGTTTCCCACAGCAAATGCTTTAAGAAGTTTATTAGTGAATTAAAATGACCCCTCTTCTGCTTGCCATTTGCAGCAGTTTTTAGGTATTCAACTGTTCAGTATGGTTTCTTCTCTCTTAGCAATGCAGTTGTAAATATTCCGTATGTCTTACAACATATCACATTGCTGACAAGAATAATGATTGAAGTGGAAAGCCAATAAATGAGCTTCTTCTGGATCTGTGCAAGACGGACTGGATTTGCTGAATGGAGTGCATGTTGATAAGTCAAACAGGTTGCACGGCACAACTGCAAAGGAATGTGCTCAAGCTATGATGGGGAGGGAACTCCCCATCATAACAAGAATATTGTCCATTTGGAAATTGCCTTTAACATTGTAAAATTCCCCAAAACAACTCTCAAGAATGTTACCAAACAATTCGACCCCCCAGTCATACTAGGAGACATTGGAGAACACGGCCAAAAGTTTGGTCAAAGAAATTTGAGGGGAGTCTTAAAAGGGGCAAAGTAGAGAGGAAGAGAGATTGAGGGAGGGAATTCCACAGCTTGGTAGGTAATGGTGGAGTTGTGGAAATTGGAAGTGTGCAAGAAATCAGAAACAGGTGAGCACAGAGATATAATAGGATTAGAGACAGGGAACAAGTTACAGAGATAGGGAGAAAGGGATAAAGCCATGGAGGAATTTTTAATAAAAATATATGTATTTTAAATGTAGGGTGTTGCTGGAACAAGAGCCAATGTAGGGCAGCAACAAGTGTCAAAAACAGAAATTGCTGGAAAATCCCAGGTCTGGCAGCATCTATGCGAGAGAAAAGAGTTAATGTTTAAGATCCAGTGACCTCTCTTCAGAACATTTCAGGTCCAGTTCTGAAGAAGGATTACCTCAACCTGAAACGTTAACTCTGCATTCACAGATGCTGCCAGATTTACTGAGTTTTCTAGCAATTTCTGGTTTTTACTATTAATTTCCTGCATCTGTGGTTCTTTGGCTTTCCGCGACAAGTGTAATGGGTGCGTGGAATTTGGTGTCATTGAGCATACATCAAATAATAAGTAAGGTATGTTGATCATACTGTGCTGAAATATGAACCAACTCTGCGTATATTTCACCTGTTAATGATTGCTACACTACTGACTGTTTCTAATAATTAATGTGCCCCAGCAAAAGAAAAAAGATGTCTTCTTAATATACTTTTATTGTTAATAATTCTGCAGATGATCAGAAAATGGCCTCAGGAATACTAAGCAATACTAATGAGATGTTTCCTGTGTTGATTTGCACACTGAAAGTGTTGAATGGGGGAATCTGACTTCATTGAAATAGCAGAGGATCATTTTGCCCCATGAGTCTGTTCCTGCCATTCATTGAGATAATGGCTGACTTGTGATCTAACTCTATATAACCAATAATATTGGCTTATAAAAGGAAGTAACAAACTTTGTTTTAAAATTAGCAATAGATTTAGCATCAATTTGTATTTGAATAAGAATTGCAAGCTTCTACCAATCATGTGAAGCTGTGTTTTCTTCTTTCATTGTGTAAGTCTTGGTTCGAATTTCAGGCTCTGCCTTCCAGATTCTCCAAATAGAAGAAACAATTGTTCTTTAACTACTCTTTCTGCCCCCTTAATTTATTAAAAACTGATCAAATCACCTCTTAACTTCACACTTTCCAGGTAGAATAATCCTATTTTTGTAATTTTATTTCACAACCTGATTTTCGAGAGTCCAGCATTAATATATCTTACATTTTTTAGAAACTAGTTCCTGACTGTGTCTCAAATTTCTGACAGTTTTTACTTTTTCTTTAGAAATGTGTAACTTCTCCTTTTTGTCTTTTCATACTAACATTGATGCACTTTTTCTTTTTGAAAAACAGAGCTGTACTTTAACACTTCGCATCTGAATAGAGTAGTAAATACAGATCAAAAAACAGCAATGTCACTAGTGAAAATGAGCTCTTAATGGTCTCATGAAATGTCATTCTGAACACAATTGTGACAGATCTTAAAAACTGCAAATAGGCTGAGGCTCTCAGTTTCACATACCTTGGAAGTACACTCCAGAATGGATCTCCAGAATCCTGGGAAGAGTGGAAAGATTCAAAGAACAAATATACTCTTGTAATGAGGAGATTTGTGAATCTGGATGGTAAAAGTCTGCCATGGTACACAGTCTGGTCGCTTGAATTATGAACCCCTCACCAACATAACCATGCACTTCGGGCGAAATGATGTACTGGGAACTCAGCGAATAGTTTCAGAGAAAAAAAACACTTCTGGTTTGAATTCTTATCATCACAAACCACTGTGATGACAATTGAATCTGGCAAGATGCCAATTGCCAGAAAACAACACATAAATGAGAACGAACATTCGTTGGTTTCAATTTACCCAAATATCTTGCAAAGCTGGTGTGTGGGCAGCTATGTAGTATTATAATTGGAGATGATTAGTATCACAATTTCTATCCCACATAATCACAACCACTTCGTCCTTTCCCCTTTTAAAGGCTGGGACAAAAAACATCACCAATGTATATATCCCCATGACATCTCCTTAAGTTTGATAGCTGAGGGGAGAGTTGATAATTTTTTTAGTTAATTCACAGGATTTCAGCATATCTGGCTAAGTCAGCATTTATTGCCTATCCTTAAGTACCCAGACGGCAGTAAAGAGTCATTCACATTGCTGTGGGTCTGGAGTCACATGTAGGCCAGACCAGGTAAGGGTGGCAGCTTCATTTCCTAAATGGCATTGGTGTACCAGATGGGATTTTCCAACAGTTGACAATGGTTTCATGGTCATCACTAGACTCTTAATTCCAGATTTTTTAAATTGAATTCAAATTCCACCATCTGCTGTGGCAGGTTTCAAACTCAGATCCCATGAATATTACCTGGGTGTCTGGATTAATAATCCAGTGAGAATCCACTAGACCATCACCTCCCCCTGTGGTAAACAGGATTATGACAGGATAAGATGGACAAAGAAAAACCCTTCCCATCAGTTGATGATACAATGGAATTTAGGTTAGAGAAGTAGGGAGAGTCTGAGGAAGAACTTTATACACAATGAGTGGCAATGAAACAAACACAGAAAATGCTGGAGAAACCTAGCAGATCTGGCAACATCTGTGGAGAGAGAAACAAAGTTAACATTTCAAGTCCTGTATGATTCTTCTGCAGAACTACAAAGTGATGATACGCTGGAAGTCACTTTCCACCAGCATGGTCACAATGGGAACAATCTATGATTTCAAAAGGAAATTGAATGGGTACTATGTGATTTAAACCTGCAGCTGTACAGAATCAAATAGGGGAGTGGTGTTTCCTGGATTGCTCCACTGGCAGCTGGGTCTGAATCAATAGATTTCTTTTAATTTCACTCATGGGATGTGGGCATTGCTGCCTGGGTCAGCATTTATTGCCTGTCCCTAGTTTTTCTTAAGGAGATGGTGGTGAACTGCTTTCTTGAACTACTGCAGTGCATGTGCTGCAGGTAGACCCACAATGCCCATTGGAAGGTAGTTCCAGGACAATGAAGGAATGACTTTCTGAAGAGGAAATGGAGAAAAGGCCAGAGAGTAGCATCACTCATGCAGAAGGTGGGGGTCAGGCAGTTTGGCTTCTTGCCGTAACGCAAGAATTCTAACTGGCTTAGACAATGTATCAAAGTATTTTAGTACAGTGGGGGAATGGAATTCAATGGTTGACCTGCATTTTTGAAAATAAATGCTGCTTTGTTTGTGCCGAGATATTGATTGAATTTTCCCAGCCCTGTGAATTCAATGAACAAAAACACAGGAAGGAATCGGATATGTTCACATCCTCTTGTGATTTCTTTTAATGGAGTTGCCTTCAGGAAGGTAAAGGAGCAATGACAAGATGCCATGGAGGTCATCTTCAGAAGGGATTGGAATTTTGCTGGTGTCTCGAGCTGGACCTAGCCCACAGTGGATGGTGAGAACATGATATGATATATATGCACTTGTCACTTTGATAATCCAAATTGGTAAACCTCAGGTGATTCCCACTACTGCTCCTCTGAATCCATGCACTTTGCCACTGAACAGCGCTGATGAGTCTGTAGATTAGACTGTAGACTCGTCATGATGATAGCATCTCATTCCAGCTTGTTGCAGCTCAGCATCTTCCAGGGCCGAAATGCCTGGCACCAACTGATTAACCATCCTCCACTCCTGAGCTACTTATTAATGCTGATGAAGTGCCAAACACAGAGCCTAATCTGTTCATGGACTATCTCTCCTAACATTAAGCTGGTGTTGGCATTGTGACAATGAATGGAGGGAGATGAAATTGGTCCCACTTCCTAAATATTTTCAAAGTTGGGAAAATTAAATCTCACTGAATAATTACCAGAAATGGGAATGGTCAGTCTCTGCAGGTGGAAGGCATTTTCTTGTTGAAAGCTGAGACCTCAGTGTGAGTTGGATTTGCGGTGGAACTCGAGGGTGTAAGTATGTCAGATATTTGAAGATTGGTGATCTCATCGGAAGGTTAAAACATAACAGTTGCTGCTTTTTTTCCTGAGCACATAATGTAAGCTGATTCTTGCAATGCTAGTACAGAAGATGGACAGCACTTTCAGACGTGCCATTGTTTGGATGAAATGTTTCATCCGGGCTTCTGTAAAATGAACATAAAAGGTCATGTTGAAGAAGAACAGGATTGTGTCCCAGGACAGAACTGCTCATCAACATAAATAACTAAATAACATTATTTGCTCGTTGTTATCCTGCTGTTTGGAAGGGAACACCTTTGTTCCTTTGGGTATATATTTCCCCTTTCTAGTGGGGCAGGGCAAGTGTTTAGTAGAGTGGTAATGTTAGTGTCCCTGCCTTTGAGCTAGAAGTGCTACATTCAAATCAAGTCTTAACATTTCTGAACATGTTGATTAGAAATGTACAGGAAGAGTCCTGGATGCTAGGACTGCTGATCCCAATGGCATGCAATCTCCAACTAGTCAGAAACTTCATTTAAGGCAGGAGCTCTCTGGTGAAACATTTGATTGGTCAAGACGTCTGGCAGTCAACACTTAAGACTCTGATCTGGAGGGCTTCCTTGCTGATGGCAGCAGTAGTTAATTCCCCTTAAAGACATCTGACTGCACACTTAATGCACAAAGCACCAAATTTTGGCCTATATTTCTTATTCCACAAACAGGGGTTAGACTTCAGAAGTATTTTGGCTAAAGTGAGTACTGCAGATGCTAGAGATCAGAGTCAAGATTAGAGCAGTGCTGGAAAAGCACAACATGTCAGGCAGCAACCAAAGAGCAGGAAAATCGACATTTCAGGCAAAAGCCCTTCAAGCCCTTTCCTGATGAAGGGCTTTTGCCCAAAACATCGATTTTCCTGCTCCTTGGATGCAGCCTGGCCTGCTGTGCTTTTCCAGCACCACCCTAATCTTGACTTCAGAAGTATTTTGCTTGCTGTGAGCTGCATTAGACCATTTTGAACTGTTGAAAATAAAATGCCAGCCAATGATAATACTCAGCCCTATTTCAGCACTGCCTCTCTTGACATCCTTCATGTACCATATTGATGTGTCCTGGAACAACATAAGGTTTTTACTTCAGTACAGGGAATGTTAAAGTATTATCTTTGGTCCCTATCATAAACTTCATTCCCTAAACATTGACTCCATTGACTTCACCCATGGGGCTGAACCAAAATGTTTACAATTTTAGTGTATCATTTGTCTCTAAATACAGCCATGTGTCCCATGGATTTACCAACACTGCCTGATTCCACTTTTGTAATATTGCTTGTATTTCACAGGCAATATTCAGGCAGCCAATACCCCAGCTTTGTTGCTGCTGAAACCATATTCATGCTACATCTAGACCTGCCCCTCCTGGCCTGCTTCTATCCTCTATCTAATGCAGTCATGAGTTTATTAAAAACTCTTTTGCCTACATTACAAGTTGTATCAGGTATTATCTCACTGTGCTCTCAGGTGTATTAGATTCTGATCTGGCAATACCTGTTCTAAGATTCCCATCTTTGTTTTCAAAGCCCTCTATATGCTCAATCCCTGCTGCTATCTGGAAGTGATTTCCAGCCTTAACCATCCCCCCATCACTCCAAGGTATCTGCACTCTCCCAATTCCAGTGGCTGTACATTGCTGAAATTTTTAAAATTTAAACCACCACCAAATCACCTGCATCACTAGTTAAGGTGAAATGTCACAGTGGAACAGCAACAAAATTGGAAAAGGACAGGAAGAGAAGGAGGGAACTAAATTAAAACGGAATTAGAGGGGCTAATATTGCACTCCAGAGCATTCTCCTCTCTCTAAACAATGGGTAAAATGTGGTCCCTCTCAATGAATATCTGGGCATGACTGAAACTGTGAAAGAGAGGAAGGCAGTTAGGAACTATGACCTCCTCTTTCATTCCAGACTTTTAAGATATTTTCTAGTCAACCTGTTCAGGTGTCCTATTACTGTACACACCTTTTGAAGCAGACAGATCTTGAACCCAGATCTCCTACCCAGAGCCAACATCATGTGTCAAGAGCTCTTTATTCCTGACTTTTTCTATTACTAGTGTCCAGCTGTCTCTGCCCTAATCTTTGGAATTTACTTCTTGAACATCTCTGCCTCTCCACTTTGCTAATCTCCTTTAAATTATTCTATTATATGCTTCTTTGTACAATTGTACAAATATCTCATGTGATCTGGAGTCAAATTGTGTTCATTAATTTTCCTTTGAAATGTGTTATAATACTTTGCCATGAAAAGAGGTCTATCTAAGTGCAAGGTGTTGTTCTGAGGTCAGGTCCGAAATGAGATGTGAATTGTAATATATTTCTGTTTCCATACTAGTCATGCTAACGGTTTACAACTTCCCCTGATCAACTGCCCGCAATAAAGAGCAGCTACTCCAATTGTGTGTGTGCCTGTGGTTGTAATAGTATATCTGGTTGGTTACCTCAGCACTTACAATTGAGGTGGCAATTATGCTATGCACGTCTCAAGTTGTGACTTGACCTTTCTCTCGCTGAAGTTTGCACCCTGCCTGCCTCACCAATACTCAATCCAGGCAATCGTTTGCTAGTCTTTTCATTAACAAATTTGGCTGACTGCTGTTTTGTCTCAATTTTATCACTCGTTCCTGTCATTTCTTCTGTCTTTCATAGCTTTTGTGCTGTTGGAAAATTTGAGTGCAGCATGACATTACCCTTTGTATTTGACTTGACCTCCAGCATACATTGAGCACTGCTGGTTAACATTGGATTTGGATAATTTCACATACTGCGACATTCTCTACTTTCTTCATTGGGACTGCTGTTTTCAACAGTATGCATACAGTGGTATATTTGCTTCCCCCGTTTGTCATGTCTGGAAGGCATCTCTGTAATTGGAGTAATATGCTTTGGAAAACACTTAAAAGCAGAGAGTAACGGCTTGAAGAAATTGCTTTGAAGTGCTCAGACCTGCCTGTCAATTTCTCTCTTCCAAGTATTGACAAAAACGTCACAAGCAAAAGCAATGGCCATTTTGTGAATGGGAGGGTAACACTATTCTCTTTGTGTTACTGCCCTAGTTGTAATGGCAAGCAATTGTCCTTCCAGCTTTAGGAGCTGTCCACTTACTGACTCATTGGTATTACACTGCAGGGTGAGTTCACCATTTATGTCAAAGTATTTCAGGACTGTTGTTGCCATCGCGAATTGCTTCATTTTAGAGAATTCTGTTTCTTGTTCTGTGTCCCAGTGCCACTGCTTGACCTTGGCTGTGAGTTTCATTATGGTTTATACTTTGATGACAAACTGGGCAAAAATTTCACTAAATAGCAGTCAAATCCAGCACATTTGTTACCTCATTGTTGAATATACTCGAGCTGCTGATTTACAACCTCAGAGCATCTGCACAAGTATACATGTGCTTATCCAATAACTTTCCTGTAGATGAATATCGTCAAACTCAGTACACATGCTGTCACTGCAGAATCTTGTCTTTGATTAGATTGCCTTTTAGTCATACAAATGTACAGGATTCTGCAAGTTGAGTTAATTAAGTCACACATTGATCAATGGACTCTTTTTCACCTTGGGTCTTGCTGCACTTTTTAAAACCAAGTAACTGAAACTCATTGAAAGTGATGTTTACCCTCCTGCTTTTTTCAAGCAGTGGATGGGTTGGTTGCAGAAGGACTAGAATCATGGGACATGGACCAAAGGAGATTTGACTCACTAGTAGCTGATAGGTGTGAGGTGTTGTGACCAGCTGTGAATGACAAAGGCTATTTGTCTGCTAACAACTATGTACCGTAATTGGCACAAAAACAGAAAACGCTAGATGAACTCAGCAGGCCTGGCAGCTTTTGTAGAGTTTTGTTTCAGATTTCCAACATCTGGACTCCTTTAATTTATGTAACTATGTGATTGGTTCCTGGAAAGCGAAACAACTTGTAAGTTTGAATGATATGGCGAGAATAGAGAATATTTAAAGCCTGAAGTAAGCTGATTTATTTTCCTTTATTAGATGTTAATTATTCAACCAATAAATCAGATAATATATAATTGGTGACCAGTCACTCTGTTTTTCCTGCAAGGAGATAGAATGTACCAGGAAAACAGAGATTGAGAAACAGCAAATCCTAGCAACCAATTTTTCATTTTTTCAGTGACAGTTGGAGTGGGAGGAGCGATGACGAGGACCAGTAAATTTTAAAATACACAGCTTACCTCGTGTATAGGCAGAGCACACACTGGGCAGGAGCAGACATGGGACTGTTGGGTAAGTGAGGCATTATATTTGGGTGGTTGCTTTACCCTAAACACTACTTGGGGAGTGTCTCCCACCCGTCCTCCTCCTCTAACCAAAAATAAAAGGTTCTGTGAGCCGGTTTGGTAAGGTGACTAGTTTCTTTTTTTCAGTTTTCAGTAGTCTCGTTGGGAATTTAGAATATTGTGAATGGAGGTTACGGCAGTTGAATGTTCCTCCTGCAGAATATGGGAGGTAAGGGTCACCACCAGTGTCCCTGCTGACTGCATCTGCGGGAAGTGCACCCAATTCCAGCTCCTGGAAAACAGTGTTAGGGAACTGGAGCTGGAGTTTGATGAACTTTGGATCATTTGGGAGTAGAGGGGGTTATTGAGAAGAGTTCAGGGAGGTAGTCACACCTCAGATACAAGAAGAAGGTAGATGGGTTACCGTCAGGGGACGGAAAGGAAACCGGCAAGCAACGCAGGGATCCCCTGTGGCTATTCCCCTCACAACAAGTATACTGTTTTGGATACTGTTGGGGGGGATGAGGCATGGGTAAGGCATGGGCACAGGTCTCTGGCACAGAGTTTGTTCCTGTTGCTCAGAAGGGAAGGGAGAAGAGGAGCAGAGCTTTAGTCATTGGGGACTCCATAGTTAGGGGGACAGATACGAGGTTCTATGGGATCAAGAGAGACTCATGGTTGGTGTGTTGCCTCCCAGGTTCCAGGGTTGATGACTCCTCTGATTGTGTTTGCGGAATCCTTGAGGGGGAGGGGGAGCAGCCCCAGTTGTGGTCCACATAGGCACCAACAACATAGATAGGAAGAGAGATGGGGATTTAAGGCAGTAGATTGTCCGACCAGAGGGGAGGCCATATTGGATTTGGTACTTGGTAACGAATCGGGACAAGTGATCGTCTTGTTAGTGGGTGAGCATTTTGGTGATGGTGAACACAATTCTGTGACTTTCACCTTGGTTATGGAGAGAGATAGGTCGTGCAACAGGGCAGGTTTTACAATTGGGGGAAGGGTAAATGCGATGCTGCAAGACAGAATCTGAGGAGCATAAGTTGGGAGCATAGGCTGTCAGGGAAGGATGTCATTGAAAGGAACAGATACGATGTGTCCTTGATGTGTATGTACCTGTCAGGTAGGAAAGAGATGGTCGTGTGAGGGAACCTTGGTTGACGAGGGAGGTTGAATGTCTTATAAAGAGGAAGAAGGAGGCTTACATAAGGTTGAGGAAACAAAGTTCAGACAGAGC
>NC_057736.1:8881178-9003456 GCF_004010195.1 Chiloscyllium plagiosum | reverse complement strand
AGAGTGTTACAAGGGGACATAAATTTAAGGTGAAGGGTGGAAGGTATAGGGGGGATGTCAGGGGTAGGTTCTTTACCCAGAGAGTGGTGGGGGCATGGAATGCGCTGCCTGTAGGAGTGGCAGAGTCAGAATCATTGGTGATCTTTAAGCAGCAAATGGATAGGTACATGGATAGGTGCTTAAACTAGGACAAATGTTTGGCACAACATCGTGGGCCGAAGGGCCTGTTCTGTGCTGTATTGTTCTATGTTCTATGTTCTATGTTCTAATTTCAGGGAGCTAGGATGGAAGCTGGGAGCTTGAACAAACAGTGTTGTTGTCTCTGGTTTGTTGCCCGTGTCATGTGCTAGTGAAGCGAGGAAGAGGGACAGAGAGGAATTGAACACGTGGCTACAGGGATGGAGCAGGAGGAAGAATTTTGGATACCTGGATAATTGGGGCTCTCTGGGGTAGGTGGACCTCCAAAAACAGGATGGCCTTCACCTGAACCAGAGGGGTACCAATATCCTGAGGGGAAATTTGCTAATGCCTTTTGAGTGGTTTTAAACTAATTCAGCAGGGTGATGGGAACCAAAATTGTTGGTCGAGTATACGGGAGATTGAGAATAGTGAAGTCAGATCTAAGATTTTAAGATCACAAAAAGGCACCGATAGGCAAGAAGTGGGTTTGAAGTATGTCGACTTCAATGCCAGAAGCATTTGGAATAAGGTGGGTGAACTTGCAGCATGGGTTGGTACATGGATATCGATGTCATGGCCATTTCAGAGACATGAGTAGAGCAAGGGATGGTTATTGCAGGTTCTGGGATTTAGATGTTTCAGTAAGAACAGAGAAAATGGTAAAAGAGGAGGTGGTGTGGCATTGTTACTCAAGGACAGTATTACAGTTGTATAAAGGACATTTGAGGATTCATCTACTGAGTTAATATGGGCTAAGATTAGAAACAGGAAATGAGAGGTTACTGTATGGGGAGTTGTCTATAGACCTCCAAATAGTTCCAGTGATGTAGAGGATAGGATAGCAAAGATGATCCTCGATAGGACCGAGAGTGCCAGGGTAGTTGTTATGGGGGATTTTAACTTTCCAAATATTGGCTACTGTAGTTCAAGTACTTTAGATGGGTCAGTTTTTGTCCAATGTGTGCAGCAGGGTTTCCTGACACAGTATGTAGATAGGTCAAAAAGAGGCGAAGCCACATTAGATTTGGTACTGGGTAATGAACCCGGCCAGGTGTTAGATTTGGAGGTAGGTAAGCATTTTGGTGATAGTGACCACAATTCAGTTATGTTTACTTTAGTGATGGAAAGGGATAAGTATATACTGCACGGCAAGAGCTATAGCTGGGGAAAAGACAATTACGATATGATTAGGCAAGATTTAGGATGCATAGGATGGGGAAGGAAACTGCAGGGGATAGGCACAATTGAAATGTGGAGGTTATTTTAGCTATTGCAGGTCCTTGATAAGTATGAACCTGTCAAGCAGGGAGGAAGTTGTCGAGCGTGGGAACCATGGTTTACTAAGGAAGTTGAACCTCTTGTTAAGAGGAAGAAGACTTATGTTAAGATGAGATGTGATGGCTCAGTTAGGGTGCTTGAGAGTTACAAGCTAGCCAGGAAAGACCTAAAGAGAGAGCTAAGAAGAGCCAGGAGGGGACATCAGAAGTCGTTAGTCAATAGGATCAAGGATCTAAGGCTTTCATTAGGTATATCGGGAATAAAAGAATAAAAGAGGCCCAATCGATCTTAGTAGTGGGAAGTTGTGCATAGCGTCAGAGGAGATAGGGGAAGTGCTAAATGAATACTTCCTATCAAGGTTCACACTAGAAAAAGACAATGTGGTCTAGGAAAATACTGAGATACAGGCTACTAGACTAGATGGGATTGAGGTGCATAAGGAGGAGGTGTTCGCAATTCTGGAAAATGTGAAAATAGATAAGTCCCTGGGCCAGATGGAATTTCTCCTAGGATTCTCTAGGAAGCCAGGAAGGAGATTGCCGAGGCTTTGGCTTTGATCTTTATGTTGTCATTGTATACAGGAATAGTGGCAGAAGACTGGAGGATTGCAAATGCTATTCCCTTGTTCAAGAAGGGGAGTAGAGACAATCCTGGAAATTATAGACTTGTGAGCCTTACTTTGGTTTTGAGTAAAGTGTTGGAAAGGGTTATAAGAGATAGGATTTATAATCATCTAGAAAGGAATAAGTTGATTAGGAATAGTCAACATGGTCTTGTGAAGGGTAGGTCATGCCTCACAAAACTTATTGAGTTCTTTTAGAAGGTGACCAAACAGGTGGATGAGGGTAAAGCAGTTGATATGGTGTAGATGGACTTCAGTAAGGTGTTTGATAAGGTTCCCCACGGTAAGCAATTTCACAAAATACGGAGGCATGGGATTGGGAGTGATTTAGTGGTTTGGATCAAAAATTGGCTAGCTGGCGGTTCATGGGAAATATTCATGCTGGAGTTCAGTTACTAGTGGAGTACTGCAAGGATCTGTTTTGGGCCCACTGTTGTTTGTCATTTTTATAAATGACTTGGATGAGAGCGTAGATGGATGGGTTAGTAAATTTGTGGATGACATTAAGGTTGGTAGAGTGGTGCTTCATGATGAAGGATGCTGTAGGTTACAGAGAGACATAAATAAGCTACAGAACTGAGCTAAGAGGTGGTAAATGGAGTTTAATGCGGAAACGTGTGAGGTGATTCCCTTTGGAAGGAGTAACAGGAATGCAGAGTACTGGGCTAATGATAAGATGGTAAGATTCTTGGTAGTGTAAATGAGCAGAGAGATCTCGGTGTCCATGTACATAGACCCTTGAAAGTTGCCACCCAGGTTGATAGGGTTATTAAGAAGGCATACAGTGTGTTAGGTTTTATTGGTAGAGGGATTGAGTTTCAGAACCATGAGATCATATTGCAGCTGTACAAAACTGTGGTGTGGCCGCATTTGGAGTATTGTGTACAGGTCTGGTCACTGCATTATAGGAAGGATGTGGAAGCTTTGAAAAAAGTTCAGAGGAAATTTACTAGGACATTGTGTGGTATGGAGCGAAGGTCTTACGAAGAAAGGCTGAGGGACTTGAGGCTGTTTTCAATAGAGAGAAGAAGGTTGAGAGGCGACTTAATTGAGATATATAAAATAATCAGAAGATTAGATAGATTGGACAATGAGAGCCTTTTTCCTTGGATGATGATGGCCAGCACAAGGAGACATAGCTTTAAATTGATGAGTGATAGATATAGGACAGATGACAGAGGTAGTTTCTTCACTCAGAGAGTAGTAGGGAGGTGGAATGCACTGCCTGCAACAGTAGTGGAACTGCCAACTTTAAGGGCATTTAAATAGCATTTGGACGAGAATGGAATAGTTTGGATTAGTTGGGCTTCAGATTGGTTCCACAGGTCGGCGCAACATCGAGGGCCAAAGGGCCTATACTGTGCTATAAAGTTCCATGTTCTATGTTCAAAAGAATCATCTTTAGTCAACCCTATCTTATGATCCTGCTTCACAACCACCAGATGCAGAAGCAGAACTTTGAAAGCTAGTGCCTCCAAATAAACCTGTTGGACTATAACCTGGTGTTGTGTGAATTTTAACTTTGTCTACCGCAGTCCAACACCCGCTCCTTCACATCATGACTGTAGTTAGAAACCATTGAACAGCTCTCCTTCTTTTCCCCTCCACCCATAACACCAAAGGTTTTTTCAGTTGTTTGCAGCAGCTTTCACAGTTCTGAATTTTCCTATAACTCTCTCAGTTGCTGTGTTTCTTACAGATCTTCAACGTGCAATTTTGGCTCCACTTCTAATATTATTTTTTGAGCTCAAGGTAGCAGTATGGCCTGTGCTCTGATTTCATTGAAACTCTGGAAAGATGTCTGTCTTAGTCAGTACTTCAGGTAGAGGTCCCAAGAGTACAGCAGGCTAGACGCACATTGCCACAGGAGTGCATACTGTCCCACACAGTTTGTCTGTGAGTTGCTTTTCTACACAGAGGTGATTGAACCCTGAAGCTGAGTACAGTGAAGTGCGCGGCAGTACATGGAAACATTGTTCTTGTTAAGTTTGCAGGACCTTTTGTACTTTTAGTCCTGGTTTCTGAGATAATTTCCCATTACTAAGTGAAATTTATACAGCACTAATTTTATCCAGCTCTTAGCTGAACCACAAACTACCATTCTGAGAACATGCATGTTTCCTAGAGCTGTGATAAAACTTAAAGTTTTGAAAGCAGCAGTTGAAATGGCAGATTTCTCATTTTACATTCAACTTCTGCTTTTCTTGCAAGAAAATAGGAAAGAAGGTTGCTTCAAGACTGAGGCACTCCCATTTTTTTGCTTGATTTTCTGTGTTTTCAGCATTTCTTAGCCCAGTGCTCAGAAGGAAGTGGGGAGAGATTGGGGACTGGGATTAGTTAGAATTAGGGAGGTGATTGAGAATGAGGAGAAAAAAAGGGGAGTAAATGGTCAGGAGAGGGATACGTGATCAGAGTCATGGGGATGATTTTGTGTGTGTGTGTGTCTTTCCCTCTCTTGCTCACACACAAAGGAAGCTCACCATCACTGTCTTCAGGGCAATAAATACTGGCCCGAAGCTTACATCATGTGAATGAACTAAAAAAAAAGTCATTAGGAGGTAGCAAAGCAGTCAGGCAGGATTAGTCTTCAGCATTATCCAGACCTAAACAATATAGCTTCAGCTTTCAGGCTGTCCAATTTTACAAAGAACCTATTGTTTGTTTCAGCCAAAATAGTGCATTGAACAAATCTTTATCTTTGTTTGTGGAACATGACACAAATGTTTGATTGTGCTGTCAACAACTTTGGATGTGGATGTAAGTTTGCTCGCTGAGCTGGAAGGTTCATTTTCAGACGTTTCATCACCATACTAGGTAACATCATGAGTGAGCCTCTGGTGAAGCACTGGTGTTAGTGACCCACTTTCTATTTATGTGTTTAGATTTCCATGGGTTGGTGATATAATTTCCTATGGTGATGTCATTTCCCGTTCTTTTTCTCAGAGGGTGGTAAATGGGGTCCAAGTTGATATGTTTGTTGATAGAGTTCCGGTTGGAATGCCATGCTTCTAAGAATTCTCGTATGTGCCTTTGTTTGGCTTGTCCTAGGATGGATGTATTGTCCCAGCCGAAGTGGTGTCCTTCCTCATCCGTATGTGAGGATACTAGTGAGAGAAAGTCATGTCTTTTTGTGGCTAGTTGATGTTCATGTATCCTGGTTGCTAGTTTTCTGTCTGTTTGTCCAATGTAGTGTTTCTTGCAAGGTATTTTGTTAATGATATTAGTTTTGCCTGTTGTCTGTATGGGGTCTCTCAAGTTCATTAGCTGTTGTTTTAGTGTTTTGGTGGGTTTTTGGGCTACCGTGATGCCAAGAGGTCTGAGTGGATGAGTTAGTGTCCATTTTATGCCTGTGGCATCAACTAATTTTCTTACCAGTAGCTCTAAGCATGTTCCTCATGTTGCTGTATAGTGAAGTGCACAGCAAAGCATAGCCTTCTCAAACTGAGGTCAGGACCTCAGGTGGGGTTGTGATCTCCATGGCAGAGTGCCCCACTGACCATTATAAGTTGGTTCTGACCAACTTATAATAGTTGCCCTCCTAGTCTAATATATAGCTGTCCATTTCACAGGCTGTGCTACCTTTGCCCCACTCTCATGAGTCCAACTGAAAGGTTACATTAGTAATCAACCCTTGAAATGGAATCACAGTGGGATGAAGTTTGGAAAGCACTGCTATAGCATGTCTTGCACTTATTATTGGAATATACACAAATGTCATCTGTTGTGACTCAATGTCTATACTTTGCAATCTCATTCCAGGAATGGATATTTGGTCCGCCAGCTAGGATTACCTTCTTGGCTTCCTATTTGAGATCATGATCTTAGCATGTGAGAAACTAGGATACCAAGCATCATCTTCCCTCACTCCCACTGAGTTTGAACCCCAACCCAAAGCATGACAACTGCTCAAGAAGGGAGAATAATATTTATAGAATTTAATTTTGAATTACTGAGACTGAGATGAAGCCAGATCCACTATTGTAACCTTTTAAACAAGGAAGATGTAATGCAAATACAATTATGTTTCTTGCAGTGTAGGTGATGTTAGGGATCAAAGCCTGACAAAGTGAGTGATTAAACAGAGAACCAATGCATTGGTGAAAAAAGTGGGGGAAGAAAAAACATCTTGCTTTACCTTTATCATTTTTGTGAAATAGAAACCTTCCAAGAGTATGAAACTGTTAGGAACAATGATAATAATTAATGACTTGATTTCACTTTCCAATATTATCTATTGCACTGAAGTAGTACAGGTTCATTCATTCATCATTCATAGCAGGCACACAACTCCTGGGGATTTTCTGAATAAACTGTATTTGGCATCCTGGGCGTTTTTCACAAATTGAAGTACCTGCAACTTATCCCTGTGTCTCCTGGATCTGCTGACATATATAGATTTGTCTGTTTGTAAAATATGCATTATTTATTCAAGAAGTTGCACTAAGTTAATGCAAAACATCGAGGCAATTGAGTAAAGGAGCTTTTTTGCAACCATTTTTGCAGAAAAGTGACAGTTCTCAGTTTTGAAATTAGCTGTGCTTTCTTCACACTTTGATATGAGACATGGAAGCTATCAAATGAGAGCAATGAAATGAGTCAACATCTCATGCATTTGGAGAGAAACATTAGCTGGAATTGCCACTTCTTGTTCCTTTCCAGTTTCTCTTCCTAGATTTTCCTTTTCCAATGGCCCTTTGATAATCAGCCAAGCCATCGATGCTCACTCTATTGCAGATGCACACTGGCAGAAGAAAATGCAGATTCACTGCAGTAATTTACCAAGACTTTCCAAACCTCCACCACCTGGAAGGACAACAGCAGCAAATACATAGGAACATCATCATCTGTAATCTCCCCTCTAAGCCACTCAGCACCCTGACTCGGAAATATGTCATCATTCTTTCCTTGTCACTGTGTCAAATTCCTGGAACCCACTTCTTTGCAGCATTGTGGATGGCCCTAAACCCAAAGTCTGCAGTACTCCAAGAAGGCAACAGACTCCCTTTCTCCAGGACAATCAATTGACTGAGTGTGACTGTAATTGGCTGGCTTAGATATGTCCTGCTTTTTGTGTACTGGACATACCTGGGCTATTTTCCACATTACTACAGACATGTCAGTGTTGTAACTGTATTGGAACAATCTTACGAGGGGCATGCCAAGTTCTGGAGTACACATCGGCTGTACTATTACCAGATGTTGTCAGAGCCCACAGACTTTGCAGAATCCACTGTCTCCAATTATGTCATGCCAACATGTGGAGTAAATCAAACTGATTGAAGGTTGGCATCTGTGATGCTGGGGATCTCTGGAGGAGGCCAAAATGGATGATCCATTCAGCACTGCTGCCTGAGGTTTATTGCAATGCTTCACTTTTGCACTGATGTGCTGAGCTCCACCATCCTTGGGAATAGTGATATTTGTAAAGCATCCTCCTTCAGTGAGTTGTTGAATCATGCACCACCATTTATGACTAAATGTGGCAGGACTGCAGAGCTTTAGATCTAATCTGTTGGTATGGGATTACTTTGTTCTTTCCATTGTCTGCTACCTTCACTGCTTGGCATGTCAGTAATCCTATATTGTAGCTTTTCTTGGTTGAGGCCCAAGTTATTTTGTGCTTCTGATTTCCAAAACCTTTCCCCATTTAGAAAATTGTCCATGTCTCTATTTTTCCTACCAAAGTGCATAGCTTCACACTTTCCTGCATTGTATTTCATCTGCCACTTCTTTGCCCACTTTCCTAGCCTGTCCAAGTCTTTCTGCAGCCTCCCCACTTCCTCAACACTACCATTTCCTCCACCTATTTTTTGTGTCATCTTCGAGCAAAAATGCCCTCTATTCCTTTGTCCAGATCATTAATGTATAACATGAATAGTTGTGGTCCCTGCAGTCCACTAGTCACTGGCTGCCATCCTCAAAAGACCCTTTTAACCCCATTCTCTGCTCTCTGTCAGACAGCCAATCTTCTATCCATGCCAGTATCTGGCCTCCATAACCATGGGTTCTTATCTAGATCATTGGCTTTTCCTTGTCTAACTTGCTTGTTACTTTCTCAAAGAATTCTAACAGATTTGTCAGGCATGACCACCACTTAACATTTTGGAGTTTGCACGTTCTCCCCGTGTCTGCGTGGGTTTCCTCCGGGTGCTCCGGTTTCCTTCCACAATCCAAAAATGTGCAGGCCAGGTGAATTGGCCATGCTAAATTGCCCGTAGTGTTAGGTAAGGGGTAAATGTAGGGGTATGGGTGGGTTTCGCTTCGGCGGGTCGGTGTGGACTTGTTGGGCCGAAGGGCCTGTTTCCACACTGTAATGTAATCTAATCTAATCTTAACAACGCTGCTCTGACTCAGCATTATTTTAGTTTAGATCAGAGTGGTGCTGGTAAAGCACAGCAGGTCAGGCAGCACCACTCTGATCTAAACTCTGGTTTCCAGCATCTGCAATCCTCACTTTTGCCTCAGCCTTATTTTACCATGCACTTCCAAGTAATCTGCAATCTCATCCTTCATAATGACTCTAAATCTTACCAATGACCGAGGTCAGGCTAACTGGCCCATGATTTTCCATCTTCTGCCTCTCTCCCTTCTTAAACCTTTCCTGACTCTAGTGATGCCTGAAAGATCACTATCAATGCCTCTACAATTACCTCAGCTCTCTCCTTCAGAACTCAGGGGTGTAATCCATCTGGTCCAGAATTATCGACCTTCAAACCATTCAGCTACCCCAACGTCAACTCCTTGTTGATGTTACCTCTGCCCAAAACTCTCTTGAAGTCTGGTATGCTGGTATGTCTTCCACTGTAAGACTGATGCAAAATATCTGTTCAGTTCCTCCACCATTTCTTTGCTCCCTATTCCTATTTCTCTTTCCTCATTTTCCAGCAATCCAGTGTTCACTCTTGTCTCTTTATTACCTTTTTTGTATATCTAAATAAAATTCTTGCAGTCTTCTATTCTATTACTAGCTAGCTTACTCACATACATTGCCTTCTCTCCCCTATTGCTTTTTTTGTTGTTGTTCTCTGCTGTTTTTTAAAAGGCTTCTCAATCCTCTGGCTTCCCATTAATCTTCGCAGAATGTACGCTTTTCATTTTTCTATTATGCTATCCTGACCATCCCTTGTCAGTCACGGTTGTCTCAACACCCTTTAGCATGTTTCTTTCTCCTTGATCAAAGTTGCATTTCTGTTGTGTCTCCTGAATTACACCCAGAAACACCTGCTATTGCTGCCCCACTGTCTTCCCTGCCAGGCTGTTCTTCCAAGCAACTCTGGCCAGTCCTCCCTCATGTCTTTTGTAGTTATCATTACTCAATTGTAATAATGTTACATCTGAATCCAGTTTCACCCCCTTCAACAGCAGGCTGTATTCTATCATATTATAGTCAATGCCCCTTAGATAGTTGGGGTGGGTGGGTGGTTTCCTTCATCTTCAGCTCACTAATCAAGTCTGTCTCATTACAAATCACCTAATCCAGAACTGCCTGTTCTTTAGTGGGTGAAAGTGAGGACTGCGGATGCTGGAGATTGGGGTCGAGAGTGTGGCACTGGAAAAGCACAGCAGGTCAGGCAGCATCCAAGGAGCAGGAGAGTCGATGTTTTGGGCAAAAGCCCTTCATCAGGAATTTCCTAATGGGGTCTACCACAAGCAACTCCAAAAACCCATTTTGTAGACATTCCACAAATACCTTTCTTGAGATTTGCGAGCAAACTAATTTTCCTCGCCCACCTACATATTAAAGTCCCCTATGATTATTGTCATTGTAACTTTCTGACATAGCTTTTCCATCTCCTGATTTGTTTTCTCCCCCACATCCTGACTACAGCTAGATGCCTGTACATTACCCCTATCAGGGTCTTCTGTTTCTTTTGCAATTTCTCAACTCTACCCACACAGATTCTTTGTCTTCTGACTCTGTTACTTCTTGCTATTTATTTCTTACTAACTCAGCCCATCTGCTTGTCCATTTGATAGGACATGTATTTTTGGATATTTAATTGCCAGCCCTGGTCACATTGTAGCCGTGTCTTTGATACTCAACATTGTATCTGCTGATTTCAATCTGCATTACAAGTACATTTATCATGTTTTGTATACAGCGTGCTTTTAAGTTCAGCACCTCCACTGCTGTGTTGACTGCCCCTCTTCTCATCATTGTTCCCTTATCTACTGCACCTGAAGCTAGATTCCTGACCCTTTCCATACCCTATTCCTTATTCCCTACCTGGAGACTTTAACCCTGAACCCTCCCCTCCCTTTAACCTTTTTCATAATGTTCAATGTGACTGAACTACCTCCCATCCCACTGTTTAATTTAAAGTTTTATCTTTCACATGATTAAAAATAAAGAGTAAATTTGCCCATATCAGAATTCATTGTATTCCATTGAAATATGTGCTTTAAGCTATCACACAGAATTTCTAATTTGTCTGCCTCAGTGAGAGACTCAGACTTTTCTTTGTCCAAACCTGCCTCCTTAACCTTCCTAATTCAAAAAGCTAGTTCTCAGAAAGAAAGGACTTTTGAAAACAATAGTGTCACCTCCTTTGATTACTGAGGAAAGCTAATGAATAATTCTTTAACTTAAGGGAAATCAGTGAGCATATTAACCACTTTTGATTTAGGTGACTTTTTTAATGCCTGTGGTAATACTTCCCTTAAGACCTTTTAAACATAATTGTTCAAATCCTGACTCCGGGAAAGTAACCAAAAAATGCAAATGTAGCTTTAGCTAGACATTTGTTTCTAGGACTTATGACCACATTATTAAACTTATTTCTGAGGATTTAGCATAACTGCTGAAAGCATACTGTATTCACAGAGACACAAGACATATATTCTAGCCCTAGAAATGATTCACAGAACACCACATGACTGATTTTTTTTTTCCCTATCATGAGGACTATGTTATGAAAAAGGAGAGCAGGAGTTTGGACTTCCCAGCCTTGAAGAAAGACAGCTGAGATATGGTCTTGTAAGAAGCTTCAATAGAACAGCATAATGCTCAGGTTACTGGACTGAGAATTCAGAAATGTGAATGAATGAATGAATGAAATGGTGACAAGTTCAAAACCCTCCACTGAAACTAGGGAGTAAATTTAATCAAATGAAATCAGAATAAAAAGCTAGGACTAGCAATAATAACAATTCCACTTGATTATTGTCAAAATACAATTTACTTCCCTAATTTAAATTTGTTTGCCTATATGTGCTCCCAAATGCACTGAAAGGTGGTTGAATAACTAACCTCCAAAATGGTAGGTTGATAAATCACACAACTGTATTCACAAAGTCATCTCAAACATAATTCAGGATGGGAGTTAAATGCTGACAACAGCAAAGTCAACATCTTACAAATAAGAAATATAATATTGATAAAATAGATTCACAACTCGACCTTAAACTAAATACAAAGTTGAAAGGCATACAAGGCTGTGGGCCAAGTGTTGGAAAATGGGATTAGTAAAGTCAGGTATTGGTTTTGACTGACTTGGACAAGATGGCGGAAGGGTCTTTTTTTCTGTGCTATGAAACCTGTTAGGAGGGGCTGATATCAAGACTTTCATCTTTGCACAGAATGATCAGTTTATGAAATGGACTTATTGAGAAGAAAACTTGGAATTTAAAAAAAAATGCTCTGATTAGTTTTCTGTGGAGTGTTTCTAAATGGATGAGCTGTTGAGCGAAATATTTGCTTTATAACATCATGATACAGGAACTAAAGTTCCACATTTACAGTCTCTGGTTGCAATGTCCTGTTCCTTCTGGGTGAAGAGTTGTGAAATGCTGATTGATATAAGTATTTAAAAACAAGAATGTTGCAATCGAAGGACTCAGTGAGATGTGCTGATGCAGCGCCCAGTATTTCCTAATTTGGGGACTTCTCAATGTCTGATCAATTTAAAATAGTAACTGATACAGACATAATTTACATATTAATTTTTGACATTAAGTAATTACTTTCCCATGATGAGCTTTTAATGACTCATTATTTTCTAATTTGTTTAGAACTTCCACGATGTCAACACCAAAAATACTTGCTACCACTGTAAAGACTACATCATTTCATTTTCTGTACTATTAACTGCAGACTAAAATGGGAAAATTATTGTTTTAAAACCCAAGACAGTTGAAATAATTGCACAATTCTTAACCAGTGACTGAAACTTATTGTGAGATATATTTACACTGCTGCTTTTTTCAAGCAATGGGAGTGGTGTTTGTAGATGGCAAGCGTTGTGGGGTGTGAGCAGAGTGAGATTTGGACAGCAACAAGTAACTGCTCTGTGCTTTTCTGACTAGTCATGGATGACAGAGGTAATCATCCTGGTGACAATTCTCTAGTTCCTGGGCAACTGAATGGCCTATGGGTATGAAGGATACAGGGAGAAGCCTTTTGACTGCTAATATAGCAGGTCTCTAAATCTGCAGTAAAAATATTGGAAGCCAGAAAAAAGCTAATATTGTTCTCTCACCAGTTGATGAAAACTGTTGCATCTAACCTATTGTTTAAAAAAAGCTTAGCTATCTTGAGAATGTAATTTAAAAGAAGTTCTGGGAATTACATATCAAGGAACAGAAACCAGCATATCCCATTATAAAAGATGAACGTTTTAATCTCAGATTGTTTACAGTATCACATCTCCATGACACTGGATTCCTTTGGCTATAAATTCTGTGAGCATGATCTTAACCTCCACAATCACCTGATGAAGGAGCAGTGCTCTGAAAGCTACTGCTTCCAAATAAACCTATTGGACTATAACCTGATGTTATGTGATTTTTAACTTTATACTTATTAAGATCCTTTATTACAAATTATTAATTATAATCACCATAAAAAGTTATGAACTATCAACATATGGCTCTACCTGTTAGACTTTAATCCCCTTTTTAAAAAGCACTACACACAATATACACAGTGACAGACAAACAACAAAAATCGGTTTTATGGACGGAGGGATAAAAACTAAGAGACTTTGTAATTAATCTACCAATTGCTCCATGCCTCCTGTGAAGAAATGAAAATGTCTAGACAAAGAAGATTAAAGAACAAAGTTCTGACAAGACAAAAGGATCATCTCAACTCACTGGAAATAGATTGTTTCCCCAGTTTTTATCCCTCCATCCTTAAAACAAATGTTTTTCTTTTGTCTGTGACTGTCTATGTATGTGTATAGTTTTTTTAAAAAAAGAGGATTAAAAGTTTTAACAGGTAGAACCATATGTGGATAGTTCATAACATTTTTTTCAGGTGATTAATATTTATTTATTTGTAATAAAATTTCTTATTAAGTATAAAATTAAAAATCACACAACATCAGTTTATAGTCCAACAGGTTTATTTGGAAGCACTAGCTTTTGGAGCACTGCTCCTTCATCAGGTGGTTGTGGAGGTTAAGATCATGCTCACAGAATTTATAGCAAAAGGATTCCAGTGTCATGGAGATGTGATATAGTAAACAATCTGAAATTAAAACTTTCATCTTTTATAATGGGATATGCTGGTTTCTGTTCCTTGATATGTAATTCCCAGAATGGTAAGATTCTTGGTAGTGTAGATGAGCAGAGAGATCTCGGTGTCCAGGTAGATCCTTGAAAGTTGCCACCCAGGTTAATGGGGTTGTTAAGAAGGCATACGGTATGTTCACTTTTATTGGTAGAGGGATTGAGTTTCAGAACCATGAGGTCATGCTGCAGCTTTAAAAAAACTCTGGTGTGGCCACACTTCGAGTATTGCCGAAACATATTAAAACAGCTATCCCCTACAGACAAGCTCTCCACATAAACAGGATCTATTTGGATGAGGAGGAACGTGACAGACACGTGAAAGTGCTCAAAGATGCTCTCATAAGAATAGGGTACGATGCTCTACTCATCGTCTACCAGTTCCGATGTGCCACTGTGAGAAACTGTAATGACCTCCTGAGGAGACAGACACAGGCTGCAAATGACAAGATACCCTTCATTGTCCAGTACTTCCCGGGAGCTGAATGACTACGCCATGTTTTTTACAGCCTTCAACACATTATCGATGAGGATGAGCACCTCGCCAAGACCTTCCCCACACCTCCACTTCTCACCTTTAAACAACCACCAAATCTTAAACAGATCATGATTCATGGCAAACTGTCCAGCATTCAGGACAACAGCGCTGTACAACACTGCCATAGCAGCTGCTGCAAGACGTGGTCAGAGTATCGACACAGGTGACACCATTGCACATAGGGACACCCCTCACCATGTACATGGTGAGTATTCATGTGAGACAGCCAGCATGGTCTATCTCATACACTGTAGACAAGGATGCCTTGAGGCATGGTACATTGGCAAGACCGAGCAGACACTATGACAATGGATGAATGGGCAGGCAGGAGTGTTCCATCCCAGTGGGGGATCACTGCAATGGTCTGGGACATTTGGCCTCTGACTTTCGGGTGACCATCCTCCAAGGCAGACTTCAGGACAAGCAACAATGCAGAGTGGCTGAGTTGAAGCTGATGGCAAAGTTCGGTACCCATGGGAATGACCTCAACCGGGAGCTTGGGTTCATGTCACATTACAGGTGACCCCACTGCATGTGTCACATGCATGTCTCTTACGCATAACTCATCACACTCACACACACATTTAACCAAGCTTAGATACACACGTACATACACACATACTCTATCACATGCACTCACATCCACATGCACACACTCACACGCACATTCAATCTGTTGCTCCTACATGCGCACACATATAAGTTTATGGGGTGAATCTGATTTTGCAGAATTACATTCTATTTTGCTTAAAAACTGCATGAATCCATGTAAAACTCTGTAAAACTATATAGAGGGTTTGTCAGTCTGACATAGCAT
This sequence comes from Chiloscyllium plagiosum, assembly GCF_004010195.1. Lineage (NCBI taxonomy): Eukaryota > Metazoa > Chordata > Chondrichthyes > Orectolobiformes > Hemiscylliidae > Chiloscyllium > Chiloscyllium plagiosum. Next base: position 8,988,510 of record NC_057736.1, on the reverse strand, counting down.
TGGGGCACAGACAGACTTCACACCTATTTACAAACCTGAGCTATCTTGAGCATGTAATTTGAAAGAAGCTCTGGGATTTACATATCAAAGAACAGAAGCCAGTATATCCCATTATAAAAGATGAAAGTTTTAATCTCGGATTGTTTACTGTATCACATCCTCAGGACATTTGATTCCTTTGGCTATGAATTCTATGAGCATTAACTTAACATTCACATCCACCTGATGAAGGAACAGTGCTCTGAAAGCTAGTGCTTCCAATTAAACCTGTTGGACTATAACCTGGTGTTATGTGATTTTTAACTTTGCCCACCTCAGTCCAACACCTGCAGCTCCAAGTCATGACTTATTAAGTATAGGAGCCTGGCCAGTGATTGTTGTTAACTTGATGCCAGTAGACAGGTGAATTGAGGATTTTGCATGCTTTGATAGTGTTGTTGGAGACTATTTTGGCATAGTGGTAGTGAGCCAACCTCTGAGGCAGGAGGCCTGCATTGAAGTCCCAACTGCATCTGAGATATGCAATGAAAACTCTGAGCAGGTTGATTAAAAATATCCGATTAAATTGTTAACGGTACAGTACAATATTCAAAGGAGCTTGATAGGATAGATTTCTCCTCCGAGTTGGGGAATCTCGAACACATGGGCACTGTTTCAGAAGTTTCTTCTGAATTCCCTATTGGATTTCTTGATTTTATGTTATGGCCTTAAGGTTTGCTCCTCCCTGCAAAATTTCTTTTAGTTTAAAGACCTCTTCAAAGTCACCACCCAGCTTTCTTGAGAGAAAGAGACCCAACCTGTCAATGCCTAATATGTATATACCCTTGTGTTTCTAATATCATCCTTGTGCTGTAACAGCAGGATTTTATGGTCTCTCATCAGAAGGTTACCTATAAAATTCCGCTCCCAATAGGTTTTACCTGACTGCAATTTTACACAGTTAGCAGAAGACCTAGAGCAGCCTTTCTACCTTTGCTGCATTTAAGGTGCTTAAGCGATCAGTTGTTGTCTACTTCCCGGTTCAGCCTCAATTTTGAGGCTGGCAGCAATTCCGATGCAGAGGGAGGTCCCGTAGACCAATGTACTCAGGTCTCGGGTGTGAAGTGGGGAGCCTCCATGAAGAGCCCTTTTCCCATGTTGGGTATTGCCCTGCCACAAAATCTTCTTCTCCCTGTGGATGCTGTCTCTTTCCCTCATGCCTCTCCATCACAGCATCCCATTCTCCTGAGATTTTCTCTCACCTCCCTACAATGTCAATCCCCTGCATTTATCTAGTCTTGTTCCTGGACTCTGGGACATTTGGGAGCTGCTAGTCATCCTGGTCTAGGCCTCTGCTGCTGCTTGGATAATAGTAAAGAGCAGATGACAGAGATTCGTCAGCAACTCTGAAACGGAAATATTGTAAGAAGCTTTCAGTTCTCTCTTAAAAGCCTGTGGGAAACAGATCGTTGGTTGTATTGTGAAGAGAGGCTAATTTATATAATTTAGAGGAGCGACCTACATCTGGAGATGCAGTCTATTACATAAACACAAGTGCTGTTTACGCTGAAATAAGATTGGGATGCAAAAACCTCAGTAACAATGTCAAGAGATTTGTGTACTATTCTTTAACTCCAAAGGAAAGAGGACATCAACATACTATCATAGCTCACAATACAAATGTATATACAATACAAATACAACCAACAATCCTGCAGGCTTTTAATAGAGCACTGAAAGCTTCTTACAATATTTCTTTAATATGTTTAGCTCCCTCAGCTGCTACGCTTTCACTGTCAGGTTTCAGGAACCCTTTACAGTTTGTAAACCCAAAACACAAGTAAGAATTGCATGCCTGCATTGTTCTCAATGAACAATAAATTAATGAAACAGCTTCCCTCCCTCTCCCACAGGGTTTGTTCAGATGCAGTTGTGTGGTAATCAACAGATTGGAGTCACTTGCTGATACACTATTGGTTGAAGGCAGGAATTTGCAGGTGGCTGGTTTTCTCACTTCAAAGAGTGTTAATTTGCTGGAGGCAGGACTTACAACAGTATTATGGACATAAATTCCTCTTCAGAGTTGGTGGCAAATCTCTGTCATAATGTATGGGGACTTGAGGCAGTGGATAAGACTTTATAATGTGTCTGAACACCAGCGTGTTAAGGTGTTAACATGTTGGCAGGCATTTTCAGGCTGCTCAATCTAGCCATTCGAACTGGTAGCTATGTGACTTTCAAAGTTATCATGACCCTCAATTTGTGTTGCTGGATACTTACAGGGCTCTGTCAGAGACAAATGCAAAATCTTAGTTGGCAATAAATGTTTAAGGCAGGTGACTTCTCCAGGCTGGCAATCATGACAACTTTGCAGGTGAGAAAGCCAGTCCAAATGAGAATTTTTTTTATTTCAAAAATATACTTTATTCATAAAATTATTTGGATCTCTATACAATTGGTCATGCCATTCTTGTGCACACATTACATAGCTTTACATACAGACATCAAAATTTATTTTTCCTATATACAAGTCTGTACATTTACTATCCAGCTCTTCTGCTGAGGCGTCAGCGGAGCCCAAATGACTGGGTGGGCCCCCTGTTCTTCTTAGGCAGGCAGATGTTACACGGTGGTCTTTCCCCCCCCGCGCCTTGGTGGCAGCTGCCCTAAGCTTCAGCATGTCCCTCAACATGTTGTCCTGGACCTTGGAATGTGCCAGTCTGCAACACTCAGTCGGGGTCAACTCCTTCAGCTGGAAGATCAACAGGTTTCAGATCGCCCAGAGAGCGTCCTTCACCGAGTTGATGATCCTCCAGGCACAGTTGATGTTCGTCTCGGTGTGCGTCCCGGGGAACAGGCCGTAGGGCACGGAGTCCCGCAACACGGCACTGCTCGGGATGAACCTCAACAAACACCACTGCATTCCTCTCCAGACTTCCTCTACTTGGGCACATTCCAAAAGGATGTGTGTGACAGTCTCGTTTCCTCCCCCCCCCCCGGCAGCTGCTTTGAGGGTAGCGTGCGGTGGGGCAGAGAGTCCGGGCGTGCATAAAGGATCTCACAGGCAGAGCCCTTCTCACCACCAGCTAAGCCATGTCTTCGTGCTTGTTGGAAAGTTCTGGTGATGAGGCATTCTGCCAAATGACTTTGACAGTCTGCTCAGGGAACCACTCGATAGGATCCGCCCTCTCCTTTACCCGAAGGATCTCAAGGACACTACGTGCTGACCACTTCCTGATGGACTAGTGGTCAAAGGTGTTTTTCTTCATAAACTTCTCCACGAAGGACAGGTGATACAGAACGGTCCAACTACTCGGAGCGTTCCGCGGCAGCGAGGCCAGGCCCATCCTTCGCAACCACAGTGGACAGGTAGAACCTCAGTATGTAGTGACACTTGGTGTTTGCGTACCAGGGATCCACGCTCAGCTTGATGCAGCCACACACAAAGGTGGCCATCAGGGTGAGGGCGGCATTAGGTGAGTTTTCTCCCCCGTTGCCCAGATCTTTATACATCGAGTCCCTTTGGACCCAATCCATCTTTGATCTCCATATAAATTGGAAGATGGCCCGGGTGACTGCAGCGGCATAGGTTCTGGGAATAGGCCAGACCTGTGCCACGTATAATAGCAATGACAGTGCCTCACACCTGATGACCAAGTTCTTTCCCACGATGGGAGAGCGACCGTAGCTTCCATCTGCCCAGTTTCTGCCTCACTTTGCTGATACGCTCCTCCCAAGACTTGGCGCATACCCCAGTCCCTCCAAACCAAATACCCAGCACCTTCAGGTGGTCAGTGCTGATGGTGAAGTGGATGGAGGATTTGTCAGCCCAGTTCCTGCCTCGCTCTTGCCTCGGTTGACCTTGGCTCCCAAGGCCTGTTTGAACTGGTCACATATGCACATGGGTCTGTGCACGGACAGCGGATCCGAGCAACATCATCCATGTACAGGGAGGCCTTAACCTGCAGGCCCCCGCTGCCAGGAATAGTCACCCCCCTCAGGCTCGCATCCTTCCTGATGGACTCGGCAAATGGCTCTATGCAGCACACAAACAAGGCAGGAGAGCGAGGGCAGCCCTGCCTGACTCCAGATCTGACTGGGAAGCTATCTGATTCCCAACCATTCATTGAGACTGCACTCACAATGTTGGTGTAGAGCAGTCTGATCCAATTCCAGATTCCCTCCCCAAAGCCCATTTTGGAGAGAACATCTCTCATATACCTGTGTGATATCCTGTCAAAGGCTTTCTCCTGGTCCAGGCTGATGAGGCAGGTGTCCAACCCTCTGTCCTGCATGCAGGCGATCATATCCCTCAGGAGGGCGAGACTCTCAATGACCTTCCTGCGCAGTACAGCACAGGTTTGGTCAAGGTGAATCACCGACCCTAGAGCAGACCTAACCCAGTTGGTGATAACCTTTGACAAAATTTTGTAATCTGCATTCAATAGTGAGATTGGTTTCCAATTTCTGATTTCCTCCCTCTCCCCCTTCCGCTTGTAGATGAGGGTGATGATGCCTTTTCTCATGGATTCACTCATGGTACCTGCCCGAAGCATACTGACATACACCTCCAGCAGGTCTTGGCCAATCAAGTCCCACAGAGCGGAATAGAGCTCGACCGGTAAGCCGTCGCTTCCGGGAGTTTTATTCTTTTCGAAGCACTTGAGGGCTTGGTCAGTTCGTCCAGAGATAGCGGCTGGTCCAGCCTCTCCCGTGTTCTGTCGTCTAAGACCTCCATGATAGAGGACAGGAACGACTGGGAGGCCGGGCTGTTGGTCGGCTTCGCTTCATACAGACTGGCATAGAAGGATTTGCTGATCCTCCTGACGTCAGCCTGAGGTGATGTTGCTGAGCCATCTTCTTCCTTCAAGCTGCTGAGCATGGACCGGAAGATAATCTTGGAGGCCTCCGAGGCAAAGAGCTAGGCTTGCTGGCCCTTCACCTCCTTGAGGTCCTCCGTGACATCGACCCCCCATCGTCTGCAGCAGAAGCAGGTTCTGCATACTTTCCTGGAGCTGGGACAGTTTTCCCCGCCTCTTTTTCGCCTCCTGAACACCTTTGAGGATGAAGAACCTCTTGATGTTCCCTTTTACTGTTTCCCACCAGTCCGCTGGAGACTCAAAGATGGGCTTCACGGTTCTCCAACCTGCGTAGTCCCTCTTGAGCTCCTCAATGTTTCCCGGGGTCAACAGCTTTGAGTTCAGCTTCCACGTTCCCTTACCAGCCCACTGCTCGTCCTGTAGGTGGCAGTCGGCCAGCAGGAGGCAGTGGTCAGAGAAGAACACAGGCTTGACTTCGGTGGAACTGACCGAGAGTGTTCGGGTCACAAACAGGTAATCTATCATTGAGCAGATAGACCTGTCTGCCCATGACCAGGTGTATCTACGCTGCGCTCCATCTGCAGGGGCGCTGAAGACATCGTGCAGCTTGGCATCTTTTACCATGTCCAACAGGGCTCTGGACGTGGTGTCCAGTTTACTGTCCCCCCCCCGCCGGATCGTCCATCTGCATCAATGATACAGTTGAAATCTCCGGCCAGAATGACCGGCCTGGACATAGCCAGCAACAGTGGAAGCTGCTGCAGGATGGCCAACCGTTCACTCTTACCCACTGGGGGATATACATTAATCAGTCTCAGGGGAACATTCCTGTACATGATGTCAGTGACGAGGAGGCGTCTGCCCACCACCTCCTTAACCTCGGAGATGGTGAAGTTGCCTCCTCACAACAGAATACCCAGGCCGGAGGCGAGGCTATCGTTGCCCCCCCGACCAAACTGATGGCCCATGGGCCCACAAGCTCGACCATCTTCTGTAGCTGCTGAGGTGCGGTATCCTACACTCCTGCAGAAACAGGACGTGGGCTTTAACGTTGGCCAGGAGGGCCATCGTAGAAACACATCACGTAGCCGATTTGATGCTACGCACATTGATGCTGGCAATTCAACACTCAGTCAATACTCAGGTTTGCAGATCTGGCTGACTTTCCACAGTTGTAGTGCTGCTAAACTTGCAGGGAAGTTGGCTTCAACATACCACATTTAACTGCAGTGAGCAGCTCCCTCAGACAGCTTCAAAATTTCAATGTTAGGGACAAACTGATAGCTCACAGCAATGAAGAGTTAATCAATGGACAATTCTTCAAAGTAATGAAAGTAAAATCTCAGAACCAGTATTGGGACCAATATCCACAATGTGTCTACCATTTCTTTAGTACCTCATTTGCCACAATGCTGTCAGTTTGCTTTCACTGTCAGTTCTGCGAAGCTCACAAATATCCCAAACACCAGTGAAACTCACTTCAAGAGGTCATAGAAACTCTACACTGTGGATACAGGCCCTTTGGCCCAAGTCCACACTCACCCTCCAAAGAGTAACCCACCCAAACCCATTCCCTTACCCTATTACTCCTGACTAATGTACCTAATCTATACATCCCTGAACACTATCAGCAATTTAGCATTACCAATTCACCTGACCTGCACATCTTTGGACTGCGGGAGGAAACTGGAGCACCCAGAGGAAGTCCATGCAGACATGGGGGGAATATGCAAACTCCACACAGTCATCCAAGGCTGGAATCAAACCCGTGACCCTGGTGCTATGAGGCAGCAGTACTAACCACTGAGCCACTGTGCCACCCCAAACTGGTTGACATATTGAAATTGCTAGCCTTTCTCTTCAATGGGAATTACACTCTCACAGGGAGAAAGTGAGGACTGCAGATGCTGGAGATCAAAATTGAAAAGTATGGTGCTGGAAAAACACAGCAAGTCAGGCAGCATCTAAGGAATAGGAGAGTCGACATTCCAGGCGTAACCTCTTCTTCAGGAATGTGTGTAGGGATAGAGACTGAGAGATAAATAGGAGGTGGAGCTAGGGGGAAGGTAGCTGGGAAGGTGATAGGTAGATGCAGGTGGGGGAGGTGATGGTGAAAGGGTGGAGTGGATAAATGGGAAGGAAGATGGACAGGTAGGATAGTTCAAGAAGACGGTGCCAAGTTGGAGGGTTGGATCTGGGATGAGGTGAGGGGGGGAGGGGAGATGAGGAAACTGGTGAAATCAACATTGACTACTTCAATTCTCCCTCCCATTCTACCAAGGACAATCAAGTCCTGGGCCGCCTCCACCGCCAAATCCAAGCCATTTGACACCTGGAGGAAGAACTCCTCATCTTCTACATTGGGACCCTTCAACTAAATGGCATCAATGTCAACTTCACAAGTTTCCTTATCTCTCCTCCTCCCCAAACTCATCCCAGATCCAAACCTCCAACTTGGTGCCACCCTCTTGAACTGTCCTACCTGTCCACCTTCCCACCTATCTGCTCCACCCTCCCCTCTGACCTATCATCATCAACTCCCACCCCACATGCATCTACCTGCTACGTTCTCAACTCCTATCCAATTTATCTTCCCCTCCCCCCACATTCCTCAGAAGGGCTTATGCCCGAAGCATTGATTCTCCTGCTCCATGGAGGCTGTCTTACCTGCTATGATTTTCTAAATCCTATCAGGGCTAGGATTGGAAGCTTGCAGGGGAAAAAATATAATGCATAAGTCAGTGGTTCTCTGTCCCTTGTCCATTATTTTTAATGGAAATTTAATTAACCTGGTCTTCTGGGTTCAAACATTATCACTGTGATACAAGAACTCTTAAGAGGTGGCCCACTTTTATGAGAGACTGGATCATTGTCAAAGTGTAGCCAAATAGCCTTAAGGGCTTAAATAAGCCCAGTTAAATGAGGCCCACTAGAATTTTCCAAATGATTTCTAATTTTGTATACCAGCAGGAGCCAGCTTATGGGTGCCTGAAGTGGGCACACAACTGCAGGCAGGCTGATAGGTCTACCATGACTACCGGGATATGAACAGGCTGATAGGTCTACCATGCCTACATAGACGTTATAATTTGGAGATGCCAGTGTTGGAATAGGGTGTACAAAGTTAAAAATCACACAACACCAGGTTATAGTCCAATAGGTTTAATTGGAAGCATCGAAAGCTAGTGTGCTTCCAATTAAACCTGTTGGATTATAACCTGGTATTGTGTGATTTTTACCTTGATGTTAACAGCCATCTGATAGTCTGTAAACACAGGGGTCTTAGCCCTTAAAAGGAAAACTTCACTTCATTTTAGCATTTTTAGGCCAGATTCTCTTCTGGAAGTCTGGACCCTGAAAGGAAAAATTCCTCCAGTTACCTCTGTGACAATGCTGCTCCTTTAAAAAGGTTATGTTGTCCTTGGGTTTTATTTTCAGAGGTGGTAAAAGACAGACTCAGAAAAGTTTAAATTGAAGGGTTTTAGTTTGTAGTTTGATTGTAGTTAAGAGATACTGCCTCAGGCATAAGGCTTTTAAGTTTAAAAAAATATACTTGTACAATGAAAGGTGAGTGGCCAATTCTCACAGCTCAGTTTTTCTCTGGTCTGGCTATACACTGAAAGCCGTCAGGTAGTGTTCTGAAGCTGCTGGACCCTAAGAAACAGGTCCAGGCTGATAGTCCCTCTCTGACTTCTCTCCTGTAAGAACCTATTTGATTTTACCTTTTGTTTTCAAGGAGTGTTTATGGAGATTGTTGCAATTATTGGGAACAGTATCATTAAATTGGGATAATCTGTTAAGTTTTTGGTTAGGTTAAGGTATTCTGTTCTCTTTTGTTTTTGCTTCATTCAGTAATCTTGTAAATAAATTCTGTTTTTTGTTTAAAACAAACTGGTTTAACCAGCGGCATCTCTCCTGGCATATCCACTCTATACCTGCTTAAAACAATTGGCAAAATTAGGGTTTGGGCCACTTTCGTGAAATATTTAGACAGGTTCTAGCCTGGTCCATTACACCTCTCCACAAAAGCTGTTTCACCCACTTAGCAAAGTCTTCTGTTTCTTTTGTGTAAAACCACAGACATTTTTAATCAACCTGTTCAGGTATGTTGTTACATTACACTGAAACAGGTAGGTAGGACTTGAACCTATGCATTCTGGCCTAGATTCAGGGACATTACCACTGTGCCACAAGACCATGCTTATTTGAATAATTGCAAATGTTAATTCTTAGTAATTTGTGTACATGCAGATTCACTTTACTTTCGAATAAAAGATAATGTTGGGAATGCATTGAGGCTACTCACAGAAGACAAAAGATTCAGTTAGACCCTTCATTACTGGGAGCTCTTTAGTCCACATTTCAGTGAATGTAGTCAGACAAAACAGTTAATAAGCAGAAGAAAGGGCAAAAAATAATGCAGGAATATTGGCCGATTTGTCACAAAATTAATCAATAAATATTGATAAATATTCAAGTTGAGGTCTACTGCACACCCGTACTCAATAAAGCAGAAAGAGGCTATCTGAAATAACACTTCCAAATATGCAAATTAGTACACAGATGCAAGGTTTTGAAAGGCAAGATTAAGATAAACACCAAGAAATACTTTGTTATACACAGAACAATCAATAAATGAGCTCTCAGAAGTAGCTATGAGAAAAAGATGTTAGGTTGTTTAAGAAGGGACTAAGTGCTCCACTGTGGCAATATTAGGGCAGAATTTTGGAGGGTTGAGGCTGAATGAACTAAAGCGTTTCCTTCATTCAGATGAGCATATTGCTAATAAGGATTCATGAACTCGATCTGTGAATGTGGCTTATGTAATGCATAGTGCTCCATGACCCAAAGATATTTCATTTTTCAGATTTCACATTGGTGAGTTATGCTGAGGCTGTCTGCTGCTGGTGGAATGGGCTTTGAGAAGAAACTTATACCTGATGGACTATATTTCAGGAAGGCAGGATGGGAAGACCCACAGAATTTTGCCAAGAATCTGAAATTATTTCAGGCCAAACATGTTGTCTTTCTATGACTATAAAACACTTTCCCACATTCCATCATTGAGACATAGAGATATTATTTTGATAACTACTGATCTTTATTCAAACATGGCCTTGAAGATGGGATCCAGGGAAAATACATCTGGCTGTAATTTTGAATAGGATAGTGATGTAATTAAAAAATAATTAAAGGCCAGAATAATTATTACCTAATATGGCATACAGTCACTGAAAATAGGAGATATATTAGAAAAAAGGACATTGTAAACAATTTGCCTCTGCAGTCAAGTAGAAGGGTCTGGTTAGCTGCGCTGAAACTTTACCAGGAGATCAGTTGATGAATTGACCACCTGAGACAGATTTTGGTTTATAGGACTTATAAAAAATCAATGTCATTGTGAGTATTTCCTGTTGCTTTGCAGAGTGATAAATGTGTATGATAAAAGTGGAAGGACAAATAAGAATGCGGAATACAGGGTTAACAGTAGGGTTCTTAGTAAGGTGGAGGAGCAGAGGGATCTTGGAGTCTATGTTCATAGATCTTTGAAAGCTGCCACTCAGGTGGATAGAACTTGTAAGAAGGCCTATGGTGTATTAGCGTTCATTAGCAGAGGGATTGAATTCAAGAGTCGTGAAGTGATGTTGCTGCTGTACAGGACGTTGGTTAGGCCACATTTGGAGTACTGTATGCAGTTCTGGTGGGTAGGTTCTTTACCCAGAGAGTGGTGGGGGCATGGAATGCGCTGCCTGTGGGAGTGGCAGAATTAGAATTATTGGTGACCTTTAAGCGGCAATTGGATAGGTACATGGATAGGTGCTTAAACTAGGACAAATGTTTGGCACAACATCGTGGGCCGAAGGGCCTGTTCTGTGCTGTATTGTTCTATGTTCTATGGAATGGTATCCAAGTTGTTATGACATTGATATATGGACCAGAACGTTTAGGCCCAAGAGGAGGCTTTATTGGAAGCTCCAATGATTAACCACGTGTAAGGTGAGTCATGGAAAAGGGGAAGAAATGAAAAAGAGAATGCCAAATGACTAAAAGCCCTTATAATTTAAATATTTGTGAAGCCGTCTGAATAATGCAACTTAAGCATTGCCAGATTTTAAAAAATAAATAAACAATGTCCACTGAAACAGGTTTGCAATCATTCCACATTTATTGTTTCACTTTCAGCAAAAATCCAGCTGACATTATCACTGAAGCCCTGAAGCAAAAGTGTCAGGACCCTTTACATAATATAGTTTAAAAAGATTCACTGAATCATATTCAACAATACAGCAACAGGCACAGGCCATACGGCACACCAAGTATGCACAGATATACAGCACCTTTCCAAACGAAAGATCTTTTGCCTCATGTGGTAAATATCCCTCTATTCCCTACTATAGTCTGTATTTAAAAAGAAACTTGCCTCTCTCATTTGCTTTATTTTTTCCCTCATTCATCTTAAACCCATACCCCCTAGTAGTTAATATTTCTATCCTGGGAAAGGACTTTGACTATTCATTCTAACCCTGCCTCTCAATTTTGTAAACTTCTATCACGTTGCCTCTCAGATTCTGATGTTTCAAGTAAAAACAAACCAGGTTTGCCCAATCTCTCCTCATTAGCTAAAAACCTCCAAACCAGACAACATTCTGGTAAACCAGTTTCAGTACCCACTCCAAAGTAATCTGGTAACCAGAACTATACATAATATTCCAAATGTGGTCCAACTAAAGTTCTCTACAGATACATGAGTTACCAATTTTTATACTCTATTTCCCAAATGTAGGCAAGCATGCCATATGCTGCCTTGACCACCTTATCCACTTGGATTCCCACTTCCAGGGAAGTGTGGACCTTTACATCTAGATTCTTCTGTTAATCCTTCTAAGATTTCTGCTGTTTACTGATTACTTCTCCCTTGCATTTGTCCAGATTAAATTCCATCTGCCATTTCTCTGCCAAGTCTCCAGCGTATTTAGATCCTTCTGTATCCTCTGGCAATCCTTCTCACCAACCACAGCTCCCACAATATTTGGGTCATCCACAAATGTACTGACCAGATCACCTACATCATACTCCAAATCATTTATTTATTTATACACGTGCACACACACACACACACACACACACACACATATATATGCTCACACACACACACACACACACACACACACACAAACAAATAAGGGTCCCAGCACTGATATCTGCTGAACACTACCTGGATCTCTAATTAGATGAAGACCCTTTCATCACTACTCCATCTAATATGGCCAAGCCAGTTCTGAATCAATCTTGTCAGCTCACCATTGTTCCCATGTGATTTTACCTTCTGGATCAGCCTGCCATGAGGGACCCTGTCAAAGGCCTTGTTAAAACCTACATAAACAACATCCACCAACCTACACTCAGTCATTTTTGCCACTTCCTCAAAAAATGTAATCAGTTTGAGACAGTCTGCCCTGCACAAAGCTATGCTGCCTATCACTAATAAGTCATAAATTATGCATAAAGCACAAATCCTTGGCTGTAAATTGTTGCACAGAGTTAAACACCTCAGATCACCAAATGACAGGGAAAATCAATTTTTACCTGAGTGAGAAAAGGTGAAATAATTCAAAACTAAAGTAAAAATTAGATTTTCCACCACCATCATTGCAACATAAGTCACACAGAAGATGATAAATTCAACTGTTGAGAAAAGCCATTTAGACAAGACATCAATTAGCACATTACATATAATCTTACTACCATGTCCTGAACGGAATTCATCAAAGGCCATGTTTGAAATCCTTTTTCAGTGCAGGTAAAGTGTAGCAGTTTTAACCTGCAACAGTTGGAAAATTCACTCATTCACTATGCATGGCATCTATTTGAAATATTGGCTGAAGATCAGTGGTTTAGGCCAGATCTGGATTGACAGTCAGGTACTGAAGAATGTGCAATCCAATCTGTGTATCACAAAGCATGTTTGAAAAAGTTAAACAAAAAAAACACATGCTTTTAGGATACCGATTATTCTTTGCCATTTACTTCCCAGAACTCCAAGTACTCAAGTGCTATGTCATAGCAGAACTGGTACTGTTCCTGAAAAATAAAAAAAACAAAAATACAAGTTTAGCTCTAGATCTAGTTTCATCATCTAAAATTTCCCCTATCAGCTTTTTTCAGTCTTGCAAATTTCCTAGTTCTTTTCCTGTCTACTAAATGTCTTACTTAATTCTTACTGTACATTTCCAGGGTCTTTTGTCATTCTCTGGCACCAACCCTGACTGGCCATTTTTCTCAGGTGAGCAGGGCATCAAATTTATCTCAATTTTGGCTTCACCTGATGTCCACATTTGAAAGTATTTAAAGAGCCATACTGAATTTGAAACATTAACTCTGTTTCTCTCTCTACAGATGTGGCCAGAGCTGTTAAGGTTTTCCAGCGCTTGGTTTCTGTTTTATCTTATAAATAGAATTTTAGTTGGTTGAAGTTAACTGTTCAACACTCCCTCCAAAATAACTGATTATGTCTTTCTGTAAATATCTAACATGCAGCTGCCAATGACAAATCTAAATGATTGCAGCACAGGACACATTTTTTGTACATTGAAACCCAAACCAGCATGTTTCTTTAGAAACAGTTACAGAGGAACCTCGATTATCTGAATATCAATTATCTGAATTTCAGACTATCTGAAGAAGATCTCAAGGTCCCAATAGAAGCATTACATCAAAAAGCTGTTTCAACACTGATCGCGTCTTTTGTTTACAATGATTAAAAATGAACCCGGCTCACTGAAACGCTGCTGAGAACAGTCCTGGACATTGATGGGAGTCCAGGCACCATCTCCAAATGACACTCTCTCTCTCTCCCCCCACACTTTCCCTGGAGTTCTACACAGGGGTGTACGCTAAACTCCACTTCCCCAGATAATCTCTTCAACATTACCCTGTACAGGGCAAAGGTGGAACCTGTCAAAACATTGCAGTAAAAAAGTTATGTGTGTGTGTGTTATTTTGAGAAACATTCCCCCCCCCCACCCAAAAGGCAGCAGCAGTCTTACTGTCAAGTCTGGCTGCTTTGGAGAGGTGGGGGGGGGGGCTAATGGATGAAGGCGGGGGCATGGACGCTGGGTGGGGAGAGATGGGAGGGCAGTGTAGGATGGGGTTATGGGGCGGACTGCCTAGTCTCCTGACCAGGGAGCGGACTAAGCAAGTGCTTGCTGTCAATCCCATTGAACTGATTGGTGGGGGGTGGTGGGAGGCTTCAGCAATACTGCAGCTCCCTTACACACAAGTGTGTGTCTGCTCAGAAACCAAGCCTGAGACAGAGGGAGGGCACAAGGCAGGCACAGTGAGGAAAAAGGAAACTTCAGAAAACATTGAGCCCCAGAGGAGAGGTATTGAATCAATTAACCGAATAATCAATTATCCAATCAAAATATGCCTGCCCATCTCGTTCGGATAATCGAGGTTTCTCTGTATTGGGAACAATTCATCACAAAAATTACCCCTTTTATTTTGTTTGTGATGTTTCAAATAATGATGAATTAAGATTTACTGGTAATTACTAGCTCTATGTTATAATTATCATAGAAAGCACTCTGTTGTAGTTCCAAATAAATTGAAAGACAATAGCGATGTTTATTACTACAGTCATTTAATATTCAGTAGGTGCTCCATGTTAAAGAAAAATACGCGCAAGATGTACCTTAAATTTTCATTCAGTGTAGGCTACTGTGGATGTGCATCAGTGGCAATATAGTGTTATGATGGACCTCAGTCAATAATTTTGAACAAGGAAGTTATAAACAATATAAATAGCCTGAACCTTAAATTCTGATCATGATTTAGTGTTACCTGATCCAAAGTCAAAGCTGTCTTACTTGTAGCTGAATGAATAGCATTTTCGACTGCTTCACTCCAAAGACTTGCTTAAATGATAATTGCATGAAGTTTTGAGGAATGCAGAAGCATACCAAATGCCTTCTTCACTATCCTATCTACCTACTGTGGAAAAGGACATGGAAGATATAGGGAAATAGATGGTGACATCTTGAAAAATGTCTATATTACAGAAGAGTAAGTGCTGAATTACTTGAAATGCATAAAAGTGGATATATCCCCAGGACTTGATCAGGTGTAACCTAGAACTCTGTGGAAAGCTAGGGAAGTGATTGCTGTGCCTCTTGCTGAGATATTTGTATCATCAATAGACACAGGTGAGGTGCTGGAAGACTGGAGGTTGCTAACGTGGTGCCACTGTTTAAGAAAGGTGGTAAGGACAAGCCAGGGAACTATAGACCAATGAGCCTGACGTCGATGGCGGGCAAGTTGTTGGAGGGAATCCTGAAGGACAGGATGTACATGTATTTGGAAAGGCAAGGACTGATTAGAGATAGTCAACATGTGCGTGGGAAATCATGTCTCACAAACTTGATTGAGTTTTTTGAGGATTGATGAGGGCAGAGCAGTAGATGTGATCTATATGGACTTCAGTAAGGCGTTCAACAAGGTTCCCCATGGGACACTGGTTAGCAAGGTTAGATCTCATGGAATACAGGGAGAACTAGCCAAGTGGACACAGAACTGGCTCAAAGGTAGAAGACAGAGGGTGATGATGGAGGGTTGTTTTTCAGACTGGACCAATGGTGTGCCACAAGGATCGGTGCTGGGTCCACTACTTTTCATCATTTATATAAATGATTTGGATGTGAGCACAACAGATATAGTTAGTAAGTTTGCAGATGACACCAAAATTGGAGGTGTATGGACAGCGAAGAGGGTTACCTCAGATTACAACAGGATTTTGACTAGATGGGCCAATGGGCTGAGAAGTGGCAGATGGAGTTTAAGTTAGATAAATGCGAGGAACTGCATTTTGGGAAAGCAAATCTTAGCATTCACTTAATGGTAAGGTCCTAGGGAGTGTTGCTGAACAAAGAGACCTTGGAGTGCAGGTTCATAGCTCCTTGAAAGTGGAGTCGCAGGTAGATAGGATAGTGAAGAAGATGTTTGGTATGCTTTCCTTTATTGGTCAGAGTATTGAGTACAGGAGTTGGGAGGTCATGTTGTGGCTGCACAGGACATTGGTTAGACCACTGTTGGAATATTGCGTGCAATTCTGGTCTTCTTCCTAATGGAAAGATGTTGTGAAACTTGAAAGGGTTCAGAAAGATTTAAGGATGTTGCCAGGGTTGGAGGATTTGAGTTATAAGGAGAGGTTGAATAGGCTAGGGCTGCTTTCCCTGGAGCGTTGGAGGCTGAGGGGTGACCTTATAGAGGTTTACAAAATTATGAGGGGCATGGACAGGATAAATAGACAAAGTCTTTTCTCTGGGGTGGGGGAGTCCAGAACTAGAGGGCATAGATTTAGGGTGAGAGGGAAAGGGTATAGAAGAGACCTAAGGGGCAATATTTTTATGCAGAGGGTGGTGTGTGTATGGAATGAGCTGCCAGAGGATGTGGTGGAGGCTGGTCCAATTGCAACATTTAAAAGGCATTTGGATGGGTATATGAATTGGAAGGGTTTGGAGGTATATGGGCCAGGTACTGGCAGGTGGGACTAGATTGGGTTGGGATATCTGGGCGGCATGGACCGAAGGGTCTGTTTCTGTGCTGTACATCTCTATGACTCTAAGAAATGCTATTTTAATAAGCAATATTAAATCTTTGTCTAACTTTTTTGGGGTGAAAACAATGATTCTAAGGTTCTATATAAAGAAGAGCACCAGAGTTTTCCCTGGTGTCCTAGCCAGTATTTGGTCCTCAGTCAGCATCACAAAAACAGATAATCTGCTCTTATTACATTGCTGTGTACAGAATGTTGAAATAGATAAATTGGCTGCTGTATTTCCCACATTACAACAAAGACTGCAGCACAAAGGAACTTTATTTGGAGTATCCTGTGGTCAGAAAAGACTATTTGTAAATATATAAATTCAAAATATCATGGGTGAAAATTGCAGAGTTTTGGAGTACTGTAGTCCAACTGACGGGCTAAGTGTAGTCTTCCACCTGATTTCCTATATACTAAATTGCTATACAAATCTCAATGAGTAAATTTGAAATGTCACCAAACCTGCATTGTATGAAGCCTTTGCAAATTGTACGAAAACAATTTGGCTTTTGATCAAAACTTGGAATTAAATGATAAATTGTGAAACAGTGTTGAATTTTAGTCATCAGTATAATCTCACACTAATCTAATGATCCCAATTTTGAAACTTTCGATTAACCTAACATCACCAGATTTTGAGGTCATAATTGCAGAGTTCCCTTACAATGTGCATCTTTGACTAACAGATACAAAATACGTACACACATATCACAAAACTACCCGTTTCTCAAAGCACTTCACATTCAAAGGCTGCAACCCCAACAATTCATAATTGTGTAAATCCGATCCTGTCTCTGTGAAAATTTGATTTATGGATTTTGGAAGGCACCTCTGGTTTGATCTGCACAGTTCCACTCACCAGGGATTCAACCATGTTTGGTTTGTTGTGGCGTAATGTCTGCACTGTGTGAAAAACATCCACCATCTTTTGGTATTTGATCATCTCCATGATGGAAATCAAAGCACAGAATACTCCACTGTCCCCTTCTCCATTCCTAAACAAGACAGTTGAAGATTAAACAGGCTATTAATCTTTCCTCTATTAAAATTCCTGCCCATTACCAGAATTATTCATCCAAATGTACAGTTGGACAAATTTACAGCCACCAGGAATGAAGCATTTATAATATATTGACAGAAATGGTACGCTGAACTTGCAGCCTCGCCTGGGAAAGAAATGCATGTGGGAAGTGCTGAAAGTTACAGTTAGTGCCAAGAAACTGGCATGTCAGCTATCTCAATACCATCCTTCTCTTGAGCCATTTTCCCAGAGCCAAAATAAGGTGGAGAGGTAGGCATACCCACCTGAATACAGCAAGTAACCAAAATAATTAGCAATCACATAAGGCCAACTGAATTAAACTGATAGGTTCCAGCCTCATGGGTAGTTTAGCTACCAAAAGTAGATTCCCTGCAGCTCATTGGGTAGGTCAGCATTCTAGGCAGGCCTATAGGCTCACCCTGCCTGCTTAGATGCAGCAGTAGCTACTACAGTGGGGTTTCCCAGTCACCCTAAGTATATATATCTCTCCCCTGCTGTGGTAGCTTGACAGCAAAGGCTATTTTGTTTAATTTCAAATTTAACATGTTTGAGAGAGCTTCCCTCATTTCTCTTCCACTGCATGCATGCAGCTGCTTTCAAGCTGGAAGGCCTCAGTTGATCCACCAACCTTAATTTGATAGTGAGTCTGGCCTTTAATTAGCCGTGTGAAAAATCATAATAAATGGCTTTTTCCTGCAGTTACTAACTGCCTTTTTAAGCCTGTCAATGTGATTCAGGAAAATACAGGAAAACCTGTTACTGCTGCTAATCCAAGCGTCTGGTATTCTTAGTTTTTTCCTCTTCCTTTCAAAATGGAACTTTGAACTTCTTCTTTGGTATCCAGTCAGACAGGAGAAAGTGAGGACTGCAGATGCTGGAGATCAGAGCTGAAAATGTGTTGCTGGAAAAGCGCAGCAGGTCAGGCAGCATCCAAGGAGCAGGAGAAGGCAGCATTCCTGAAGAAGGGCTCATGCCCGAAACGTCGACTCTCCTGCTTCTTGGATGCTGCCTGACCTGCTGCGCTTTTCCAGCAACACATTTTCAGCTCGTATCCAGTCAGACAACCAATGAAAAACATCATAGGGAAGCAAAGGTAACTTTAAACCACAGTTAAGATGAGATTTTAACATGAAAATCTTCAAATGTGAGCTTTGAATACTGTGCTCAGATACAGTGCCAGAACCTGATAAGCTCAGTCTAGCAAAAACAAATTGATAAAAAAGGACACCAGAAGAAAGGGAACGTTTGGAGGATTACATATACAGTTTGTGAGTATTAGAGCAGATTTTCCAAAGGGAGCTTGTCATGACAAGTGTTTAAAATAGTATTCAATTTTTACACAAGTAGATTAACAAGAGTTTATTTAACAAATAAAAGTTCTCAATTTATTCTTTAAGTTCTTCATTGTTGCAATTGACTTGCAACATGTCAATTCAAATCAAAATATTGTCCACAGCTGATATTAGCTGAACTGTTTATCAATCAGGCATATTTCGCAAGCTAGAAACAAGTGGTCTTGACCCTTTTCTCACATAATGAGATAAAATATTTAATATTTGGATAGCAATTTGTTCACAAGACAACTACTGCGAGTTTGAATACTTGATTTGAGGTCTTAGTCTTTTAGTTGAAAGTGTGTTGTGCCATCAATAAACATGCAACGTTAACCTTTAGACATCTCAACCATTAATCTATATGGTCACCTACTTCAAATATGAGAAATGGCCAATGGCTAAATTACTTACAAACGGTGAATGGCAATTCGTCCATCACCACATCTTGCCTGCCATTTTTCAACTGTCCTCAGTAGGTTGAAGAATGATTTCTTGGATTTGGGTACACAGCTGTTTGTAGGCCACTGAAGGTATTGGAAATGTTTCACTGTCAGATAATTTTCCTGTAACCAAGACAACATGAATAATTAGTATTAAGAACTTGAGTTTCAATTTAACCTCAAGTTATAATTGTGTATTTATTATAGCAGCTGAAATAATAACCCTCTTCATTAATTTATTTAGTCAATAGATTTCAAGTGGAAGATGTTTAAGATGCACCTTCACATTGAGAGTATCTTCCATCATGTTGTGTAGCACTATCACGCTGCTCAATGAGTTAGACTTTGAACAGAACTATCACAACTGAGCAACCATGAGGCACTGGGGACCATCAATAACATCAGAATTGTACTCCAGTATAATTTGCAACCTCATGGCCTGGCATATACCCCCCACTTAACCTTGCCAGCAAGCATGGGATCAATCCTGTTTCAGTGGAGAGTGCAGGAGGGCCTGCCATGCTCAGCACCAGGTGTACCTAAAAATAAGGTGTCAACCTAGTTAAGCTACCAAATAGAACTACTTGCATGCCAAGCAGCATGAGCAGTAAGTAATAGACAGAGCTAAGTGATTCCATAACCAACAGATCTGCAGTCCTGTCATATCCAGTTGTGAATGATCGTGGACAATTAAGCAACTCACTGGAGGAGAAAGCTCCACAAAAATCCCCATACTCAATGATGGAAGAACTCAACACAAGTGCAAAAGATAAGGCTGAAGCATTCACAGTAATCTTTAGCCAGAAGTGCCAAATGGATGATGCACCTTGGCCTCCACTAATGGTCTTAAGCATTATAGATATTAGCCTCAGCTAATTTAATTCACTCCACGTGATATCAAGAATTGGAGGTACTGAATACTGCAAAGGTTATGGGCCCTGACAACATTCCAGCAATAGAACTGAAAACTTGTGCTTCAAAACTTACTGCACTCCTAGCCTTACTCCCAGTATCATTCCAAAAATGGCATCATCCTGACCAATGTGGAAAATTGCCAGTAATGTACACAAGGCAGCACAAATCTAAACACACTAGTTACTGCCCTACTCTTGATCATCAGTAAAGTTCAGAAAAAAGTCAGGGAGCACCCACTCAACAATAACTTGCCCAGTTTGGGTTCCACCAGGGCCACTCAGCTCCTGGCCTAGTGACAGTCTTGGCTTAAAAATGGACAAAAGAGCTGAATTCCAGAGCTGAGGTGAGAGTGATAGTCCTTGACATTAAAGACACGTTTGGCAGAGTATGGAAACAAGGAGCATACTCTCCACTAGTTTGAATCATACCTGGCACATAGGAAGACAGTTATGGTTGTAGTAGGTCAGTTATCTCAGCTCTAAAACATTTCTGCAAGAATTCATCAGGTCAGCGTTTGAAGCCCAACCATCTTCAGCTGCTTTATCAATGACCTTCTGGCCATGATGGGGTCAGAAATGGGGATGTTCACCAATGTTTGCATAATGTTCACCATTTGTAATTCCTCAGATACTGAAGCAGTCCATGTTCAAACGTAACAAGATCTGGACAATTTCGAGGCTTGGGCTTGCAAATGGCAAGTAACATTCATGCCACATAGTGCCAAGCAGTGACCATCTTCAATGAGACAATCTAACCACTACATCTTGATAAAAATCACACAACACCAGGTTGTACCCCAACAGGTTTATTTGGAAGTAACAGCCTTTGGAGCACTGCTCCTTTTTCAGGCAGTGCTCTAAACGCTAGTGCTTGTTGGACTATAACCTGGTGTTGTGTGATTTTTGTCTTTGTACACCCCAGTCCAACACCGGCACTTCCAAATCATGACTACACCTTGATATTCACTCGTGTTACTATCACTGAATCCCTCAATATCAATATTTTAGGAGTTACCATTGATAAGAAACTCAACTTGATTTGCCACATGTACATAATTGCTACAATAGCAGCTCAGAGGCTGAGAATACTGCTGCGAGTAACTCACCTCCTGACTCTCCAAATCCTGTCCACCATCTAAAAGGCATAAGTCTGGAGTGTGCGGGAATTTTCCTCACATGTCTGGGTAGGTGCGGCTTCAATACTTAAGAAACCTGACACCATCCAAGTCAAAACAGCTTGCTTGATTGAGGCCATATCCACAACATCCACTCCCTTCATCACCGATGCTCAGTAGCAGCAGTGTATTATTGACAAGGTGCACCATGAAAATTAATCAAGATTTCTCAGGCAGCACCTTCCAAACCCATGACCACTTCTAATGTGAAGGATAAAGCAGAAGATATATGGGAACACCACCACCATCCCCCTCCGAGCTACACATCATTCTGACTTGGAAAGGTATCACTGTTCCTTCACTGTTGCTGTGTAAAAAACCTGGAATGTCCTCCAAAAGGACATTGTGGGCTTTACCTAAAGCATGTGGATTGCACTGAGGCAGAAGGCAACTCACCGTCGTCTCAAGGGCAACTAGGGACGGGCAATAAATGTTGGCTGTCCAGCCAGCCACATCCCACGAGTAAATTAAAAAGAAATGTTGGGGATTTGATTTGGCAAGGAGTGAATTTTGAATTTTTTAGTTAATGTTTTTTAAATATTCCAAATTTAATATGACTAAGTTCCATTGTATGATTGTCCTGTTGGCAGCACAAGAATTCACTGCTAGCTATTCATAGCTCTGTCACTAGGAAACAGGCAAGCCAGTTGTATGTGCGAGTGAATTAGCAAAACCATATGTTGAATTTTCACTTTTTATGTATTTGTTGCAGTGAGTGCTATTGTAATATCAATTAGGTTGATGCTTTGTAAGGTATAAGGTGACCTCATTGTCAGGATTGCTTGAGATATCTTTGCCATCCTCAATCTCTTGCTCTCTCCAATCTGTCTGTGCACAGCCTGGAGTTCTACTGTTGGTATGAAAGGATTTCTTTACTTTTGTGACTAAATTAGCATTTTATTCACAGTAGGTTTTATTACACATTAAGTGTACAGTAAGAGCTCATTAAAACTTGGAATGTCAACCTATTCTGGTATTGCAGTCTAATTCCACATAGCTGTTCAGTAGACTTTAATATATCATGGGTAAAATCCCACATGAATCTGGAGATGTTCTGCTGCAAAAGCCAAAACATTTAAATTCAGAATTTTACTTCAATACTTTACCTCTATCAGTGGATGGGGAAAACAAAGGTTGATTTTGTTCCATTCTGTTGATAGAATTTTTGTAATGGTCTTTCAACATAAGTTTTAGTTCTTTTCTTTTCAACAGACTAAAAATTATTTTTTGACAATTTTTCCCTTCAAGAACATTTGATCATTTTGGGTATTATGACTTACTGAAGCAGTGCACTGTAAATCAAAACCCAATATTCATATAAGGAGTTTTTTTAAACATAAAAGTATGCACAGTCCCTCAAATGTGCATGACTTTCAGATCAAGGTGCATAGGAAGCATGGACCACTTTTGTATTCAAATCTTTTTTATAAATAATTAGAGTATAGCTACAAAGTAATCAGATATAAACCATTACATTATAACATTAACTAAAACTATCATCCATTTATAAAATTCTCCTTAGACAAACAAAACCAATTAGGGAAAATAGATTATTGATCAAGGTAGAAAAACTGGAAATTAGTTCAGTTCACTTGTAAATATGTCCGATTTATTAATTCAAAAGTCACAGCTCACTTCAACTGCTGCAGAAAAGGTAACAAATTTTCTTCAAACCTAAACTGGAGTTGTTTTTAGACCATAGAAAATAGGCAATTTCTGCTGGGGAGGACAACTGCATATACTTGCATGCCTCTCTCTCTCTGACTATCTTTGCAACTGGTTTCCAGTTCCAACTTGTTCAGTTAGCAGAGAACTAATCACCCCTCATTAGGTCCACACTCTCCACCAACCGCCTCTCCATACCTGGCACTTTCCCCTGCTGCAGGAAGAAGTGCAAAACCTACGCCCGCAGCATCCCCCCACCCCCTCTCCACCCATCCAAGGCCCCATAGGATCATTCCAAGTCTGGCAGAAATTTACTTGCATATCTTCGAACCTCATTTATTGCATCCATTGCTATCAATGTGGTTTCTTCTATATCAGAGAGACCGAGTGCAAACTCACAGAACCGTTCAGGGAACATCTCAGATCCGTATGCACCAACCAACCGCATCTTCCAGTGGCCATCCATTTCAACTCCCACTCCCACTCACCCAGTGACATGTCCATTTTGGGCCTCCTCCAACACCAAAACAAGGTCATCTGCAAACTGGAGGAAGAATACCTCATCTTCCACCTCAGAAGCCTACAACCACATGGCCTCAACATTGAATTCACCAGTTTCCACATCTTCCCTCCCCATCCCAGATCTAACCCTCCAACTCAGCACTGCTCTCCTGACCTATCTGTCCATCTTTCTTCCCATTTATTTGCTTCACGTTTTCCAACCTATCACAAACACCTCCTACCTGCAACTATTTAATCGCCATCCCACTTACCTTTCCCCTAGCTCCACGTCCCTCCCACTATTTATTTATTTCACAGTCTTGTTCCCCCTCTGCAGTCCTGATGAAAGGTCTTGCCTGAAATGTCAAATCCTCGGATGCTGCCTGACCTGCTCTGCTTTTTCCAGCACCACACTTTATGGATTCTGACTGTCCAGCATCTGAAGTCCTTACTATCTCTTGGAAAACTAATCGCGCTCAACTTGTAAATTCCTTGGCTCCTGATCATCTGTACATTGTAGAAACTCAGTCATAAGAAAACAGTTTGCAATAAGAATTGAATTCCTTGCTATGAAACTATGCAGTCATCCTGGTTGGGCCTGCATTTTCTGAACAGTTGCCCTTGAGATGGCAGTGGTGAGCTGCCTTTTGAAACAACTGCAGTCCATTTGGGATAGGTGGACCCTCAATGCCATTCTAGGAACTAAATCCAGTGACACTGAAAAAAACAGTGATACATTTCCAAGTCAGGATGGTAAGTGGCTTGGGGAACATTGCAGGGGTGATTGTGTTCTGATGCTCTTGTCCTTCTGGATGATAATGATTATGGGTTTGGAAGGTACTGTTTAAGTGGCCTTGGTGAACTTCTGCAGTGCATCTTGTAGCTAGTGCATCTTGTATGTAGTGCACACTGTTGCTATTTAATTGATGGTAGAGGGACTGAATATTTATGGATGTGGGGCCAGTCAAATGGGCTGCTTTTTACTTGACAGTGTCAAGCTTCTTGAATATTTTTGGAACTGCAGTCATCCAGGTAAATGGGGAGTAAAGCATCATACTCCTAATTTACAACTTGTAGATAGTAGGCAGAATTTGGTGAGTCAGGAGTTGGCCTACTCACTGCAGGATTCCTAGTCACTGACATACTCTTGTAGCCATTGGTTATGTGGCTAGTTCAGTTCAGTTTCTGGTCAATGGTAATCCTGAAGATATTGATCATGTGGAATTCAGTGATGGTGATCCCTGGTGAATGTCTAAGGCGAATGGTTAGATTCTCTCTTGTTGGAGATGGTCATTGCCTGGCATTTCTATGGCATGAATCTCATTTGTGAACAACTCCAACTTGGTAGCAGTGCTCTTGACCTGTCCTACCTCTCCATCTTCCTTCCCACTTATCTGCTCCACCCTCCTATCACCTTCCAACACAACTTCATCTACCTATCGCATTCTCAGCTACCTTCCCCCCAGCCCCACCCCCCTCCCATTTATCTCTCAGGCCCTAGGGCCACCCTCTCATTCCTGATGAAGAGCTTATGCTCAAAACATTGATTCTCCTGCTCCTCAGATGCTGCCTCACTGGCTGTGCTTTTCCAGCACCACATTCTTTGACCCTTATTTGTGAATTGTCAACCACAAGCCTGGATATTGTCCAGGTTTTCCTACTTTTGGAAATTGGTCACTTTAGTATTTCAGGAGTCATAAATGCTGCTGAACATTGTTCAGTCACCAGCTAAAGTCCCAACTTTTGACCTTTATGATGGAGGGAAGGTATTTGATGAAGCAGCTAAATATTATTGGTCCAAGGAAATTAACCCAGAAAGCTTCTGCAGAGATGTCCTGGAGCTGTGATGATTGACCTCCAATCACTACAGCCATCTTATTTCATGTCAGAAATGATTCCAATTAAAGGACACGTTTTCCCTGATTCCCATTGATTCCAGTTTTGGTAGTGCTCTTTGATGCTTGCTTTGGTCAAATGCAGAAGTAACAAAGGAGTCATAGGTGATGGAACAAACGTAGACCCAGATATCACCAAGAAAAGCGACAATAAACAGATGTAGTTATCATTAGCTCATCCTCTGCCAACAGGGTGTGTGATCCAGGGAGAGCAAATAAATGGGTAAAAAGCATAAACAGGTAGAGTCTTGTGACACACCCAAAGTGAATGTGCATTCCAGGGAATACACTGGTTTAATTGGGCCAGGAGGGATTGCAATCAGCTAAGAGGGAAATCAGGAATGTGGACTACAGAGGAGTGAGTATTGGCGTATGGAGGAGGTCAGCTGTATTAAACTTTACAGAAGGTTCAAGTAGAATGAGGAGAGACAGTACAATCTCTATCAAAAACCTCCTTTGTGACAACTGGTCGTTCTGCATTATAATATGGCAGTTGTGTTCCTCTGCAACCCTGTGCTATAGTAAATCATGCTATTGAAGTTAACTATAGAAAATTGTTATACCCATTCAGTAGAAGGTTTGTGTTATCCAAACACTGTCCACAATTCATAAATCACAATATAGTCAATTTGCACTGACAAAATGTGTGTTATATCAAAATACCCTGATCCTTTAAACAAAGGATGATCTTGGATTTATGAGCAGGGTGGAGATATTCCTGAGTAACCTGTTCAGAGATGTTACAACCCACCTCTGGAGCAGGTGGGATTTTAATTTGGGCTTCCTGGTTCAGAGGTAGGGACATTATCACTACACCACAAGAGCCTCTACGGGTTGGGTGGCAATGACACAATTGAGGTTTTAATGACAAAGAAAAAGCTAGAAAACAAGTGGTAGTTGGAGTTAAGAAGTGAATTTAGAAGAGTTTAGAGAACATATTTATCTTTTGCAAAGAAAACAAATAATTTGGTCATGAAATATCAAGTTTACTTTTTTAGGAAAATGGTTTGCTTGTACAGGGTGAAATTCATGTACCTGTATTAAGATCCCAGCAAAGATGTTAATAAGAGCTTGAGAGAAAAGCAACCTACCAATAATGGCAACAACTGACAAACATGCGTCCAAATGGCAAATTGCAAGCTTATTTTAACAACCTCCAGCCCCATCCAATATACTTCCAAAGAGAAAGTGAGGCTTAGGTATGTTTACTTGCTGTAAACAGAGACAAACCAGAGGAATAATAGCAGCCAGTGACAAGTCCTTCAGGAAGTTAATTCAATGAATAGAAAGCATTTCATTATTTCTTTTCTATCTCCTCCCCTCCTCCCCCGCCCCACCCCCATGATAAAGCAGATGACTATCACCTTCAAAATGAGACTGTTCTATCTCTGCTTCTCTTCTTGCAAAACTGAAATTGCGTGGTAAGGATATGCATTTATCCAGAAATGATTAGTGTCATACTTGAATTAATTTTCAACCACTATTCAGGGTGAAAACTCCATAGAGGCTGATATCTTATCACCAGGTTGCCCTTTATTTACACATGGATAGTCCTTGACTTTAGCACTGTCAAATTCAGAGACAGATACCAGAGTGTTAATGTCACTGACACTCTTTTTATATATCAGCCAGGCCTCCCTGAATGGACCTTCTTGCCTATGGTCTTCTGTCAGTGTAATTGGTAAATAAATGAAGCTTTAACAATAAAAAGATAGACCCATCATGCTACTCTGTGAACAACAGTGGTTGTATGAGAAATTAATAGCCAATAATACCATTGCTTGGTTCTGTGTGCTTTATGCTGCTACCAGATGGATTCATATGTAGCAGTTCAATGCACTCATCTAGCAAAATGTTAATTACTTTCAGTGAGAGGCATAGCACAGACGAAGGAATAACAAATTCAGGTTTGGAAAGGGTTGAATTTGTTAGCAAGTAAGTTTGTTTGGTAAATGTAATTCAATGCAGAGAAATGTCAGATAATTAACGAAAAGTAGTGAATCAAAAAGAGAAACAAGGTGTGGAATGTAATCCAGGTAACAGGGAGTCCAAGAGACTCTGTCAACACTTTTGGGGAAGTCTCATACAATTTAATGCCAGTTCAATACTTAAGTTGCCAGTGGCAATTGGGATCCTGGGCTCAATTCCCAGGGATGGAAATCTTGCAATTGGAGAGCTAAAACCCAATCAAAGGCCAGCAGTTCTTGATGGTCATCAACGTAGAGGTGCTAACTGCTGGAAATGCACCTATCTGAAACTCAGGAAACAGCAAAGGGCACAGGCCACAGATGAGTGTGCATTAAATACCAACATACGGGCCTCAATTAGTCTCACAGCAGGAAAGCCATCCACAAACATTCCTACTATGGTCATAATTGGGCACAGGCCAGACAATGGCAAGGCACCACACAGCATCTTATTTCCTGATTAAATATCCCCTATCTCCAAATTCCCTGTTAAGGTGGTGATTAATGCATGGGAACAAATTAGTGTTGCAGATGCTTTGACAAATCTGTTGATGGGAAGACTTCTCCTTACTTAACAGGGGTGACCTGAACATTACTAAATCTGGATGAGCTATTTTATGTATTTTAAAGCGGATTCCTGAAATGGGACCGGTAATCATTTCAATAGTGAGATATTGAATATTGAGATAAGCTCCTGTTTTCATTATTGGGCCTGTGCTCAACATTGGTATTAAAAAGGCAGAGCTAATGTTGCAGTGAATTCTTAACTCCTCTTATCAGGTTTTGTCGTGGTCCTCTAATAGTGTGAGTAGGTTCAGAAGAAGTACTCAATGGAGATAGAACTATCATATGATCCTAGCAATTAGCCTCTGGACTGAGCTCTTTGGCTCCTGCTATTGATTCAGTGCTCTTTATGACTTGGCATGTACCATTTCATTTTAAGAAACAGGCTATGCATACCCAACCAAGGATAGCACACTGCAGTTGGCAACACACATCCTAGGATTTACATTCAAACTCAACAAGTCGACATTCTGGTCAAGCCCTGTTAACGAAAGCCAAATGAATTTTGTAGACTGATCAAAATGAGCATTCTTTTTAAATCTTTGCAGGATAAAGCCAACAGTGTGAAAAGCAAGGCCACAAAAGAACAAATACTTAAAAAGTCAAGATAACAGGCTTCAAGTTAAAAATATGTAAACAAAATAAGAGTGGCAGTCAGATTTAGGAACAAATCCAAGAGAATGGATAATGGAGAGATAAAAATAAAACAAGTCAAGTTAACATTAATAAATTAAAGAAAGAAAAAGCTTGAAGTTAAAACTAACCAGATCAAGGGTGGCAGAGTGGCTCAGTGGTTAGCACTGCTGCCTCACAGCACCAGGGAGCTGGGCTTGATTCCAGCCTTGGGTGAATGTCTATTTTACTGAAATTGCCAATGTGTTGATGGGATGTTATTTATTGGAACAGTTACTGTTTGGTGTTAAATAATGTATTATTCTGTTAAGTTTTCCAATGGAGTTTGTTATATCAATTTCTTCTGCCTCTGTTGTATTTAACTGTAGTGTATGAATAAAGTGTGTTTTGCTTCAAGACTAGTTGTTTGACTGATCAAATTGCATCTGGAATGCAACACCTAGTACTTGCCTTTAAAAGAAAGAAAGGTTAAGGTCTAGGCTATCTTCATAATATATTTTGGTGGGGTTTTGTTTGGTCCACAACAATACATACATATGAATATCTGAATTAGGAGCAGAGTTACTAGTATAACTAACTCCATTGAAAAACTTAGCAGATTATTTAAATACTAAACACCAACTGGTTCCGTGTAGTAATATTCCATAAACATATCCTTGGCAAAGGCAAATTCAATAAAATAGATTATCGCACATGCAATGTTTCTCTAGTCCAGGGGGGAATAAAAATCAAAAGAAAATTTCTGGTAGACAGAGAAGTCAAGCGTTTGCTATAGTAGGGAGAGATGTATGGCAGCTTCAAAAGCCCAACAACTGCTGAAAGCTAAACTAAAACCCTTATTCTGTGAGAGCCTGACTCTACACATTCATGTTGCTTCTATTGTTCCAACTTGAAAAAAGTCTCCCAACACCCTGCAGGCCATCTACTTTATTGGCTTGGAACAGGCTGCTGTCTTAATCTTTCTTCATAAAAGAAAACTAGGACAAATATACACCTCTTAAAGCAATAGTATTGTCACAACCCTAATGAAATAAAGGTTCTTCTATTCTGGGTTATAAATGGGCAATCCCTTATTTTCAAAACACAGTCTCCTAGTTCTAGATTCTCCCAATAGAGGAAATGTCCTTTCCACATTCACCCTATCAAGTCCCTCAGGATCTTCATATCTTTCAATCAAACCACCTCTTACTTTTACTCTTCTAACATCTAATGATACAGGACTTCTGTCTGTATAAGTCCTTCAGCAGGAATATGGGGAAGGGGAAAAAGGTGCTGAGAGATAAATAGGAGGTTGCGGGGGGGGGGTGGTGGTGGGGCTGGGGGAAAGGTAGCTGGGAAGGCAATAGGTAGATGCAGGTGGGGTAGTGGTGGTGATAGTGACAGGTCAAAGGGAAGGGTGGAGCGGATAAATAGGAAAGAAGGTGGACAGGTAGGACTTTAGCTGCAATCTAGTGGAGATCTGTTTAATCCCTATATTAGATTAGATTACTTACATTAGATTAGATTAGATTACTTACAGTGTGGAAACAGGCCCTTCGGCCCAACAAGTCCACACCGACCCGCCGAAGCGCAACCCACCCATACCCCTACATTTACCCCTTACCTAACACTACGGGCAATTTAGCATGGCCAATTCACCTGACCTGCACATCTTTGGACTGTGGGAGGAAACCGGAGCACCCGGAGGAAGCCCACGCAGACACGGGGAGAATGTGCAAACTCCACACAGTCAGTCGCCTGAGGCGGGAATTGAACCCGGGTCTCAGGCGCTGTGAGGCAGCAGTGCTAACCACTGTGCCACCGTGCCGCCCATACCTTAGTCTGGATGAAATTTAGAATTTAAATAATACTTTTCAGTTAAATATTATGTGCATTACAAACAAAATAAAGATGTTTGGAAAGGTATTAAGATTCCACTCACCTGACTCTTTGGTCAAAATTGCAGTCAAAAGTACACTCAGTGTACCTGTATTTATGGATATTTTTAAATCAAACTGTCCAGACATTTTATGACACATATCTGGAAAAGTTCAAACTTGAACCCAGCTTTCGTGTTCCTGTGGGAGGGACACTATCACTGTAACATAGGAACCCCTAAATTATTTTTTCGTCAAGCCACTCAGAAAGGATATTACACATCTCTATTGTAGGTGGGACTTTAAACCTAGGTCTCCTGGCTCAGTGGTTAGGGTACAACCACTGTGCCACAGAGCCCGGATTTAAAAAAAATTTTTAATTAATTGACTTCAGCTGTTTTCCAGTCTCCAGAACCCAGTTATACTGATTACCTCTCACCCTCTTGTAGTGGTAGTGTCCCTACCCCTGACTGAGATGCTTGGGTTCAAGTCCCACCTGCTCCAGAGGTATGTAACAACATATCTGAACAAGGTGATTAAAAAAATATGTTAATGAGAACTGATGATCTCAATCATCCTCTGTGACATGTTGGTTAAACAAGTTCTACTGAACTCTCTCCCCCCTTACTTACACCTCTTATTTCACTTGCTCATTAACCATTCTGAACAACTTGTGATATTACTGTATCTGTGTAATGTATGCAGATGTGTATTTGCTACACAGCAAGTCCTGTATTTAATTATGCCATTAAGTTAGAAGTTGACAAATTGAGGAAATTAATTTGCACAAATATTTAGAAGGATGAGAACAATAATAAAGCCTTCTGTTTTAACAGGTGACCATCAACAAGGTGCACTGCAGCAATGTAGCAGATGCATCGGAGCACCATCATCTGTGTGTTCCATTCTAAGCTGCACATGATCTTTGGAGGAATGTCACCATTCCT
Source organism: Chiloscyllium plagiosum (assembly GCF_004010195.1). Taxonomy (NCBI): domain Eukaryota; kingdom Metazoa; phylum Chordata; class Chondrichthyes; order Orectolobiformes; family Hemiscylliidae; genus Chiloscyllium; species Chiloscyllium plagiosum. Next base: position 8,957,176 of record NC_057736.1, on the reverse strand, counting down.
TCACTGTTGCTTTATCATTGCCTTGGAACTGCCTCCTGATTGGCACTATGATTTAACCTACACCAAATGTCTCAGCAGATCAAAGAAGTGTTTCACCACGATATTCTCAATGGAAATTATAGAAAGGAACAAACATTGGCCTTCCCTGTAATGCTCACATACAACTAACTAATAAAAATAAGTTTTGGCCTTTCATTTATTATCTGGACACTGGGACTACCTCCCCCAGAACAGCTTCTCAGCATTCTGCAGCCACAGAATGGGTTGTGAAAGGATAGAAAGATACATCGTGGGTGCAGTTCATTTTCACCAGGTATCAGTTGAACAATAAAATGGAGTGGCAGCAGAGTAGGTGATCCTCAACTGTCCATTTTCCTCCTGCAGGATAGTGAAATTTAGCCCATGAGTAGCAAGCCTGCCTAGGGCCTAGAGACAACAGAGTTGCAGACTGCACTGGACCTGAATTATGGTATATAATGAGCATCGAGGTCGAGCCCAAAACGTGGAGATACACTACAAAAGCTCTATTTTAACAACAGTGTTAAATATCAAGGCGCTTTCAAGGCATTATGGATAAAATACAGAGCATTCCAACTGCAACCTAGATTTATTTTCTAAATACATTACAATTCACACAAAAAAATGTCTTGATTATAGTGAACAATCAGGTGTTTGTGCCATTTCTCTTAAGTAAAAGCAAACTACCACAAATGCTGAAAATCTGAACTAAAACCAGTACATGTAGAAAACACTCAACAATTCAGGCATTGTCTATAGAGAAAGAAACAGAGTTAGCATTTCAGTTTGGCTATCTTTTTATCGCAGAACACTGATGGATGCGACACATGAACTTATGTTTTTCTCTGTCTCTCTCCATGGATGCTCTGTGGTTGAGTCTTGCTAGCATTCACTATTCCTAATTATCACTCTCACTTAGTAATTCTGAAGTAAGAAATTTCTAAGAACCTTACCTGTAATAAATTCCGGACCTCAAACATGCTGACACAGATTTCCTTATTCATTCTGCATGAGATAAATTTTACTTGTATGGGTCCATACTGCTGAACTCCACTCTCTGGCCAATACTGCAAGCCTGGCTGCAAAGTGACAAGCAAGAAAACAAAGCCAAAACTAATATATCACCAAATATATATGAAGTCATAATACTGGAGATATTTCTTCCCCAAGACAAAATGGAAAATGATCAATGCTACAATGTAAGAAAATTCAGGAACTATAGGATTTATTGCATTTTAAGATAGCAATGTATATGCACCACAATGCAAGGCTAACACTTTCTGTACCATTTAAAAATAATGAGATTCAAAATTTGAGTGTATCTTACTATGATCCTGTATGGCTTATTGCATTTATTTTGGTTTAAAACTGTAGCCTATTTTGTATCATAAAGTAAATATATTGAGCTATAGTAGAAATAACAGTGTGATATTTTTGCAGTGAATTTTAATTCCTTTATTTGGTATATTCGTAGAGATGTCAGCCCATTTAAAGCAAATTGGTTATTGTCTCCATTAAAGTAGTGCATAAAATTGACTTGATGCAAACACTCATTTGGATAAGATGGTAATTTTCATTTGTGTAAATGAGAGATAGTGATCACTAATCAGATACATTTCTGTGACATAGAGCTCTGATGTCAGATTAGTAGCAATGACAAATCTGTAACAATGCACCCACAGGATAGGTACTGCTCAGTGCATCAATGGTGACAAAGAAACTTCAAATTCACTATTATCTTCAAACAAGCTGTCTCTCCTACTGGCTTATCTGCAAGGCTCAACTGCAATAATACAAAAGTGAAATACTGCAGACACTGGAAATCTGGAATAAGAACAAAATAAAAACTGGAAAAACTCAACAGGTCAGGTAGCATTAGTGGATATAAACTGAATCAATGCCTCATTATTGACCTGAAATGTTAACTCTGTTTTTGTTCACTAATGCTTTGTGACTTATTGAGTTTTTCCAACATTTTTGATTCTTATGGGACACCGCACTGCTTACTGATTCTGCAATATCATATTAAATACAGTGGCTACAATCCCACCCTCAAGTCTCAAAGTAATTTACCATATAGGAGGAGGTTATTCAGCTCTCAAGATTGCTTCTTAGGAGTTACAGGTGATGATTGCACACTTCAACATAAAAGTAAGTTTGAGTAGAAAAACGATGGCAACACACAATGGATTGGTTTGCATTTGAAAGAGAAATGTGGTGTGTGGAATACCTTTCACCAGAATGTTATGTGTCCTGCTCAAAGTGTTAACATGATGTTTTCTCCTGTTGCTCAATTTGATTTGCAGTTTTTCTTCTTGTGTCACTAACTTACCCAAGCAGAGTTTAATTCGTTAAGTTGGTTCAGCATGATTATTGAAGAACACTTGCAGTCATACACAAGTCTCCAAAAGTCAGCTGCATCTTTCTGAAAAGGATGTGGGGTCACCACAAAAGCTGTTGCTTGTCTGTAGCTCTAAATGAAAATGAGATGCAAAAGAAATTCAGAAATAAGCCTTCTATCCAATCCACAGTTTTCTCCTTTCTAATTTACAGCCAATTTATTCTATCCTTCTGTAAAGTTTCTTATCACACAATGCACCATATCTGTTAGAATTTAATCATTTTCCAAATAAAGCGCATCTGATCATTACACAAAATATTTGTTTAGCACAGGATGCCACTATTTTACCTATCATGCTTGTGCTGATTCTTTGAAAGATATATCTAATTGCTCCCATTTCCCTAGTCTTTGTTTTAATCTGAAAATATTTTCTTTTCCAGTTTCCTTTTGAAAAGTATTATTATATTTGTTTACATCTGACTTTCTGGGAATGCATTCCAGATCATAATAAACTCAAAGTTTTTCTCTCATCTTACCTCTGATTCTTAAATGTATCTTAAACTGTTTACACTGGTCACCAATTCTATTGTTAGTGACAGCAATTTCTTCTTTCTTACTCTCTCAAAAGCCCCCATTAATCTGTTCATCTATACTTTAGCTTCCTATAACTGTCGCTGCTTCTCATCTTTCATCCCAGTAAATTTTAGTCTTTTGAAGTAGATGAGGGCACTGGGCAGAAATTGTCTACATTGACTTTAGTAAGGCTTTTGACAAGGTAGTACACGGTAGGTTGTTGAATAAGGTTAAATCTCATGGGGTCCAGGGAGAGCTAGCCAATTGGGTACAAAATTGGCTTGACAGTAGAAACCAGAGGGTGGTGGTAGAGGGTTGCTTTTCAGACCTGGGGGTTGCTGATCAACAGTGTGCCAAAGGGAGTAGTGCTGAATCCACTGTTAAATTTAATTTATATAAATGATTTTGATGAGAATTAGAAGGTATGGTTAGTAAGTTTGTGGATGACATAAGACTGGTGGTATAGTGGACAGTGAAGAAGGTTATCTGGGAATGCAGCGAGAATTTGATCAACTGGACCAATGGGTGGAGGAATGGCAAATGGAGTTAATTTAAATAAATGCAAGGTGTTGCATTTTGCTGGGTCAAACCACAGCAGGACTTACACAGTAAATGGTAGGGCCTTGGGGAGTATTATTGACCATAGACATCTAGGACTCCTTGAAATCACAGCATGATGAAGAAGGATTTTGGCATGTTTGCTTTCATTGGTCAGAGCATAAAGTATAGGAATTGGGATATCTTGTTACAGCTGTACAAAATGTTGGTGGTATCACATTTGGAGTACTGCATGCAATTCTAGTTGCCCCACTATTGAATGGATATTATTAAACTGGAAAGAGTTCAGAAAGGATTTACTAAGATGCTGGAAGATTTGAGTTATAAGGAGAGGTTGGATAGGCTCGGACATTTTTTCTGTAGCATAGGAAACTGAGGGGTGATCTTATAGAGGTCTATAGAATCATGAAAGCATTCATAATGGAGATAGTCAATAGTTTATTTCCATGGTAGGGGAGTCTAAAAATAGAGGGCATAGGTTAAGGTGAGAGGGGACAGAGACAGGAGGGTCCAGAGTGGAGATTTTTTCACACAGATGGTGTTCAGTGTCTGGAATGGGCTGCCAGAGGTAGTGGTGGAAGCAAGTACAATTTTGTCATTTAAGAAACATTTAGACAGGTACATAGATGGGATAGGTGTGGAGGGATACAAATCAAACACAGGCAAATGGGACTAGTTCAATGGTGAAAACTGGGTGGCATGGACAGGTTGGGCCAAAGGGCCTGTTTCCATGCTGAGATGTCCATGACTTCATGTCTTTATGATCTATGCACACTCTCCAAAGTCTTCACATTGATTATAAATCCCTCAAACCCACTTCATAATTTTAAACAACTCTATTAAAGAAGGGAAAAAATTATAAAAAGACCTACATCCAACAAGGTAGCATTGGTGTACTTGTTACTTTCATCCTTCACAGTAACAAGTAACGGAAGGCATTTATCAGGTGGAAGGGAATCCACATTACAGTTCTTTTCTTTCTGAGGTAAGAAAGAAATGCTGGAATTTTCACCATCTGGGTCAGAAGCCACTGAATTAAGAACCTGAAATTGTTATAAGGATACAAATTTCAATTAGCTGACTTTGAATTGTAGGAATATTATTAAGAAGAAATGCCCAAACAAATACTCCAAATACTTTCTGTGAGCTCAGTAGAACCAGAAAGAAATATATTTACATAGCACCTTTCACCACATCAGATCATTTGAAAGTTTTGCAATCAATGAAGCAGGTTTACTGTAGAGTCTCTGTTGCAATCGTGGAGGTTTAGCAGCCAATTGTGCATCAAGGTTCCATTAAACAGCAGTTAAATAAATAACATGTTTTTCTTCTATTTGTTCTCAGAATGTAGGTGTCACTTGCTCGGCTGCATTTATTGCCCATCTTTAATTGTCCTTGGGAAGACATAATGAGCTATCTTCTTGAATTGTTGCAATCTTTGGGGTTTTGTGTCTTAAGAAGAAAGTTACAGGATTTTGACCAAGTGACAGTAAAGGAATGGCAATACAGTTCCCAGCTAGGATGGCATGTTGCTTAGAGGGGAGCTTGCAGGTGATGGTGTTTCCATGTACCCACTGCTTTTGTTCTTCCCGGAAATAGAGGTTGCAGATTTAGAAAGTGCTGTTGAAGAGCCTTGATGAGTTATTGCAGTGCATTTTGTAGACAAAGTTACCATTGTGCATCAATGGTGAAAGGAGTTATTGTTGAAGGGAGTGGATGTGATGCCACTCATGTGGACTGCTTTGTACAGATGCATCCAGCTTCTGAATGTTGTTGGAATTGAACTAATCCAGCCAAATAGAGAGCATTCCATCACACTCTTTACTTGCGCCTTATTAATGGTGGAAAAGCATTAAGGAGTTAGGACTCAGTTACTCACCACAGAATTCCCTGTTGTGGTGCAATTCAATTTTTGGTCAATGGTAATCCTCAGGATATTAAAAGGAGGATCCAGCAAAGGTAATGCCAGTGAATGTTAAGGGGTGATGATAGCTAGATTTTCTCTTGTTGGAGATGGTTATTCTCTGATACTTGGGTGGTGTGAATGTTTCTTGCCAATTGTAGCCCAAGCAAAATGTTGCTTAGATGTTGGCAGTCGCTTTCATCTCACCACTTGAGGTCAGTTCTTTTGTCCATTTTTGGACCAAGCCTGTAATGAGTCCATGAGCTGAGATGCCTTGATGGGATCCATACTGTGCATCAGTGAGTAGAGTATTCCTTTGTAAGTGCTGCTTAACAACACTGTCAATGTCTTCCATTACATTGCTGATGACATAAACTTGAATGATCAGGCGCTGATTCGCTTTTTTTATTCATTCACATGACAAATGCATCGCTAGCTGGGCCAGCATTTATTGACCATTCCTAATTACCTAGAGGGCAGTTTAAGAATCAACCACATTGCTGTGGATCTGGAGTCACATATAGACCAGACCAGATAAGGATGGCAGATTTCCTTCCTTAAAAGACATTAGTGAACCAGATTGGTTTTTCCTGACAAGTGACAAAGATTTCATGGTCAAGATGAGACTTTTAATTCCAGAATTCTTTTTATTGAATTTAATTCCATCATCTGTCATAGCAAGATTTGAACTGAGGACCTGGGAACCCAGAAAAATACCTGGGTCTCCGGATTAATAGTCCAGAGACAATACCAGTATGCAATTTCTTGTTTGATTTATCATGCTTTTTGTGCACAGGGCATTCCTAGACAATATTCCACTCTGGCATGTAGATATCATTGGTGTAGCTCTATTAAAACAGCTTGGCTAGGAATGAGGCTCCTTCTAGAGGACAGACCTTTAGTCCTCTTGCAGAGATGTACCTGATTTCTTGCTGTCATGTGGAATTAATTGAATTAGTAATCTGTGATGCTGAAACACAGAATCAGGCCAAGATGGATCATCCATGCAACTCTTCTAGCTGAAGACTGTTGCACATAGTTGCACTTTGTCTTTTGCACTGATGTTTGGCTCCCCTATTGTTGAAGGATGCAACTGGATCTGTTAGCTGGTTCTGTGGAACAATGTGGTCTTGGTGTGTTTGCCTATAGATTACTGAAGGTGGAAGGGCATGTCAATAGGCTGGTGAAAAAGGCATATGGAACAGTTGCCTTTATCAATCAAAGCATAGATTACAAAAGTAGGGAAGTCATATTGGAATTGTATCAAAGTTTAGTGAGACCAGAGCTAGAGTACTGTGTGCAGTTCTGGTCACCACATCACAGGAAAGATATGGTGCAGATAAGGTTCACCAGGATGCTTCCTGGGATGGGAAATTTAAGTATTGAGGTAATGTTCGATAGACTTGGGTTATTTTTGTTGGAGAAGAGAAACCTAAGGGGCAATTAGATAGAGGTGCACAAGATTATGAGTGGCATGGACAGAATGAATAAGGAGTAGCTGTTCCTCCAAATTGAAGGATCAGTCATGAGAGGACACCGGTTCAAGGTGAGAGGCAGGAAGCTTGGGTATGTGAGGAAAAACATTTTTGCCCAGTGAGTGATGATGGTCTGGGATGTGCCATCTGGGAGGGTGGTAGGTGAGTTTCTTCACCTGCTTTAAAAAGTACCTGGATGAGCATTTGGCACATCATAACATTCAAGGTTTTGGGCCAAGTGCTAGTAAATGAGATTAGGTTGAAGGTCAGGTGTTTCTCATGTGTCGTTGCAGATTTGATAGGCCAAAGGCCTCTTTTGCACTGTATGATACTTTGATTCTATAATGGGCAATTTTCCACCACCATTCATGATTAGCTGTTGCAGGGCTTATATATTAACCATTGGTTGTGGGATCGCTTAGCCCTGTCTATTGCTTATTACTTCTGTTTGGTATGCAGGTTGAACAGTTTGTAACTTATATTTGTATATGCCTGGTGCTGCTCCTGTCAGGTCCTCATCCTCCCTTCATTGAACCAGAGTTTTCTCCTAATTTGATGGCAATGATAGAGTGGAAGATATGCCATGCCTTGAGATTATAGATTGTGATTGTAATATTGATGGTCAACGCTTCCTCATGGAGGCCCAGCTTTGAGTTGCGAGATATATTTGAAACATGTCCCATTTAGCAGGGTAGTGGTGCCATGCAACATGGTGGACAATATCATCAAATTGAAGGTGGAACTTTGTCTCGATAAAGACTGTGTAGGGGTCACTGAGTCAAGGGTGGATCCATCAGTTATAGGTATATTGGTGAGGATAAGGTCAAGTAGATGTTTCCCTTTTGTTAGTTCCCTCACCACTTCTTACAGACCCAATCTAGCAGGTTTGTTCTTTAGTACTCAACCAACTCAGTTGTACAATGCTACTCTCAATGATGGAAATTGAAGCTTCCCAACCAAAGAACTTTCTGGCTTTTTGGCACTGTCAATGCTTCCTCCAAGTAGTGCTCAACATGGAAGAGTATTGACTAATCAGCTGAGGTGGGCAGAATGTAGTAACCCGCAGGTTTCTCTGTCTATGTTTGATGCTATGAAATTTCATGGGGTTCAGAGTCGATGTTAAGGACTCCCTGGGCTCCTTGCCAACTGCATACAATGATGCAGCTACAGCTGATGGATATGTCCTACTGCTGGGAGAGGATGGTCCATGATGTTGTCTGGTACAAGGTGTGTGCTGTGATTCTGTGAGTATGACTATATCATGTGTGACATAGGTCTTCTAATTTTGGCTCAAGCCTCCAATGTCGGTAAGAGGATATTCTGTGAGTATGACTATATCATGACATAGCTCTTCTAATTTTGGCTCAAGCCTCCAATGTCAGTAAGGAGGATATTGTAAGGACTCTGGAATCTGTAGTAATTAGAGCAATATCAGTCAGGTGGACCTCACAGAGTATGAATTCCCTGTTTGGGGCTGTTATGCTAGTACAGTCAGGGACCCCTGGCTGACAGATATAAACAGGAATGCCAGAGGTTCTGTTCACTCTGAGACTTGGCTCCGTGGGAGCTGGATCAGTGTCAATGACTTCCCTTGGGTAAATAAAAGGTGACTTGGTGAAGGGATACTGGCCTCAGTGGAGTTATTTTTATGTGTTCCCTCCCTTGTGAGTCAGTTAGTACAGAACGTAGGGCAACTCACCTGAAATTCTTTACTGAGCTGTGAGGAGTTACTCTGAGGGTCAACTCTGATCATTTCTTTATAAGTAGATTTGAATTTATTAACTGGAATGGAGGTGTCACCACACTGGTGGGCTTCCAAGATAGCTTTGTGGATGAAAATATACTGCTCCTTCAAATAAAAGAGAAGTTCATTGTTATTATTCAACAGATTTAGTTTACAAAATCAGACAATGCTTCCTCAATGGACCAAAAACAGGAACTCTGATTTCTCTGCACAGATGCTGCCAGACCTGATAAGCTTTTCCAGCAACTTCTGTTTATATTTCTGATTTACAGCATCTGCAATTCTTTCAGTTTAGATTTAATTTACACCTCTTCTATAATTATTATTCCTATACCTATTTTTTAAAGTATACTCTTGTGTTCTTTTGGGTCTAGAACACTTAAGATGTCATAGCTCAGATGCCACAAACTATGATCATGAATAAGGGTCTATGAATTGGAAAATAAAAGATTACACTGAAAGTGCCCTGGGACATGGGATTATAACTTAATGTGTGTATATATATCCAGCATTCTTTCATTTTAAGTACATAAAAACCCAAAGGAGACAATGGAATAATTTATGTTCCAATAGAATTTAGACTTTCAAAACTTGGACATAGTTTCCTGTATTTTGAATGCTATTATCAATGAAGATACGGAAATTATTTTATTTAACTGACTAATTGGAAACTTATCTAATTGTCATTTCTTGGTATCAATTTATTTTCTTCATACTTTGAAATTTCTTTCTATAAATAACTTAATTTCCTTTAAAAAGTCAAAAAACAAAAAAAGTTTGAAATCTGTTTTAATGAATGCAAGACAATTTTCATTTTTAACAATCTTTCTTGATGGGCTTGTGTTCAGAGAAGAGTCTGAAAACTTTAAAGTTTTTACATGGAAAATGACAGATTCTAGTTAATTTCAAACATTTTTAATTTTTGGAATGGATTGTCTACCCATTTATAAAGGCTTAGAAACCCTTACATGAAAGAAATACTTGCACTTATTAATACTTTTCATCTCAGGTATCCCAAAATGTTTTGTAACTTGTATTTTTGAAGTATAGTTACTGTTGTAAGTTAGGAGTGATATCCAGACTTTCACCAATCAACTACAACCAGCTTCTATTCATTCTCTTTGCCTATTTTGCCAAATTACTGCTACTTTTCCTTCCCAAACCTTCAGATCTTTGAACATGCCCCTCAGATTCTACCCACTTTTCATTTTGTTACAATGCTTATTGTTCCCAAAAAGCTGTTCTTCCATTACACTAACCCTAAGTATTGCTCCTACCTCCTAATCCCTTCACCTTCAAGAAGTTGCTCTAAGATTATTTTACTCATTTCTTAACTAATTTGCCTACACACTGCTCTCAGTCACTACACTTCCTATCTCTCAGATGCCAGTGACTGTTCTTTCCTTCTGTTCACTTCAAAGAAGCAAATAGACTCACATATTTTCCTCCTCTCTGAAACCCCTAAAAATCTGTTGACTCCCATCTTTCAGGATCGCCACTCTCTAGCTTTCCTTTAATGTTGTTAACAACATAGTACATTTTGGAAGAAATTCAGAAAATTAGACTCATGGTTTGGCGGAATCTGCAGAGAGAGAATTGGAGTTAACATTTCGAATCCAATATGATTTTTCTTCAAAACTTCAGTAGGATTTTACAGAAAGACCCATTTGTTTCACTGATTTCCTTCAGGGAAGGAAATCTGTCAACGTCATCTGGTATGACCTACACGTGACTCCAAAACTACAGCAATGTGGTTGGCTCTCAACTGCCCTCTGAAATAGCTTAAAAAGCCACTTAGTTGCATCAATTAAGTCTCAACAAAGAAATGAAACTAAATGGACAACCTGGCATCAACGAAGGCACCAAGGCACTGGAAATGATAACTGCAAAAACAACCCTGTTGACACTGCAAAGTCCTCCTGACTAAAATTTAGCGTCTAGTACCAAATTTGGGAGAGCTGTCTCACAGACTAGTCAAGTAATGGCATAACATGGAATCATACCTTACAGGCAATGTCCCAGACATCACCATAAACATCCCTGGAAATGTACTGTCCAACCGGCCAGACAGGACCAACAGAGGTGGCACAGTGGTATACCGAAGGCAGTGTATGGCTCTGGGAGTCTTCAACATTGACTCTGGAAGCCATAAAGTCTCATGGCATCAGGTTAAACATGGGCAAGGAAACTTCCTGTTGATTACCATCTACTGTCCTCCCCCAGCTGATGAATCAGTACTTCTCTATGTTGAACATACCTGGAGGAAGCACTAAAGCTGGCAAGGGCACAAAGATACTTTGGATTACGATTTGAAAATCCACAATCAAGAATGACTCAGCAGCAGCACTATTGATTGAGCTGGTTGAGTCCTAAAGGACATACCAGCTAGACTGGGTCTACAGCAGGTGGTGAGAGAAAAACATGCTCCCAATCTGCTGACTACAGATGCAGCTATCCATGACAGTATTGTTAAGGATGACCACTGCACAGTCCTTGTGGAGACAAAGTCCAAACTTCATACTGAGAATATCCTCTATCGTGTTGTATGGCACTATCACCATGCTAAATGTGACAGACTTCGAGCAGATGTAATAAATCAAGACTGGGTATCCATGAGGCACCGTGGACCATCAACAGCAGTAGAATCATACAACAGCTCAAACTGCAAACTCAAGGCCTGGCATATCCCCCACTGAGCCATTACCATCAAGCCAGGAGATCAATCCTGGTTCAATGGAAAGTACAGGAGGGCATGCCAAGAACTGAACAAGGCATGCCTAAAAATGAGGTGTAAACCCAGAGAAGCTTCCAAACAGGACCACTTGTATGCCAAACAGCATAAGCAGCAAATGATAGAAGTAAGCAATCTCACAAGCAATGGATAAGATATAAGCTTTGCAGTCCTGCCACATCCAGTCACGATTGATGTTGGACAATTATACAACTCACTGAAAGAAGGGGCTCCAAAAATATCCAAATCCTCAATGATGAAAGAACCCATCATATCAGTGCAAAATCTAAGGCTGAAGCACTCACTGCAATCTTCAGCCAGAAGTATCAATTGGATGATCCATCTCAGCCTTCTCCAGTGATCACAAACATCACAGACACCAGTGTTTAACCAATTTGATTCACTCCTTGAGGTACCAAGAAACAATTGGAGGCATTGGATTTTGCAAATGCTTTAGGCCCTAATAACTTTCTGGCAACAGTAATGAAGACTTGTGCTCCAGAACTTGCAGCTGCTCTACCTAAGCTGTTACAGGACAGTTACAACACTGGCATCTACTTGACAATGTGGAAAATTGCCTAGGTATATCTTGTACACAAAAAACAGGACAATCCAACCTGGCCAATTAATGCCCCATCAGTCTCAATCATCAGTTAAGTAATGTCAGGTGCCATCAACAGGGCTATAAGGCAGCATCTACTCAGCAATAACCTACTCACTGATGCCAATTTGGATTTCGCCATGGCTAATCAACTCCTGACCTCATTATAGACTTGGTTCAAACATGGACAAAAGAGCTGAAGTCCAGAGGGGAAACGGGAATGACAGCGCTTGAGATCAAGATTACATTCAACCAAGTGTGGCATCAAGGAGTTCTAGTAAAACTGAAATCAATGATAAACAATGCTCTGCTGGCTGGAGTCATAGCTGGCACATAGGAAAATGGTTCTGGATGCTGGAGTTCAGTCATCTTAGATCCAGGGCATCTCTGCAGGAATTTCTCAAGGCAGTGTCCCAGGCCTAACCATCTTCAGGTGCTTCAAAATTAACTTTTCCTCCAACATAAGATCAGAAGTAGGGATGTTCATCGATGATTGCACATGGTTCAGCATCATTTGCAACTCCTTAGTTATTGAGTTCAATTGTTCAATTGCAACAAGATCTGGACAATATCCCGGCTTGGGCTGACCAGTGGCAAGTAACATTTGTGCTTCACAAATCCCAGCCAATGATCATCTCCAATAAGAGAGCATATAACCACTGCCCCTTGGTGTTACCAACACAGAATTTTCAACTATCAATATCTTGGGGTTACCATTGATCAGAAACTCGCTGGACTTACCATTTAAATACATTGGCTCTAAGAGCAGGTCAGACACTGGGAATAGTGCAGTGAGGAACTCATCTCCTAAATCCCCAATGCCTGTTCATTGTCTATAAGACACATGTCAAGATTGCAATGGAATATTTCCCATTTGCCTGGATTGGTGCAATTCCAACAAAACTCTAGAAGCTTGACACCATTTCGCTAGACCATCTCATTCTAGATTTCTGTTCATATATATCAATGCCAAATCAATGTGGATGAGGGTTGAAAGAAATTAGCTCTTGGGCTTCAACCACCAATGAGAGTTGCAAGTGGTGTTCCCACCTCCACAGGCAATTTTACACAAGGGAAATAATACATTTTGGTCTTCCTGTCTTACTTGACTGCTAGACCTCAGGAAATTCCCATAAGGAGAAAGACACCAGTGGCTGGGAGAATTTTTTTGAAGTTGGAAGAGCACGCTGGTCCTCCGTTGTCAATCAAAACATTTTGTTTTAATCGCGCTTTTGCTGGTGAGTGCCAGAAATTGCTGAGGAATCCTGAGCCCAATGTAGGCCAAGCCTTGTCCAACTCATTGGCAGCTGGTTTCTTATTGGCAATACTGAGCAGGGCCCTTGATTTACTGATAGAACATCAAAACAAAAGCTCCATGAATTTAATTGTACTTCCAATATTGGTCAGGTTGGGTGGAGACAGTAACATTGTTAAATGATAGTATGGTTTGTGCAAAATGTTATGTCCCAAAGAATGATTAACATGTGCTAATTTCTATCTATCTACATTTAGAGATGTAAATCTTTCAAATTTGCACCTATCACGCACCCACATGCAGGTTAATCAATGCACATAAATGGTTGGGAGAGACAGGGGTTCTTAGACGTTTTAACTCTTACCTCAGTCTGAATCATGTTAATGCGCCATGAGGACAGAGTCTTCACAAAGTTGTAAACATCAATAACCCCTTCATATGTTGCCATGTCCATCAACACATCCAGAGCAATGTAGCATCCAGTTCTCCCAGTACCAGTGCTGTAATGCCCAAAACAGAGAATAAATTTAAAACTTATTGAGCATATCTGGCACTGGGTAATTAAAAATTGATTAATATTGTCCATATCACTCACTATAATTATTTTATCAACATGTTACATTAACAAAACTGTTAATAGACACTGAGTATTTATAAACACAATTACTGTGATGATGAACCTGTCATGTTGAAATAGTGTAGATATTAGTTTTCGTTGTGTGCTAAATGCTGGTGATTTTTTTTTTGGTGTATGTCAGTTGCTTTAAAAATGCTGAGTTTATAGAACATAACCTTTGCAAATTGCATCAGTTTTTCTTTAATCCTCACCCTGAATTTGAAATTAATTAGTATTTGGAGAAAGTGAGGACTGCAGATGTTGGAGATCAGAATCGAAAAGTGTGGCACTGGAAATGACAAACCCGAACCACGTAACAACTGGAGGAAGAATGCCTCATCGTCCACTTTGGGACACTCCAACCACATGGGATCAATATGGATTTCACCAGTTTCCTCATTTCCGCTGCCCCCACCCTTATCCCAGATCCAACTTTCCAATCGGGACCACCCTCTTGAATTGTCCTACTTGCCATCTTTCTTCCCACCAATCCGCTCCACTCTTCTCTCCGATCTATCACCTTCACCCCCACCTTCGTCTACCTACACATACCCAGCTACCTTCCCCCCAACCCTGTCCCATTAATCTCTCAGCCCCCTTGGGCCACAAGCCTATTTCCTGATGAAGGGCTTATGCTCAAAACGTCAATTCTCCTGCTCCTCGGATGCTGCCAAACCGGCTGTGCTTTTCTAACACCACATTCTTCGACTTAAAGAGGGACAGGACTGGCAGCTTAATGTCCCAGGATTTAAATGTTTCAGGTTTGATAGAAAGGGTTGTAAAAGGGTTGGGGGAGTTGCATTACTGTTAAAGGTGTATCTCACAGATGTACTGAGGGTGGATACGTGAGAGGACTCGTGCAGCAAGGCAATATGGGTCGAACTCTGGAATAGGAAAGGTGAAATCACAATATTGGGGATATACGACAGACCTCCCAACAGCTAGACAGAGGTAGAGGAGAAGGGTGGCATGGTGGCTCAGTGGTTAGCACTGCTGCCTCACAGCAACATGGTTGGATTTCAGTCTTGAGCAACTGTCTGTGTGGAGTTTGCACATTCTTCTTGTGCTTGCATGGGCTTCCTCCGGGTGCTCTGGTTTCCTCCCACATTCCAAAAGTTGTGCAGGTCAGGTGAATTGCCCATAGTTTTAGGTGCATTAGTCAGTGGGAAATATAGGGAAATGAGTCTGGGTGGGTTACTCTTCGGAGGGTCGGTGTGGACTTGTTGGGCTGAAGAGCCAGTTTCCACACTGTAGGGAATCTAATCTAATATGAAGACAGATTTTGGAAAGATGTAAAAACAGCAGGGTTGTCGTAGTAAGTGATTTTAACCTCCCCTATATTGACTGGGACTTACTCATGTTGGGGGCTTGGATAGGGCAGAATTTGTAAGGGCCATTCAGGATGGTTTCTTGACACAGAATATAAACATTCCAACCAGGGAAGGAGTCATACTGGGCCTGGTTTTGGGAAATGAGTCCGGCCAGGTGAGTGAAGTTTCAGTGGGGGAGCAGTTCAGGAGTAGTGACCATAATACCATGAATTTTAAGATAGGGATAACAGCAGTTCTCGCGTGAAGGTGTTCAATTGGGGGAAGGCGAACTACAATGATATTGGACAGGAACTGGAGAATTTTGATTGACGGTGGATATTTGAGGGTAAATCCACATCAGATATGCTGGAGTATTTCAAATGGCAGTTGATAAGAGTTCAGAAGCAGCATGTTCTGTGAGAGTGAAGGATAGTGTGTCGCAAGTTATGTGAACGTTGGATGACAAGGGATGACCTTAATCAGAAAGAAAACATACATTAGTTCTAGAGGATGGGAACTGACAAAGACGTTGAAGTAAACAACAAAAGTAGGAAAGAACTTAAACACAGAATTAGAAGAGCTAAAAGGAGTCAAGCAAAGTTGTTAGCAAACTAGATTAATGAGAATTTAAAGGCTTTTTATGCAGATATAAAATGCAAGAGGGTAGCCAGTGCAAGGGTTGGCCCACTCAAGAACACAGGAGGGAATCTAAGTGTGGAGCCAGAAAAGGTAGATAAGGTCCTAAACGAATACTTTGTGTCAGTATTCACCAAAGAGAAGGAATTGGTGGAGGATGATTGCAAGGAAGGGAGTGTCAAATTTCTAAGCCAAGTTGCTATGAAAAAGGAAGAGGTGTTGTGTGTCTTAAATAGTATTAAGTTAGATAAGCCCTTGGGTCCTGATGGGATCTATCACAGAATACTGAGGGAGGCAAGAGAACAAATTTCTGGAGCATTGATAGACATCTTTGTATTCTCTTTGAGGTGAGGTCCCAGAGGTCAGGAGAATAGCTAATGTTGTCCCATTGTTTAAGCAGGGATAATCCTAGAAATTACAGGCCTATGAGCCTCATGTCAGTGGTTGGGAAATTATTGGAAAAGATTCCCAGGGACAAAATCTATATGCATTTAGAAGCAAATGGACTTAGTAGCAATAGACAGCATGGTCTTGTGCCAGGGGAGGTTGTGCCTCACTAATTTGATTGATTTTTTGAAGAGGTGATAAAGAAGATTGATGAGGGAAAAGTGTTTGATGCTGTCTGCATGGACTTCAGAAATGCCTTTGACAAGGTCCCTCGTGGCAGACTGGTACAAAAGGTGAAGTCACATGATATCAGGGAGGAACTGGCAAGAATGGATTCAGAACTGGCTGAGTCACAGGAGACAGTAGGTAGCGGTGGAAAGAGGCTTTTCAGAATGATGGGTCATAACTAATTGTGTTCCACAGGGATCAGTGCTGGCACCTCTGCTGTTCATGGTCTACGTAAATGAAGTGGAGGAAAATATGGCTGGTTAGAAAGTTTGTAGGCAATGCAAAGATTGGTGGGGTTGTGGATAGTGAGGAAGATTGTCAGAAGATGCAGCAGGATACAGATCAGTTGGAGGCACAGGCTGAAAAATGGCAGATGGAATTTAATCTGGACAAATGTGAGGTGATGCATTTTGGAAAGTTAAGTACAGTTTGGAAATTATACAGTGAATGGCAGAACCCATTAGGAGTATTGATTTGCAGAGAGATCTGGGTGGGCAGGTCCACAGATCACTGAAGACGGTAGTGCAGGTAGATAAGGTAGTAAGAAAGGTTTATGGCATGCTTGCCTTCATTGGATATTAAGTATAAGAATAGGCAAGTTATGCTGCAGAGTCAAGATTAGAGTGGTGCTGGAAAGCACAGTAGGTCAGGCAACTTCCACGGAGCAGGAAAATCGACGTTTCAGGCAAAAGCCCTTCATCAGGAATGAGGCAGGGAGCCTCTGGGGTGGAGAAATAAATGGGAGGGGGGGTGGGGCTGGGGAGAAGAGTGCAATAGGTGGATTGAGATGAGGATGAGGTGTTCCGCCTCGGAATACTTAACCCCAGGGCATCAATGTGGACTTGAACAGTTTCCTCATTTCCCCTCCACCCCCCCTTACCCCAGTTCCAGCCTGCCAGCTCAGCACCATCCTCATGACCTGTCCTACCTGCCAATCTTCCTTCCAATCCATCCGCTACACCCTCCTCTCCAAACTATCACCTTCATCCCCCACCTCCATTCACCTATTGCACTCTTAGCTACCTTCTCCCTAGCCCCAACCCCCTCACATTTATCTCTCCACCCGAGAGGCTCCCAGCCTCATTCCTGATGAAGGGCCTTTGCCCAAAACATTGATTTTCCTGCTCCTCAGATGCTGCTGACCTGCTGTGCTTTTCCAGCACCACTCTAATCTTGACCCTGATCTCCAGCATCTGCAATCCTCACTTTTGCCAAGTTATGCTGCAGTTTTTTAGAACTTTAGTTAGACCACTCTTGAAATATTGAGTGGTCACTGCATTACCAGAGGATATGGATGCTTTGGAGAGGATACAGAAAAGCTTTACTTGGATGTTGCCTGGTATGGGGGATTTTAGTTGTGAAGAAAGGTTGGATAGACTGGATTTGTCTTCACTGAAATGCAGGAGGTTGAGATTGACAGCAGTTTATAAGATTGTGAATGGCACGGGTAGAGTGGAAAGAATGAGACTTTTTTCCCAGAGTGGAGGGGTCAATTACGAGGGGACGTAGGTTCAAGTTGTAAGGTAGGGGAGGGAGAGGGGAGATTAAAAGAGATGTGTGAGGCAAGTTTTTCACGCAAAGGGTAATGAGTGCCTGGAATGCGCTGCCAAAGGAGGTGATAGAAACAGACACAATAGCAATATTCAAGAATAACCTGGACAAATAAATGATTAAATAACCACCTCCTCCCACTCTGCCAAAGACATGCAAGTCGTGGGCCTTCTCCACCACCAAACCCTAACCACCCAATGCCACGAGGAAGAATGCCTCACCTTCTGCTTTGGGACCCTCCAATCACAGGGGATCAAGTGGATTTCATCAGTTTCCTCATTTTCCCTTCCCTGACCTTATCACAGATCCAACCTTCCAACTTGGCACTGCCCTCTTGAACTGTCCTACCTGTCCATCTTCCTTCCCACCTATCCACTCTATCCTCCTCTCTGACCTATCACCTCCATCTTCATCTTCATCTACCTATCACATTCCTAGCTACCTTCCCTCTGGCCCCTTCCATTTATCTCTCAGCCCCCTTGGGCAACAAGCCTTCTCCCTGATGAAGAGCTTAAGCTCAAAGCGTTGATTCTCCTGCACCTGACTGGCTGTGCCTTTCCAGCACCACACTCTTCGACTCTGATCTCCAACATCTGCAGTCCTCACTTTCTCCTTGTCCCTCTTTAAGCCATATCTCCATAATTGCAATCATAATATAGTTCCAAGTATTAACCAAAGCTATAAGTTCATCTACCTTACATATTATACATGAATTTCAGACAAATTTCCCTGGTTTTTGCAGAAATGTTTCCCTGCCTGTTCTTGTTCTTAATTACATTTGCCTTGGTTTCTACCTCTTCCTCAATTTTTGTATCTACTGCCCTACTCCCATGTCCAATTATTCTATCAATTTAAACCCTCCCCAACCATTCTGCCAACACCTCCCAGAAGGAAATCACTCGGTCCTGCCCAGACATAACCATTCCAGTTTGTACTGGTACCAATGTCCATGAATCTAAAACCCTCCTCTCACACCATCTTTTCAACCATCTGTTCATCCTATATATCCTGCTGTTTCTACTCTGACTAGCTCATGGCACTGGTAATAATCCTGAGGTTTGAGGTCCTACATTTCAGCATTCTTCCTAGTTCTCTACGTTCTGGTTTTAGAACTTTATCCTTTTTTTAAACCTATATCATTAGTACCAACATGAACATTTTGGTGTTTGTCCTCCCCCTCCAGAATGTCCTGCAACTGTTCTGCGACATCCAGGACCCTAGCACCAGGATAGCAACATATCATCTGGGACTCTCATTTGCAGCCACAAAAACACCTAGCTATCCCTGTTACAATTGAATCTGCAAAAAAATTGAATTCAAAACAAATCTGGAATTAAGAGTTGACTGATGACCATGAAACCATTGTCAATTGTCGGAAAACCCATCTAGTCCACTAATGTCCTTAGGGAAGAAAATCTGCCATCCTGGATCTTCATGGGTTGCTGCATGGCCTTTTGTCATGTGTCTTGCTGTGATGGCTTCCAGGTATGTTTTTATCCCCCCACAGAACCTTTCTGAATGTTCTGTGGCCTTTGGTCAACTGGGTCATGAGCAGGGTACAAAGCATTCAATGGGGTTCCACCAACACCCTTCATTATTACTATGCCGGGAAAGTACAAAGTACATGGCCTCAGGCATTGGTTGGAAGTCAAGGTGGCGGAAATTCTGATTGATACTTTCCAATACACATTCCTTGAGCTGACTGTAGCTGGTTCACCCTAAACATGTGATCTCATTGACTTGTTTTCCATTATTTTCTGTCACCAATAGCTGCTGGCAGGTGTTTAATCTAGTTTGGCCAATTTTCTATCAGGCCTGATATCACGGGATGTGGTCAGAGTGTTGAGTACAGGAGTTTAAGGTCATGTTGTGGCTGTACAGGACATTGGTTGGGCTATAGTTGGAATATTGCATGCAATTCTGGTCTTCTTCCTATCAGAAAGATGTTGTGAAACTTGAAAAGGTTCAGAAATGATTTACAAGGATGTTGCCAGGGTTGGAGGATTTGAGCTAGAGGGCGAGGTTGAATAGGCTAGGGCTGTTTTCCCTGGAGCATCAGAGGCTGAGGGGTGACCTTATAGAGGTTTATAAAATCATGAGGGGCATGGATAGGATAAAGAGACAAAGTCTTTTCCATGGGATGGAGGAGTCCAGAAACTAGAGGGCATAGGTTTAGGGTGAGAGGGGCAAGATAATAAAAGAGACCTAAGGGGCAACACTTTCATGCAGGTACGTGCATGGAATGGGCTGCTAGAGGAAGTAGTACAACTGCAACATTAAAAAGGCATCTGAATAGGAAGGGTTTGGAGGGATATGGGCCGGTTGCTGGCCAGTGGGACTAGATTGGGTTGGGATATCTGGTTGGCATGGATGAGTTGGACTGAAGGGTAAGTTTCCATGCTGTACATCTCTATGACTGTATAATTGACAATGTACAACGTCCACGCTTGTTTCAGGCTTGCTCCAGTGCTCCAGTGAAGCTCAGCGCAAGCTGGAAGAACAATACCTCATTTTCTGCTTGGCAACCCTGCAGCCCTCCAGACTCAATATCAAGTTCAATAATTTTAGGGCCTGAACTCTCCCGTGTCCTAGCCTCCTACCTCAAACCAGGCCTTGTTATCACATAGTCTGCCATTACACACTACCAATTGTTAGCCACCAACAGTCTCCATTAACAGCTATTCACCCTCCTAGCCAGATTGTAATCGACTCCTTTGTCTGTCCAACTGTTCTTATCTCTCTTTGGGCTCTAACTGCACCTATCACTTACTCCTTACACACCCTCCTTACCCTATCGTCTGTATATAAATCAACATTTCCCTCGCTACCATCAGTTCTAAGGAAGGGTCACCAGACCCGAAACATTAACTTTGATTTCTTTTCACAGATGTTGCCAGACCTGTTGAGCTTTTCCAGCAACTTCTGTTTTTGTTTCTGATTTACAGCATCTGCAGTTCTTTTGGTTTTTTATTAGATGGAACTTTGGTTTAACACCCGACATGAAAGATGCAACTCCAGTACTGTACTTGAAAGTCAACTTTTATTTCAGTGCTCAAGTGTTGAAGTGGTACTTGAATCTAGATCTTGTGACCCAGAGGCAAGAGCACTACTAACTGAGCCACATCAGATGGACATCAGTTGTCACATCAACAGGAAACAAAATAAGAAACTCTGGCCAGAAAGCAATATTTGTAAATAATTCATGATACAGTATCACCCTGAAACCTTTGCTTTGTTCACCTTGTCACAAACATTGCTTGAACAGCCCAGTATCTAGCATATCTGTTTTTATTCTTTATTCAGTTCTAATTGGTACTTGGACATTTGACCAACAAGACAGGAAAGCATTAAGATTCATATCAAGTGTAAAGAAGACAAGAAAGAACTACCAACACTTTAAGCTTCACACCTTGGAATGAAAACATTTAAACTGTTGACAAGATACGCCTAGGATAATAATTTAAAGTAGTTTGGGAATTTTGGTTAGGAGTAGTAAACATAAATTAGAGAAAATTGATATTGGGAATAATCTGAGCAATGAAGATTTAATATAGAAAAAAGTAATTGTCCAGAAGAGGCAGTGGTGGACTAAATAGAGTTTTGACATTCTAATTGAAGATTTCACTTTCAAATTCTAGAATGATAAAGCACAGAATTTGGTTCCTCATACTTGTGCTAGCCAAGAGATCTAACCAACTAGTTCCACTACCTCATTTTTTCCTGAAAGTCCTAGAAATTTACATTCAAATGTTTCCATGTAAAATTTATTTTTGAATTTGCTTCCACTGTTTTCACACCTAAGATATGGGTTTTATTGGGTGTCTTAACATTTTATTCCCTTTGATTCCACTCTGTTTTGACCATGGGGCAGAGTATACTGTATCAGGGTGATAGGCAAACTAAATCCACCTATGTGCTTCTTGAAAATTCAAACTTTGCCATATGATCTTCCAATAAGCATCCATCGACTGTAGAAGTTCCAAATCTACCAGGCTGCTCCTATGAAATCTTAAATGCACTTCATGTACACTTCCCAGCAAGGGTCAGTAGACAAGGGGTGGCAGTAGGAACGTATTTGATTTTCCCAGCTGAAGCTAGGAAACTTTCTGGTTGTTGTTTAGAAATTGCAGAGATTGGAATCCAATCACAGAGAAACAAACAAATCTTACCCTGTCTGGTCTGCAACAGCTTTGTTACATTCCTGGAAGTATATTTTGCCAGTAAATCAATGGAGAAATCTCCTGCCATACCAAAGTCTGAAGACTTTTCCATTAAAACACTTTAAAGATGGTTTATTTCAGACAGCAGTTCATTCTTGCATTACTTTGAGTTGATATTTGAGTTGTTATATGGTCTCTAACCTGCAGTGAACGACTAGTGGCCCTGATTCAGGAGGATTAGCAGCCTTGACACGGCGAATAAGTGCGAGGAGACCTGTTGCATGATCGGGAACTCCATGTTCTGGCCAAGCTGTGAAATGAAACTGCAGAATTTCACGTCTGGCTGAGCAATACATCTAGAAGAAATAAAAGGGAATCTATACATGAATGTGCCAGCAGTTGAAGACAAAAGAAAGCAAATCCATAACAGCCATTTAAGTCTTCTGTGAAATGGTTGGAATCAATAGAGAAAAATTATCAGCAATTAATTTAACTTTCTTTATACATTGATTTGAATTGCAAATGATTGTTTTAGTTTTGAAGGTTATAAATATGGACATTCATCAAGGTGAAGCCTGTTCTGGTTCTACAATTTCAGATTGATGCTGTGCTAGAAAATGGACAGCAGATTTGCCAATCAAATTAAAAGAATTAATAATTAACCAGTTTTGGGTCCATTGAACCAATTTGTTAATTTGTTACTTAATCAACTCTAAAAATGTTGTGCCATAATTAAAATGCACAGTGGTGCAATTAAAATGCACAATTAAAATTTAGTGAACAGTACTGAATGGGTGACATTGAATTGAACACCAATTCAATGCCCTACTCTGAATTTATTTCTGCTATGTTAACAACATATGTACAGATATATTCCTAGCTGCATTGCTGGAAGGAAAAACATTGTCTGGGATAATAAAGGGTGCCTGAGCTCCTTCAAATAAAATCATGGGATTTTTAGGCAGGCAGAACCTCAGTGTAGAAGCTCATCTAAAAGCTGTACTGCTGATGATGCAGATCTACCTTAGTACTGTGTTGGAAAGTCAGTCCAGATTATGTACTCATGCTGCTGGTGCAAAATTTTGCAGAACATTCTGCAGCAGGAGGTTGGGGATGAGGTTTGGTGATGGGATCATAGTAATGTTACTGGGCTAGTAGTGCAGAAACCCAGGCTAAAGTTTTGGAGACATGGGTTCAAATTCACCATGACAGATGTTGACATCTAAATTCAGTAAAAATGTGGTCCAAAAAGCAAGCCTTATGACAAACATCTAACCACTGAGAATTGTTACAAATGAAACATTGGTTCATTAATGTCCTTTTAGTAAAATATACCTGCCATCCTTACCTGGTCTGGTTTAGGTATGACTTCAGATCCACAGCAATGTGGTTGACACATAACTGCTGTCTGGGAATTAGGGATGTGTAATAAATGCTGGCCTAACTAGTGATACCACAAGCCATGAACAAATATTTTAAAAATGAATTTGCCAGTTCTAATCATGACTATGGAAAATAACCATTCAAACTGACTTTGTGGAATTTAAGTCAACAGATTTAAATTTTAAAAATGTGATGAATAGGTCAGATAGTTAAGCAGACAGGTTTAGAGAGATTTTACCCTGAAAATCTGCTGTTAATAGGCTGAATCTGGCTTCTCTCACCTCAGTTGGTATGAATACGTGGTTCATTAGTTTGGTTACAAATATAACTGAAAAACTAAGTGCCTATCTGACAATTTGATTAGTGGAGGAATTCAATTAGTATTGAAATAATGGGGAGAAATTAAATGCTTGCTTCTTTTCATTTTTGTTTTTCTATCTTTATTGCCCTGGAGGACTAGGCTCAATTACAGAAAAAGGATAAAAATCACACAACACCAGTTTACAGTCCAATAGGTTTAATTGGAAGCACTAGCTTTCAGAACGCTGCTCCTTCATTAGGTGGTTGTGGGCGGGTATAAGATTGTAAGACACAGAATTTATAGCAAAAGTTTACAGTGTGATGTAACTGAAATTATGTATTGAAAAAGACCTGGATTGTTTGTTAAGTCTCTGATCGCTTAGAATGACCATGTTGGTTTTAGTACTTTCATATGTAATTCGCAAAACATTTTTAAAAGTTACATTCTCAAGTGAACTTTAACAATTGGTGTCATGTTGGACCAGATAGTGCATTGAAGGTGTGAGGTGTCCTGTGTGAGACTGTCTGTGCCCCAATGGTCAGATTGATTCTAATCTAAAAAAACAATTTACAAAATCTTACATGGATTTATGCAGTTTTCGAGCAAAGTAAAATGTAATTCTGCAAGTACAGATTCACCCCATTAATGTATATGTGTATGTGTGCATGTGGGAGTGTGTGTGTGTGTGTGTTGGGGGGAATGTGTGTGTGTGTGTGTGTGTGTATAGTGCAATGGGATCACCTGTAGTGTGATCTTCAAGTCATGACAGAAAAAGGAGTTAGCTGTTTCATGAATATTTGATAAGTAGTTAAATGTTCTATTTCATTCTTTAAGTATTATACAAAATGGAGTAAAAAAGTAATGAAGCCCTTCCTGATGAAGGGCTTATGCCTGAATCGTCGATTCTCCTGCACCTCAGATGCTGCCTGACCTGCTGTGCTTTTCCTGCACCACACTATCGACTTTAATCGCCAGAATCTGCAGTCCTCACTTTCTCCTAGTAAAATAGCCTATATAAAGAGCAACATTAATAAGCAAATAATATAATTAAGTAGTTATTAAATTTTGTCAAGAATGACAGAGCAGGTGATGTGAACATGGCTTGAAGAGTTTCAGTTTTGATTCATTGAGCTGGAGGCTGATATACAGTCTTTGCAACACGTCAGGAAAAGGGTCAGTTACCTGGATACATTGTACCAGGAGACAGTCATGCCAATTTTGTTCTGCTGTTCCAATTTGGCCAATTGTCAAGAACAGGAAGGTATGTGGTTAAAGGTGAGATAGGTAACGGAACCTGGGCCAGAAATGGATGAGTGTCAACCTTTGCAATTGTCTAACAGGTCTGAGGTTCTCTCAGCTTGTTTAGATAAGGGTGGAGGTAAAAACAATAACTGCAGATGCTGGAAACCAGATTCTGGATTAGTGGTGCTGGAAGTGCACAGCAGTTCAGGCGGCATCCAAGGAGCAGCGAAATCGATTTCGCTGCTCCTTGGATGCTGCCTGAACTGCTGTGCTCTTCCAGCATCACTAATCCTAGATAAGAGTGGAGGCTGCATTGTGGATGATCAAATTGACCTGTTAATGTCATACAGGAAACCATTCAAATAGGGCAAGGAACAATGGTATTGGGGATAAAATAGTGAGAGGGATTGACAAAGCTCTCTGCAGCAAACAGAGAGAGCCTCCACAGCTGTGTTACTTACCACGTGCTAGGACTTGAGAAATTTACTCAGGATCCAGCTGTCATGGTCCAGGTAGGTACAAATGACATTAAAAAGGAGACCCTCCAAAGTTATAATTTCTGGATTATTACTTGATCCATGTTCAAATTGACATAGGATACATTACATTAGAGAGACAAATAAGTGATTCAAAGATTGGTGTGGAAGAAGTAGATCAAGGGGCACTGACACTAGGATTGGGGAAAGTGAGGGTAATAGCTTTGGAATGATCTCTATTTGAACGTGCTGAGACCAATCATCTTGTGATTCTCGTAACTAGACAAGTAGAGAGATTTTTAAACTAAATAGTGGAACAAGAGATCAAACGTAGAAAGATATAATATATTAAAGTGTAGAGACAAAGAAAGAAAGGAAAACAGTAGAAAGCAGGAAGAGATGTGAAGAGAAAAAAATCTAAAAATGCATGAACAATCAAGACCAGATGTTAAAAACATACAAAAGATGAAAATAAAGGTTCTACATCTGAATGTGTATTGCATTCGTAACAAAGAAAACAAATTGATAACAGATAATGAAGTAAATAAATATGATCTGGTAGCAATTATGGAGATGTAACTTCAGGATGACCAGAGTTGATGTCTGAATATTGAGGGAGATATGACATTCAAGAAAAATAGGAACCTGGGTAAAGGTAGAGTGGTACCATACTTAATCATTTGAATAAAAGTAAAATACAGTGAATGCTGGATATCTGAAGCAAATATCCAGAGAATGCTGGAGAAACTCAGCAGGTCTGGCAGCATCTGTAGAAAAAAAATCTTACATTTGGTATGACTTTTCTTCAGAACTAAAATTGTTGGAAGATGGTTTCGTTTATGCTTTTCAGAGAGGGAGACCATGGGTCCTGTCTACTAAGAGCAAACTAGACAAGACATTTACAAGACAAGGCTGTTGTGGGCTGGGGTGGGGCAAGAGTGTAAGAAGAGTGGAGCGCAGACATAATGTAGTCATTTCTGAAGCTATGGAATCCAGTGTTGAGACATTGTGGCTATAAAGTACCTAAGCAGAAAATGTGGTATTGTTTTGTTGGAACATCGCAACACATCCAGGACTGAAGTGTGAGCGTAAGAACAAGGTGGTTTATTGAAATGGTAAGCAATTGGGAAGTCAGGGTCATTCCTTTGGGCAAAATGGAGGTGTTCTGCAAAGCAGCCACACAGTCTGCATTTAGTGTTGCCACTGTAAAGGAAACTGCAATGTAAGCAGGAAGTCCAACAGACTCGATCAAAAGAAGTACAAGTAAAACTGCTTCACCTGGAAGGGGTGTTAAGGGCTTTGAACAGTGAGGAGGGAGGAGATGAATGGGCAAGTGTAACACATTCTGCAATTGCACATGGAAAGTTGCACAGATGTGTGAGGAAGTGTTGGGAGTGATGGAGAAGTGGACTTGGGCGCCATGGAGGGAACAGTCCAAACAGAATGCTTTTGAGATTATTTCTTAAAATGCCTATAGTGTGGAAGCAGGCTATTCAGCCCATCGAGGCCACATCGACCCTCCAAAGAGCATCCCACCCAGACCCACCTCATCCCTACAACCCTGCATTTCCCATGGCCAATCCACCTAGCCTGCACATCTTTGGACTGTGGGAGCAAACTGGAGCACCTGGAGGAAACCCATGCATACACAGCATGAATGTGCAAACTCCACACAGACAGTTGACCGAGGCTGAATTAAACCCGGATTCTGGCACTGTGAGGTAGCAATGCTACCACTGAGTCACCGTGCACCCTAAAGCAGACATTCTGGAATGGACCACAGACCAGGTTATATTAAATTTGCTGTTGTGTGATATGACAGGACTAATTTATGACCTCAGAGCGAAGGCACATAAAGTAACAATTAACACAATATCTTACCACCAATTTGAAAGGAAGACGATTGGGTCTAAGATTAGTATTTTGACCTTAAATATTGCGAGTGGAGACAAGAAGTCCAGGCTTTTAATCTTATAATCCTGGGGACTATGATGAAAGAAACAGACTGGAAAAACAAACACCAATACAGCAAGAGACATGAGTGTTGATTGGTTGTATCTTTATTAGCAGGGCGATATAGCAAGAACAATTAACTGCAAATCTTAGGTCTCAGAGTAGGCAGGTGAATAGGAATAGGAAGGGTTTGGAGGTATATGGGCTGGGTGCTGGCAGGTGGGACTAGATTGGGTGGAATGTCTAATCGGCATGGACGAGTTGGACCGAAGTGTCTGTTTCCATACTGTGCATCTCTATGATTCTATGACTTCTTTGAGGGGTATGTTTGTAAATAAGCTAGCTGGTCAGAGTATTGCCATAGGATTGCAACGGAAGTTGGCAGTTTCCATTACCTTTTTTGCCTTGAGAATCTTATAATGTAAACTCTTTTCACCTACATTAAAGAGAATGTCTGCTAACACCTTCAAAAATGCTCTCAGACTGCATACTGAAAACACATAAGCACAGTGCTGCCAGTAACATCATTCCAGCCCGTTCACTCATATTCATTCTGCTTGTCTAGGTGCAGCCTTTTGTTTTACTGGCAGAATATTTCACAAAGTGTACATGTGCAGAACCTTTCATGGTTGCCAGGAGACACAGCCTACATAGAATATATGACATGGGCATTAATATGTGTAGCTTGCGCAACTTGTGCAACATTTTGATGATGGTGACTGCTGATGGTCTCTGGTGTAATTCTGCCTCTTGATATATGTGACAAGACTCATCCTCATAGTTCCATGCATGTATAGGCTACCTAAGATAAATAAAGCTGTGTTCCTTGATATTCTATTTTACTTATATATGGCTATGCACATCATGAATTGGGCAAATAGACGTGTGACTTGTTGTAACTAGTTTTAAATGAATTTTCCACATACTCTGAAAGATTCCTTCATTTTCACAAACGTATGCAAGACCTACATATTGATAGAAATAGCATATCCATGTGCTCTTTTGACATTGCTAACTTATTTACAAACATACCCCTCAAAGAAGTCATAGAGTCATAGAGATGTACAGTATGGAAACAGACACTTCGGTCCAACCCGTCCATGCCGATTAGACATTCCCACCTGCCAGCACCCGGCTCATATACCTCCAAACCCTTCCTATTCATATACCCATCCAGATGTCTTTTAAATGTTGCAACTGTACTCGCCTCCACCACATCCTCTGGCAGCTCATTCCATACACGTACCACCCTCTGTGTGAAAAAGTTGCCCCTTACGTCTCTTTTATATCTTTCCCCTCTCACCCTATACCTATGCCCTCTAGTTCTGGATTCCCCCACCCCAGGGAAGAGACTTTGTCTATTTATCATATCCATGCCCCTCATGATTTTATAAACCTTTATAAGTTCACCCCTTAGCCTCCGACACTCCAGGGAAAACAGCCCCAGCCTATTCAACCTCTCCCTATTGCTCAAGTCCTTCAACCCTGGCAACATCCGTGTAAATCTTTTCTGAACCCATTCAAGTTTCACAACATTTTTCCGATAAGAAGGAGAACTGAATTGCACGCAATATTCAAAAAGTGGCCTAACCAATGTCCTTTACAGCAAAACATGACCTCCCAACTCCTGTACTCAATACTCTGACCAATAAAGGAGGGAATACCAAACTCCTTCTTCATTATCCTATCTATTTGAGACTCTACTTTCAAGGAGCTATGAACCTGTACTCCAAGGTCTCTTTGTTCAGCAACACTTCCGAGGACCTTATTTGCTTTCCCAAAATGTAGCAGCTTGCATTTATCTAAATTAAACTCCTTCTGCCACTTCTCAGCCCTTTGGCCCACCTGGTCAAGATCCCATTGTAATCTGAGATAACCTTCTTCACTGTCCACTGTTCACTGTCCAATTTTGGTGTCATCTGCAAATTTACTAAATCTACCTCTTACGCTCAAATCCAAAACATTTATATAAATGATGGTAAGTAGTGGACCTAGCACCAATCCTTGTGGCACACCACTGGTCACAGGCCTCCAGTCTGAAAAACCTCTTCCACCACCAACCTCTGTCTTCTACCTTTAAGCCTGTTCTGTATCCAAATGGCTAGTTCTCCCAGTATTCCATGAGATCTAATCTTGCTAAACAGTCTCCCATGGGGAACCTTGTCAAACGCTTTACTGAAGTCCTTATAGATCATTTCTATCACTCTGCCCTATCAATCCTCTCTATCACTTCTTCAAAAAACTTAATCAAGTTTGTGAGACATGATTTCCCATGCATTAACATGTTGACTATCCCTAATCAGTCCTTGCCTTTCCAAATACATGTACATCCTGTCCCTCAGGATTCCCTCCAACAACTTGCCCACCATCGACGTCAGGCTCCAGTCTATAGTTCCCTGGCTTGTTTTTACCATCTTTCTTAAATAGTCATACCACGTTAGCCAGCCTCCAGTCTTCTGGCACCTCGTCTATGACTACCGATGATACAAGTATCTCAGCAAGGGGCCCAATAGTCACTTCCCTAGCTTCCCACAGCAGTCTAGGGTACATGTGATCAGGTGCTGGGAATCTATCCACTTGTATGCATTTCAAGACACCCAGCACTTTCTCCTCTGAAATCTGGACAATTTTCAAGATGTCACCATCAATTTCCCTACATTTTATGCCTTCATGGTCATAGAATCATGGTGGCATACAGCACGGATACAGGCCCTTCAGCCCAAAGTGTTCCATGCCGACAAAATGTCCATCCACTCTAACTCCATTTCTCTGCCCTTGCCCCTTATCCTTCTAAACCTGTCCTATCCATGTTTTTGTCCAAGTGCCTTCTGAATGTTGTTAATATACATGTCTCAATCACACTGCTGGCTGCTACTTCCATATGCGTACCACACTCTGTGTAAAAAAGTTGCCCCTCAGGTTTCCTTTTATTTTTTCTCCTCTAACCTGATGCCCTCTAGTCCTTGATTCCCAACACTGGGGAAAAGACTGAGTACATTCACACCATCCATGCTTCTCATGAACTTATACATTTCTATACGATTTCCCTTTAGTCTCTTACTCCCTAAAGAAAACTGTCCTAGCCTAAAAGACTCTCCTTATAACTCACACCTTTGAATCTTGGCAGCACCCTTGTAAATTCCTTTTCTACTCTTTCCAGTTGAACAACATCTTTCCTATAGCAAAGTGAACAAAACCGAACACAATACTCCAAGTGCAGTCTCACCAATGTTGTACAACTGCAACATAACTCCCCAACTTTGATGTTCAATGCTTTGACTGATGAAGGCCAGTGTGCCCAAAGCCTTCTTCATTGCCCTGTCTACCTGTGACTCCACTTTCAGAGAACCGTGCACCTGAGCTCCAAGGTCCCTCTGTTTCACTACACTCCTTAAGGCTCGAACATTCACCACGAAACTCCTACATGGATTTGACATTCCAAAATGCAATACCTCACATTTAGAACATAGAACATAGAACAGTACAGCGCAGAACAGACCCTTCGGCCCTCAATATTGTGCCGACCTGTGAACTCATCTAAGCCCAATCCCCCAACACTCTTCCATCATCATCCATGTGCTTTTCCAAGGATCGTTTAAATCTCCCTAATATGGCTGAGTTAACTACATTGGCAGGCAGGGCATTCCACACCTTTACCACTCCCAGTGTAAAGACTTTCATTGTCTATCCTATCTAATCATCTGATCATCTTGTATGTCTTTATCAAATCCCCTCTTAGCCTTCTTCTTTCCAATGAGAACAGACCCAAGTTTCTCAGCCTTTCCTCATAAGACCTTCCCTCCAGACCAGGCAACATCCTGGTAAATCTCCCCTGCACTTTTCCAATACTTCTACATCTTCCTGTAATGGGCCAACCAGAACTGTACACAATATTCCAAGTGCAGCCACACTAGCGTTTTGTATAGTTGCAGCATGACATTACAGTTCCAGAACTCAATCCTTCTACCAATAAAAACTAACACACCATATGCCTTCTTAACGGCACAAGCAACCTGGGTGGCAACTTTCAGGGATCTATGTACATGGACTCCAAGATCCCTCTGCACATCCACACTACCAATAATCTTTCCATTGACCCAGTGTTCTGCCTTCCTGTTATTCTTCCCAAAGTGAATCACTTCACATTTATCTGCATTGAACTCAATTTGGCACCTCTCAGCCCAATTCTGCAGTTTATCCAAGTCCCCCTGCAACCTGCAACATTCTTCCACACTGTCCACCACTCCACTGACTTTAGTGTCATCTGCAAACTTACTAACCCATTCATCTATGCCTGCAACTAAGTCATTTGTAAAAATGACAAACAGCAATGGTCCCAAAGAGATCCTTGTGGCACACCACTAGTAACAGGGCTCCAGGCTGAATATTTTCCATCAACCACCACTTGCTGCCGTCTTATAGAAAGCCAGTTTCTAAATGACCCTCAATCCCATGCCTCTGCATTTTCTCCAACAGCCTACCATGTGGAACCTTATTAAAGGCTTTACTGAAGCTCATGTACACCACGTCAATTGCCCTAACCTCATCCACATGCTTGGTCACTTTCTCAAAAAACTCAAAGAGGTTTGTGAGACATGACCTGCCCTTGACGAAACCATGCTGACTATCTACAATCAAATTGTTGCTTGCTAGATGATGATAAATCCTATCTTTTGTAATCCTTTCCAAAACTTTTCCTACAATAGACGTAATTATCTGAGTCATCTCTACTGGCCTTCTTGAACAAGGGCACAATATTTGCAATCCTCCAGTCCTTTGGTACTAAACCTGTAGACAATGAAGACTCAAAGATCAAAGCTAAAGGCTGCAACACCACCTCCCTTGCTTCCCAGAAAATCCTCAGATAAATCCCATCTGGCCCAGGGGACCTGTCTACTTTTGCTCCTTCGAGAATTGATATCAACTCTTCCTTACTAACCTCAATCCTTTCCAGTCTAATATCTCATATCTCATTCTCCTCCTCTACAATATTCTTCTTTTGCTGAGTGAAAACCGATGAGAAATATTCGTTTAGCACCTCTCCGATCTCCACAGGGTCCACAACCAACTTCCCACTTCTGCCTTTGACTGGCCCTATTCCTACCCTAGTCATCTTTTTATTCCTCACATTACTATAGAAAGCTTTAGGGTTCTCCTTTATTCTACCTGCTAAAGACTGCTCATGTCCTCACTTTGCTCTCCTTAACTCTCTCTTTAAATCCTTCCTAGCTAATCTGTAACTCTCTATCGCCTCATCTGAACCATCTTGTCTCATCGTCACATAAGCCTCCTTCTTCCGCTTAACAAGAGACGCAATTTCTGTGGTAAATCACAATTCCCTTGCCTTATCACTTCCTCCCTGACTGACAGGGACATACCTATCAAGGACATGCAATATCTGTTCCTTAAACCATCTCCATATTTCAATTGTCCTCATCCCCTGCATTTTGCTACCCCATTCTATGCATCCTAAGTCTTGCCTAATCGCATTATAATTTCCCTTGCCCCATTGATTACTCTTGCCCTGTGGCATGTACCTGTCCCTTTCCATTGCTAAACTAAACGTAACTGAATTATGGTCACTCTCTCCAAAGAACTCACCTATCACTAAATCAACACCTGGCCTGGTTCATTACCATGTACCAGATCCAATGTGGCCTCCCCTCTTTTCTGCCCTTCAACATACTGTGTCAGGAAACCCTCCTGCACACATGGGACAAAAATTGATCCATCCAATGTACTAGAATTATAGCATTTCCAGTCAATGTTGGGAAGTTAAAGTCCCCCTAATGATTGCCCTGTTCCTTTCACTCCTATCCAGAATCGTTTTGCTTATCCTCTCCTCCAAAGGCCTAGAACTCTGCAGAGGTCTATAAAAAAACTCCCAGCAGTGTGCCCTCTCCTCTCCTGTTTCTAACCTCAGCCCATATGACCTCAGTTGATGACTCCTCATCAAACGTTCTTTCAGCCACCGTTATACTATCCTTGACTAACAAGGCCACACCTCCTCCTATTTTATCGACTTCCCTATTCTTAATGAAAGATCTAAACCCTGGGATCTACAACATCAATTTGTGACCCTTCTCTATTCATGTCTATGAAATGGCCACAACTTCGAAGTCCCAGGTACCTATCCATGCTACAAGCTCACCTACCGTATTTCAGATAACTTCTAGCGTTTAAGTAGACACACTTCAAACCAGCTTGCTGTCTGCCAGCCCATTCCTGTGACCATGAAATCCTGTCCATGTCCTCCCTACTCTGAATCTCCTGTGCACTGGAACTATACCTCAGGTTCCCATCCCCCTGCTGAGCTAGTTTAAACCACCCGAATAGCAGCAGCATATTTCCCATCCAGTGGTGTATCGCAAGGGTCGGTGTTGGGCCCATTGCTGTTATCATTTTTATATGATGAGGGCGTAGAAGGGTGGGTTAGTAAATTCGCAGATGACACTAAGGTTGGATAGCGACGAAGAATGTTGTAGGTTACAGAGAGACAGATAAGCTGCAGAGCTGGGCTGAGAGGTGGCAAATGGAGCTTAATGCAGCAAGTGTGAGGTGATTCACTTTGGTCGGAGCAACCGGAATGCAAAGTACTGGGCTAATGGTAAGATTCTTGGTAGTGTAGATAAGCAGAGAGATTTCGGTGTCCATGTACACAGATCCTTGAAAGTTGCCACCCAGGTTGACAGGGTTGTTAAGAAGGCATACAGTATTTTAGCTTTTATTAATAGAGGGATCGAGTTCCGGAACCATGAGGTTATGCTACAGCTGTACAATACCCTGGTGCGGCCGCACTTGGAGTATTGTGTACAATTCTGGTCACCACATTATAAGAAGGATGCGGAAGCTTTGGAAAGGTGCAGAGGAGATTTACTCGGATGTTGCCTGGTATGGAAGGGAGGTCTTATGAAGAAAGGCTGAGGGACTTGAGGCTGTTTTCGTTGGAGAGAAGGTTGAGAGGTGACTTAATAGAGACATATAAGATAATCAGAGGGTTAGATAGGGTGGACAGGGAGAGCCTTTTTCCAAGTATGGTGATGGCGAGCACAAGGGGGCATAGCTTTAAATTGAGGGGTGATAGATATAGGACAGATGTCAGAGGTAGTTTCTTTACTCAGAGAGTAGTAAGGGTATGGAATGCTTTGCCTGCAACGGTAGTAGATTCGCCAACGTTAAGTGCATTTAAGTCGTCATTGGACAAGCATATGGATGTACATGGAATAGTGTAGGTTAGATGGGCTTCAGATTGGTATGACTGGTTGGCGCAACATCGAGGGCTGAAGGGCCTGTACTGTGCTGTAATGTTCTATGTTCTAAACTGTCTCTGACTTTTGTTATCTCATTTCTGAAGGCTTCCCATTTTCCAGCCATTCCTTTATCTGCAAACATTTGCCCCCAGTCAGCCTTTACCCAATTTAGAACTGCAACTTTTAGATCTGGTCTATTCTTTTCCATCACTATTTTAAAGCTAATAGAATTATGGTCGCTGGCCTCAATGTGCTCCCCACTGACACCTCAGTCACCTGCCCTGCCTTATTTCCCAAGTGTAGGTCAAGTTTTGCACTTTGTCTCGTAGGTAAATCCACATATTGGATCAGAAAATTTCATTGACATTTGCACTATGCCACTATATCATGGCAATCTAGATGTGCCACTGGTGTCTGCATTTGTGCACATTGAAATCATTAATTTAGCAACTCAGGCAGTTGAGTTCAGTTTCAATGATGCCATTTACAGCCAAGAAGATGGTGAAGCTATGCAATCCCCTCTAGCCTAACTCTTGCTAATATCTTTGAAATGTAAATTTGATTGATGGGCCACTAACCTCCTACCCCATGGATACATCCAATATATAGAAGACATATTTGTGAAATTTGAAGCTACAGTGTCATTAAATAATTTTTAATACAGCTTAATAAACTTCAAAACAAGCAAAAAGAATGCTGGAGAAGCCCAACAGGTTTGGCAACATCTGTGGAGAGAGAAACAGAGTCAACAATTTGAGTCAGGAATGACTCTTTGTAACGAGTCTTCTGAGAAGAGACAAAATGTAAACACAATTTCTCTTCACAGATGTAACTAGACCTGCTGAGTTTCTCCAAACTTCTCTCCATTTGTTTCAGATTTACAGAATACACAGTATTTTTCTTTTAATAAATTCTATTCTACACTTTAATTTGACACTGGTGTCAGTAGTTGGAGGGGATCCTGAGGGACAAGATGTACATGTATTTGAAAAGCAAGGACTGGTTAGGGATAGTCAACATGGTTTTATGTATGGGAAATCATGTCTCACAAATTTGATTGAGTTTTTTGAATAAGTATCAAGGAGGATTTATGAAGGTAGAGCAGTAGATGTGATCTATGTGGACTTCAGTAAGGCGTTCAACAAGGTTCCTCATGGGAGACTGAAGAGCAAGGTTAGATCTCATGGATTACAGGAAGAACTTGCCATTTGGATACAGAACTGACTCAAAGGTAGAAGACAGAGGGTGGTGGTGGAGGGTTGTCTTTCAGACTGGAAGCCTGTGACCAGCAGAATGCCACAAGTATTGGTGCTGGGTCCACTACTTTTCAACATTTATATAAATGATTTGGATGTGAGCATAAGAGGTATAGTTAGTAAGTTTGCTGATGACATAAAAATTGGAGATGTAGTTGACATCGAAGAAGGTTACCTCAGATTACAATGGGATCTTGATCAGATGGGCCAATGGGTTGAGAGGTGGCAGATGAAGTTTAATTCCGATAAATGCGAGGTGCTGCATTTTGGGAAAGCAAGTCTTAGTCGGACTTATACACTTAATGGTAAGGTCCTGGGGAGTTTGCTGAACAAAGAGACCTTGGAGTGCAGGCTCATAGCTCCTTGAAAGTGGAGTCGCAGGTAGATAGGATAGTGAAGAAGGCATTTGGCATGCTTTCCTTTATTGGTCAGAGTATTGAGTACAGGAATTGGGAGGTTATATTGCAGCTGACAGGACATTGATTAGGCTACTGTTGGAATATTGCATGCAATTCTGCTCTCCTTTCTATTGGAAAGATGCTGTGAAACTTGAAAGGATTCAGAAAAGATTTACAAGGATGTTGCCAGGGTTGGAGGTTATGCGCTATGTGGAGAGGTTGAATAGGCTGGGGCTGTTTTCCCTGGAGCGTCGGTGGCTGAGGGTTGACATTATAGAGGTTTATAAAATCATGAGGGACATGGATAGGGTAAATACACAAAGTCTTTTCCCTGGTGTGAGGGTGTCCAGAACTAGAGGACATAGGTTTAGGGTGAGAGGGGAAAGATATAAAAGAGACCTAAGGGGCAACATTTTCACTCAGAGAGCGGTACGCGTATGGAATGAGCTGTCAGAGGATGTGGTGGAGGCTGGTACAATTACAACACTTAAAAAGGCATCTGGATGGGTCTATGAATAGGAAGGGTTTGGAAGAATATGAGATGGGTGCTGGCAGGTGGGACCAGTTTGGGTTGGGATATCTGGTTGGCATGGACGAGTTGGACTGACGGGTCTGCTTCCGTGCTGTACATCTCTGTGACTCTGAAATTGAGCAATCAAATGTCTTTGACATATCAGTTGAAAAATCTGTCAATGTGTTTTCCGTTATGATCTATAAAAAGCCTTGATTCACTTGTCAATATACGTTTGGGTTTCTGACAGCTCCAGACACCGCAAGTTAACTCTCTTTAGCAAAATTATGAATAGGATTCTGCTCATTGTGTCAGCTTGATGCTGCAATACCACCTACTGAAATTATGCTGCATGCTGATGGCTAGCCTGCTGTATGCTAATGAAAACTAATGAAAGTACCTTTGTCTATTATTTTTGACCCTGAATGGTGCACAATAGAGGAAGGTATCTCAAAAATTTGAACAATTGGTGGAGTCATTGTCCCATGCTTTCACAAGTGGCTTTTTCGCTAACATTATTCTGTTATCAATCCAAAATGACATTTGGCCGATTGTACAAATGAGTGATGTGAAATGAATTTCAGTGCTGGTGGGATGTATGGAGGTTGCATATCCCAATAACTGGTGCAGCATATCAAACAATATTCATAGTGGGTAGCAGGTTGATTGTACTCAAGCAGTATGTACTTGCATACCTCAGAAAAATATGTTCATGACAAGTTGTGATTGTGAATTGAAAACTGAAATGGGAAAATCACTTAAAATAATAGCTTAAATAATCTCATATGTGATTGTATTTGGACGAAGTAATTCAGAGAAGGAAAAATAGCTGAATTAATTCAGCTTATTGAGGTTGCACGAGGTCAGATGTATTAACAGAACAAATAAGGCAAAACAAAGAGAAGGGATTAAAGTAAATGTTCATGCCCCACAGTTATAAAAGAATCACACAGGACAGTGAAATGATAACATTCCCTTTAAACAATGGTAAGCTCAGAGAAAATGGTTTCTTTCCCATGAATACTGTAGTGATTGGAATGAGGACCAGGTGGATCTCATTGAATATGAGATCCCTGATTGGGGTTGTTAACCTGGGCTAATCAGGGATCCCTGGCTGATAGGTATAAACAGGAGGTCAGAGACTCTCCTCAGTCTAGGGACTATCTCTGAGCTAGTCAGAGTCTATATTCTGTGCATCTGTAAATTAAAGGTGACTTGGTGATGGGATACCTGCCTCCATGGAGTTATTTCAGAGGTGACAAGAGAAAACAATATGCTGCTGGAGAAAATGTGGTTGCAACAATTGACTTCGAGGTGGGGTAAACATTTCTGGCATCACGCTTTTATTTGGGAAACTTGACTTGTTTGATACTGCCATTAGAGACTGAGCCCATTATTTCTTCTGGGCTAATGACATTGGGACAGATAAAATGCAACAAATAATTCTTCTGACTGCTGTGGATCTGTGGCTCTTTTGGTTATTAGGAACCTAAATTTCACTGAGGCATGAGATACTAAAAACTTTCAAGAGTTGGTGGATTTGGCTAAGGAATATCTTATGGCCCTGAAGGTCTTCTAATTCTGAGATGCTAGTGGTCTTATTTAGCAGTTCAAGAAGTAGGGGAATCAGTATTGAGATTTTTGACGAGGTTAAGAAAACTGGCAGAGGCATGTGATTTTGTGTAACTCCTGAATGACAGATCATTTAGAACATGGGATTAACAATGTAACCGTGCCAAAGTGCCTACTGACAGAAGCCCAACTGGACCTCAAACGGGCACTATGACTTGCTTTATCATTTGAAAAATTCGGCAAGTGGAACATGTGAACTACAGAGTATCCCAATGGAAATGGACACCCTCACCTATCTGACTGAGCTTTGAGAATACCACTTGAATATGGGTAACTGCACAGCCTCACACAGGACATCTCTGAAGTAGAGGGACTCTAGGTCAACCCCAAGCAAAACTTCAAAACAAAGCGAAATGGTTGAAAATTTCTTCAGGATCCAGGCTGGCAACTCATTGTAGTTGCTGCTAGTATGTGGACTTGAGACAGCAAGGAGGCCTACAAGGCCTGACTTGAGTAAGAGAACTCATAGGCTAGTATCCAGGATGTGGCTTGCAACAGTTAAATTAGTAACATTCAAATCGGAACCAATCGAAATAAATGTCTGGTTAAATAGTCCCCTGGTTCTAATGGAGGTCGATAATGGCGCAGATGTATCAGTGATTGCAGAACCAGACTTTAATAAGATCTGCTCTGGACTTCACCCCTTACATTTGTGCAAGACCATGGCTAGACTGAGAACCAATACTGGCTCCAGATTAAGGGTACGACCTTGGTTTCGGTCTCCTATGAAAAGATTTTAGTGCAGTTACCACTGATTGTATTAAAAGGCTTGGGCTTAAGCTTGGTGGTGTGGAATTTGATGAGAAAGGTTCACCTTGATTGGCTCAACATTTTTCAATTAGAAAATGGCTGTCTGAGTGAAGTCCTAAGTAAA
This sequence comes from Chiloscyllium plagiosum, assembly GCF_004010195.1. Lineage (NCBI taxonomy): Eukaryota > Metazoa > Chordata > Chondrichthyes > Orectolobiformes > Hemiscylliidae > Chiloscyllium > Chiloscyllium plagiosum. The sequence goes on along the minus strand of NC_057736.1, from coordinate 8,917,813 downwards.
TACCTATAAGTTTTTCAGGAAGGCCTAGGGACTATCAAAGGAGCTAAGGCCATCTTATGTGTTGACCAGGAAGCAATTCCCCATTCTGCAAGGTCCACCTTGCCATTTGCCTTACATGCTTAAGTAGAAGCAGAAATCAAGAAGCTGGAAAGGGAAGGAATCATCAAACTGGTACAGTCTGCAGAATGGGCACCATCAGTTATGCCAATAATGAAGCCTAATGGGTCAACATACCTTTGCGGGGTTTTGCAGCTGGATAAATATCTGATAAATAAATGATTTGTATGCAAAACTGGAAGGGGATCTGTCCTTCACAAAGCTGGACATGAACCATAGGTACCTGTAATTGTGACTAGATGAGGAGTCTCAGAAGTATGCCACAATTAATTCACATGATGGTTTATACCAATATTCAAAAGTGAAATTTGGAGTATCATCAGTCTGCACCATTTTTCAGCAGATGATGGAGAACATTTTACAAAACTCTACTCCAGGTTGCCATTTATCTGGATGACATACTAACAAACAGGAAGACAAATGAAGAACACTTGAAGATCTTTGAATAGTGCTTAAATGTTTCTCCTGGGTGTCTGATGTCTTATGAGGGAAAAATGTGTGTTCCAGGCACCTCACGTGACCTGCTTGGGCTATAGAGTTGAAAAGACTGGGTTATACCCGTTGGAAGATAAAGTGAGGGTGCTCAAGGGGGCCCTCACTCATACATCTGTACCAGAGCTTAAATTTTTCCCTGGGTTGGTGAATTATTGCAGATAATTCGTATGTCACCTGGCCTGCATCTTGACACCCTTAGACTTATGCTTGAAAAGGTTCAGCATTGGAAATTGTCATATAGCCAAGAGGAAGTGGTGAAGGCTGGTACAATTACAACATTTAAAAGGCATCTGGATGGGTACATATTTAGCGAGGGCTTAAAGAGATATGGACCAAGTGCTGGCAAATGGGACTAGGTTAATTTAGGATTTCTGATTGGCATGGCCGAGTAGGACCAAAAGTTCTCTTTCCATGCTGTACATCTCTATGACTCTATAACTCTTAAGTAGTCTTGAGGGAAGTGAAAAAAGCAGCTATCGTCATCTAAGATGTTGGTCCACGATGATCCCAAGCGACATGTCGTACTGACATGCGATGCCACCCCATATGGTATTGCGGTAGTGAAGGCTCACCAGTGGCCCAATAGAGAGGAATGCCTGATAATGTATGCTTCCTGACTATGGCTGTCGCTGAATGCAAATATGACCACATAGAGAAGGACAGTTTAGTGGTCATCTTTGGTGTCAGAAAGTTCCATGAATACCTCTATAGATGTAAATTAGTAATAGTAACTGATCAGAAACCTCTGTTAGGTCTGTTTAATGACGACAAGGCCGTGCTGCCTATAGTTTCTGGTTGAATTCAGCATTGGACTCTTATTCTGAGTGTGTAAAATTACAAGTTGGAACACTGTCTGGGTGGTCAAATGGCAACTGAGTATGCTTTAAGCCACTTCCCACTGGTAGATATACCACTGGTGGTGCCACTCACTGGAAGTGTCCATTCTGGTTTTAAATTTCCTGCATACCCTTCCAGTCACTGCTGACAATATCTGACTGTGGACACAAAAAGATCCCATCCTGGCAAAACAAAAAAGTTGGTGGTGATGCAAGAAGCAAAAGGGTCATCACAATCAGAATTGAAAATAAAGGCAACTACAGAGGAATGAGGGAGGAGCTGGGTAGAATTGACTGGGAGAGGAGCCTGGGAAAGACAATGGTACAGCAATGACAGGAGTTTCTTAGAGTAATTCAGAGATTCATCCCAAGGAGAAAGAAGATGGTACAGGGAGGATGAGGCAACAATGGCTGATAAGGGAAGTCCTCGATAGCATTAAAGTAAAAGAGAAAGCCTGTAAGGACAGGAAAGGGGGGAACCAGAGGATTGGGAAGCTTACAAAGACCAACATAGGGTTACACCCCAGAGTTCTAAGGAAGATAGCTGAAGAGATAGTGGAGGTATTAGTGGTGATCTTTCAGGAATTGCTAGAATGAGGGAAGGCCCCAGAAAGCTAGAAAATTGTTAACGTGACACCTCTGTTTAAAAAGGGAGCATGGCAGAAAACCGAAAATTACACACTGATTAGCTTAATTTCGGTCGTGGGTAAGATTTCTGAATACTTGGAAGTGTATGGTAAAATAGTGCAAAGTCAGCATGGTTTCATCATGGGGAAGTCATGCCTGATTAATCTGCTAGCATTTTTCGAGGAAGTAACAAGCAGGTTAGACCAAGGAGAACCAACAGATGTCATCTATCTGGACTTCAAGAAAGCCTTTGACAAGGTGCCACACACGCTACTGAGTAAGATAAGGGTCCATAGTGATAGAGGCAATGTGATAACATAGATAGAAGCTTGGCTGTCTGGCAGAAAGCAGAAAGTGGGGATAAAAAGTTCCTTCTCTGGATGGTAGCCGGTGATAAGTGGTGTTCCGCAAGGCTCAGTGTTGGAACTGCAACTTTTTACTTTATACATTAATAATCTAGATGATAGAACTGAGAGCATTCTGGCTAAGCTTGCAGATGATATAAAGACAGGTAGAGGGACAGGTATCATTGAGGGGTAGGGAAGCTGCAAGAGGATTTGCACAGGTTAGGAGAGTGGGGAAAGAAGTGGCAGATGGAGTACAACGTGGGAAAGTGTGAAGTCATGCATTTTGGCAGGAAGAATAGATGCATAGAATATTTTCTAAATGGGGAGAAAATTCAGAAATCTGAAGTGCAAAGAGACTTGGGAGTTCTCGTCCAGAATTCTCTAAAGGTAGACTTGCAGGTTGAGTCAATAAGTAGGAAGGCAAATGCAATGATGGCATTAATTTTGAAAGGACTTGAATATAAAAGCAGAGATACACTTCTGAGGCTCTGTCAGGCTCTGGTCAGACCATATTTGGAGTATTGTGTCCAGTTTTAGGCCCCACTGGGGATTGTGTTCAGAGGAGGTTCATGAGAATTGTCCCAGGAATGAATGGCTTAGCATATGAGGAACATTTGAGGATTTTGGGATAATACTCAATGGAGTTTAGAAGGATGAGGGGAGATCCAATTTAAACATACAGAATACTGAATGGCCTGGATAAAGTAGATGTTGGGAACATGTTTCCATTGGTAGAAGAGACTCGAACCTGAGGGCATAGCCTTAGAGTAGAGGGAAGACCTTTTAGAACAAAGATATGGAGAAGCTTCTTCAGCCAGAGAGTGGTGAATCTATGGAATTCATTGCCACAGAAGGTTGTGGAGGCCAGGTCACTGAGCATACTCAAGACTGAGATGGATATATTCTTGAGTATCAAGGGCATCAAGGGTTACAGGAAGAATACTGGCTGAACTCCACCAAGGTCACCTGGGGTTTCCAAAATGAAGAGGTTAGTGAGATATTATTCCTGTTGGCTAGGATTAGATGCCAACATAGCAAAACAAACTCTGCCAGCAACTCCCTCATATTTGCAGGAATGGCCAGGCAAACGTTGGACTTGGTAACACGTTGACTCGGTGAGTTATTTCCTGAGCTCAGTGTTCTTGGTCATTGTGGATGACCATTCAAAATGGTTGGATATGCATAGAGTTCATTCGGCAAAGTCAGGAATGATGATCGAAAAGCTGCAAGCATCATTTCCAACATACGGGCTCCTGGAAATACTGGTCACAGATCAATGGGAAGTCATTTACCAGAAGGGAATTTGAGTATTCTCTAATGTTGAATGGCACTCGGCATGTTTGGACAGTTCTATACTATCCATTTTCCAATCATCTGGTAGAAAGAGCAATCCAAACATTGAAGACAGACTTAAAGAAAAGCCTACAGCTCCACTCGATATCAAATTGTCCTTCCTCCTGTTTGATTAGAGGACCACTTCTCATGCATCTACAAGGATACCTCTAGCAGACTGCACTCCAATTAAACCTGATATTCTCAGATTTGGAGGAGGATGAAACAGCATCAGGAATGCCACTGTCAACTACATGCCTCCTCTAAAGGAGAGAGACAGTTTACTTCAGGGGATGAAGTTTAGTTTTGAAACCATGGAACTAGCCTTGCATGGGTATGTGGCGAGTTTTAAGCAAAGTCAGATCCGTGACATACAAGGTTTGGGTAGGTGAGGCAGTCCTGAACAAACATATGGATCACATGAAAGCTGCTACCTCACAAATGGGGCAGGAACTTATCATACCTGGCTCTTCAGAACAGCCAGAAAGGCTGTCAGAAACCATGAGTTATCTCTGTCTGTTTCACATTGAAGAAACCTCAGAGTCAATGTTGCAGCCTTGATACTGTTACTGCCTAAAGAATAGGAGGAAACACTCCTGAGACTCTCTGGGCACAGGGGATGGGCTATAGTTCAGTAAACGCTACTTGTCTCTGAGTCAGAGGGACCTAACCTGAGACAAAAATGTCTCAGAGAAAGTTACAAGAAAAAGAACAAGCCTACATCCCTGGACTTAAGTGGGGAGAGGTGCAATGATTAGACTGAGAGCCATGTGGATCTCATCAAGTTATGAGATCCCTGATTGGGATGGTCAAACTGGGCCTGTCAGGGAGTCCTGGCTGACAGATAAACAGGAGGCTCTGAGATTCTCCTTATTCTTGAGACCAGCTTTGAACAAGCTAGTCAGAGTCTATGTACTGTGCACATGGAAGTAAAATGTGACTTGGCGATGGGATAGCTGCTTCCTTGGAGTTATTTCAGATACACTGAGACATTACCATATGTGGAGACTTTCATTATTTTATTTTTACTCTTATCATTTTGGCTTGGAGCTGTAGACTGTGAGCGGAGACCTGAAGTTGACCTTTGTATTGTGAGCAGCCACTTGTTTTAGAGGACAAACAAATTAATATTTGCTTATGTGGCCAAGTCTGGAAGTTATTTGCAGATGGATTCTTGTTCAAAGATCTCTAAAGATATTTCATCCCCAGAGATGTATTATGCTCAAACAGATAGCAGATGTTTAGATATTAACTAGGGCATCTCAGGAGAACCAGTGTCAACTAGTCTACGAAAGAGAAACCAAAGTTTGAACTGGTTTGAGCTGCATGTTTTTGTCAGATGGATTGTGGCTGCTAAAGCAACAAGAAGGAGACTGATTGCTCTCTGGTTATTCTCCTATTATCACCTCATTGTAAGTTCAGTTATAAAAATCTTAGTACTTAAGAATTAAGTAAATATTCTTTGGAACCCACTGGAAGCTGTTTCGATTGACTGGTGTCCTCAGAAACTAAACAAGATACAATTTTATGTGCTTGTGATATTACAGATCATGGGGACTTCTTAAGTGAACTGATCAATTATATCTCTCTTTGTTTTTTGATTTATCCATTAACTGTGTCTAGTGGGGGCTAGAATCAAAGAAGATTAGGTAAAAAATATTGACATGAAGTGTTTATATTGTTGTTTAACTTTATTCAGCTAAAGCTACTGTATTATTAATAAATTGTCTTTTTGTTTAACTATAAACTTGGTGATTGGTATCAGTTATTAACAAAGTCTGGTTAGGAACCATTGGGATAATTTTGAGAGTAATGAAATACATTAATTTTACTGTGTTTTGAATACAGGAAAAGGTAGATCAATTTGATTTGGCTGTCTGTCTCTGTGTCTTAACACATTACATTGGGGCAGTTATCAGATAGGATTTTCCAGTAAGTAAAGAATAGGTGTCCTTAAAGAATAAAGACATAGCAGTTGGCCATCAGTTTACCTCCTCTCCTTCCTATAGGACGATATTAATGTCCTATTCAAACATCAGAGATGGAGTTTGACCACGATTGGGAGAATAGAATCACCTGTATTATATGTATTTGGTACATTCAAATAATGTAACATCCATTTTAAAAGTGTATGAAAATCAAAGTATGCAACAGCTCATGAAAATCCACTTTTCCCTGTGGAACAGTTATATCAATCGCATATGTATGAGTAAACACTGGTGAAACTTCCAAGTGTTTCTACTTAGCTTTGTACTTCAAGGTAAATGAAGAAATTGCCTCTTACAGAAATAATTTATTAAACAGTCAAGATTGTGCAAAGAATTACACTGGAAATCCATTTAAAATCATTTGGTGGGCTTTCAGCATGATGCATTTACGAATTCTGGAATGTACAATTTACATTAATGACTTAGGTGAGGAAATGAATGCATGGTAGATAAATTCCCCGACAACACCAAGATGGGTCGAAAAACGTTATGAAGAAGACATAAAGGCTTTGCAGATAGGTACAGAAGGATGAATGAATTGGCAAAATCTGACAGATAGACTACAATGTGAGAAAATGTGAAGGCATTCACTTTGCAGGAAGAATGAAAAAAAGAAAGAAAAGCTTAAGTAGAGAATGACTGTGGAATTCTGAAGTGCTCCAGTGGATGAATCACAAAATGTTAGTATGAAGATACACTAATCAAGAAAGCTGATGGCATGCCATCCTTTATTACAAGAGGAGTTGAACATAAAAGTCAGGATGTTATGCTTCAGTTAAACTGGGCATTGGTGAGATGAAAACTCAAATACTGTGGGCAGTTTTGGTCTCTTTTTTTTAATGAAGGATGTAAAAGCGATGAAGGAGTTTGAGGAGATTTACTAGGTTAATACCTGGAATGAGCAAGATGTGTTATGAGGATAGGCTGAAGTTTAGAAGAATGAAGGGTGGCTGGATGGAAATGTATGGGTCTTGAAAAATTGGATGTGGAAGGGATATTTTCTCTTGTGGTTGAGCCCAGAGCTAAAAGCAATTACCCTTTTAGGACAGAGATGAGGAGAATTTTTTAATGTGACTTTAGAGTATTCTATCTCAGGTGTAGAATCTTGGTTATTGAATATTTTTAAGGCAGAAGTAGATTCATTCCCTTGTCTAACAAGAATCTAAGGTTATTGGGAATAGATGGGAATGTGGAATTTGAAACACAAGCAGCACAGTCATGACTGTATTGATTGGCAGAACATGTAAGAAGGTCTGAATGACTAGCTTTAGCTCCTCTTTTGTATGCACAAACATCACTCTGCAACCCTACAAGAAACATGCCAAAACATATGCAATTTTTACTTTAAAATGCTGAACTTTTATGAAGTTGCTCAGCAGAGGAATAAACCTTTGAACCATACCTTTTGAAGTGAGAAGATTCTGACAGTATATTCTGCTCGAACCTCTGTTTTAATGAGAGTAACACTTATGTCTCCATAATTCTCTGTGTCATCAGGCCAGTATTTGCAGCAGTTGACCTATGATATAGACAAAATACCAAATTTAACCTTTATAAAGCTCAAACTTGTTTGCAATTCAATGCTGTTAAATATGATTCATTTTTACTGAATTTACACTCTATTGATGAAGAGAAATTTACATACATGGGATGTATGACTACATAGAAGTACTATTAAATCAGGGAATATAATACTGTTTTTGACTGCAGACCATCAGATGACATCTTCAGATTGGTTATCCTCTTTAAAAAAAACACTGCTGAAGCTTTGCAGGGGCAGGTTTTCAAATTTAAGAATATCTATTTGGATTTCAGTCATAAAGGCCAGTCTTTTGAAGTCCTTGGAGTCTAATATCCAATCCAGGGATAAGAGATATGCACAATGCCTGTTCCAGGTGAAAAATGAGGACTGCAGATGCTGGAGATTAGAGGCGAGACTTTGGTGCTGGAAAAGCACAGCAGGTCAGGCAGCATCCGAGGAGCAGAAGAATCGACGTTTGGGCAAAAGCCCTTCATCAGGTCTGTTCCACACCTAGAACTCCTATTCCTGATGAAGGGCTTTTGTCCAAAACGTTGATTTTCCTGCTCCTTGGATGATGCCTAAACTGCTGTACTTTTCCAGCACCACTGTAATCCAGAATCTGGTTTCCAGCATCTGCAGTCATTATTTTTACCTAGAACTCTAAGACAATGCTCAAAGAAACTGCTAAAGACTGGTAGATCCTTCAGCAGGCATGGTAAGGGGTAGGGCAAACACTGCCGAGAATAGAAGAAATCTTGAAATATTGTTGGAAGCCACTGCAAAGAGGATCAAGGGAGATGCTGGAGAACATTGAGAAAGAAAAGGATTCTGAAAACAACATTTGAAAACCAAACTGTAGTGCCTTAATGAAGGAAAGTTTTGAGAATCTTATTTGTTTGGGAGACAGCAGAGAAGCTGAAAAATGTGTTGCTGGAAAAGCACAGCAACACATTTTTCAGCTCTAATCTCCAGCATCTGCAGTCCTCACTTTCTCCTAGACAGCAGAGAAGGTCTTTTTCCCAGAGTGCACACCCTAGCCCATTTAGTGTTCCATTCAATATAATTTGTTTGTATCGAGTTTTGACTTCATCTCTAAATAGATGAAGTTTCCTGTTGCTAATGTGCACTGCACAAATTTCCCCTCCTGTTAAAATAGTCTCAGTAGATGCCCTTGGGAGTTGAATCCAGGTGTGACTCCCACACTGACTGTAATCTAGTGTCACCTTCTGGGAAGGGCATGAACGCATAGGTGGGGTAATGACAATGGAAGCCTTGATTGCAATGCTATCCAAGGTTAACTAGTCATCTGACACTTACTTAAAAATCTGTCACAAACAATCAGAAGGTAGTAACCAGTCCCTGGATCAGAAGCATATCTTAGTTTTACAATTTTTAAGGATGTTAAAGGAGAATATTGAGAGATGCTTAAAAGCACCTCACAAAAAAAGAGACTTCATCAGTGAAAGTTAAATTTTTGTAATATGTTGCTTATCTGGAAAATCATGGTTTCTGATTGGCTAATCTCCAGATCCACGTTCTGGGCTATAATGTTTCAGAACATATGTTAAACTGATCATTTGAAATTGGTGTGAATTGAAGTTATTTATGAAACCACTTGTTGTGCCACATGTGTGATTTTTGAGAATTATTTCATGGAAAAATGCGACTTGGCTACTGAGTGACATTGGCCTATACTTTAACAATAAGAAATGTACATTTGCTCAGGTCTGACTTCAAACTGCCCACTTCATGAACTCTAAGTCCTGTTTAAAGTTTGGGTGCATTCGGACACAATGCAGATTCACCAAGAAGAAAAGTAAAATTGCTAATTAATTGGCTTTTTGCATCAAAGTACCTCCCAACCTCCACCTCCATTTGTGTACTGTCCAACATGGCCTCATATCTAGAGCTGATGCTAGACAGAATATCACCAACAGTCATGACTAATTTCAAAGCACTAATGTCAAATAGACACACACATACACACACAATAAGACATAGGAGCAGAAATTAGTCCATTCAACCCATTGAGTATGCTCCACCATTCAATCATGGCTGATGAGTTTCTCAACCCTATTCTTCTACTTTCTCCCCATAACCCTTGTTCGTCTTTACAATCAAGAACCCATCTATCTCCATCTTAAATATACTTAATGACGCGGCTCCCACAGCCTTCTGTGGCAGTGAATTCCATAGATTCACTACTCTGGCTGAAGAAGTTTCTCCTTATCTCCTTATCCAGAGTTAAGGTCTTCCCTTTACTCTAAGGCTATGCCCTAGGGTCCTATTCTCTCCTACCAATGGAAACATCTTCACAACATCCACTATGTCCAAGCCATTCAGTACTCTGTAAGTTTCAATTAGATGTCCGCTCATCCTTCTAAACTCCATCAAGTATAGACCCAAAGTCCTCAAACGTTCCTCATATGTTACGCTGTTCATTCCTGGGACCATTCCTGTGAATCTTCTCTGAACACGCTCCAGGGCCAGTACATCCTTCCTGAGATATGGAGCCTAAAACTGCGCACAATACTCCAAATGTAGCCTGACCAGAGTCTTATAGAGCCTTAGAAGTACTTCCCTGTTTTTATACTCAAGTCCACTCAAAATAAATATCTTCATTGCATTTGTCTTCCTAACTACTGACTCAACCTGCAAGTTTGCATTGTGATAGTCCTGGATTAGAGCTCCCAATTCCTTTGTACATCAGATCTATGAATTTTCTCCCCATTTAGAAAATATTCCATGTTTATACTCTTTCTACTAAGGTATATGACTTCACACTTTCCCACATTGTACTCCACCTGCCACTTCTTTTCCCACTCTCCTGACCTGTCCAAATCTTTCTGCAGCCTCTCTGCCTCCTCAATGCTCCCTGACCCTCTTCATATCTTCGTATCATCTGCACACACATGCGCGCACACACACATCTGCACACACATGCACGCGCACACACATCTGCACACACATGCGCGCGCACACACATCTGCACACACATGCGCGCGCACACACACTCTAGCAAATTGTTGGAGTGATAGAAAACTGTAAAATTCTGCAGTCACCAGCTGGGCCAGTATTTATTTCCCATCCTCAAAAATGTTATAAGTCAATTACATTGCTGAGGGTCTGGAATCATATGTACACCAGACCAGTTAAGGATGGCAGTTACCTTCACTAAACTGCATTCATGAACCATATGGGTTTTTCCAACAATGGTTTCATTGTCACTATTACACTCTTAATTCCATATTTTTAAATAACTTAATTCAAATTTCATCACCTCCATGGTGAGATTCAAACCCAAGTCCTAGAATGTTACCTGGGTGTCTGGAATGATTATCCTGTGATAATAGATCTTCTTAAAGGAGGGCCTTCATCTTAAAGGAATGGCTGGTAATGTTTGCAAATTTTATACACAAAGTTGGTGAAAGAGAAATGTAAATGGGGCAGATGATCCTGTAGAGGACTAAAACATAGTACATAAGAACATAAGAACTAGGAGCAGAAATAGGCCGCCAGGCCCTTTGAGTCTGCTCCGCCATTCAATAAGATCATGGCTGATCTTTTCATGGACTAAGATCCACTTACCCGCGCTCTCACAGTATCCCTTAATTCCTTTATTGTTCAAAAAAAAACTACCTTAGCTTTAAAAATGTTTACTGAAGTAGTGTCAACTATTTCCCTGTGCAAGGAATTCCATAGATTTACAACACTCTCAAGAAGTGAAGAAGTGAAGAAGTTCCTTCTCAACTGACTCACTCCCTCTAACTTTGAGGCAATGCCTCTTGTCCTAGTTTCACCACTTCTATCTTATCTATTTCCTTTATAATTTTATATGTTTCTATAAGATCCCTCCCTCATTCTTCTGAATTCCAATGAATAGAATCCCAGTCTACTCAATTTCTCCTCATGAGCCAACCCCTCAACTCTGAAATCAACCTAGTGAACCTCCTCTGCACTCCCTCTAGTGCCAGTGTATCCTTTCTCAAGTAAGGAGGCCAAAACCGCACACAGTACGCCAGGTGTGGCTGCACCAGGACCTGTACAGCTGCAACGTAACCTCTCTGCTTTTAAACTCAATCCCTTCAGCAATGAAGGACAAAATTCCATTTGCCTTTCTAATTACTTGGTGTACCTGCAGACCAACCTTCTATGATTAATGCACAAGGACACCCAGGTCCCCCTGCACAGCAGCATGCTGCAACTGTTTACCATTCAAAGTAATAGTCCTTTTTACTGTTACTCCTATGAAAATGGATGACTTCACATTTACTAACATTGTATTCCATCTGCCAGACCTTTGCCCACTCACTCAAAGTATCTATGTTCCTCTGCAAACTTTCACAGTCCTCTGCACACTTTGCTCTGCCACTCATCTTAGTGTCATCTGCAAACTTTGACACCATACACATGGCCCCAAACTCCAAATCATCTATATAAATTGAAAATAATTGCGGTCCCAATATCGATCCCTGAGGCATACCACTAGTCACGGATTGCCAGCTGGAATAGAACTTGTTTATCCCCACTCTTTGCTTCCTGTTTGTCAACCAATCCTGTATCCATGCTAATACTTTACCTGTAACACCATGCATCCATATCTTATGCCGCAGCCTCTTGTGCAGCATCTTGTCGAAGGCCTTTTGGAAATCTAGGTACACCACATCCACTTGGTCCCTGTTGTCCACCTTGCTCATTATGTCTTCACAGAATTCCAAAATATTTGTTAAGTATGACCTGCTCTTCATGAACCCATGCCGCATCTGCCCAACAGGACAATTTCTATCAAGATGCCTTGCTATTTCTTCCTTGATATTAGAGTCAAGCATCTTCCCCACTACAGATGTTAAGCCAACTGGTCTACAATTCCCCATCTTTTATCTATCTCTCTTTTAAAACAGTGGCATCACATTTGCTGTTTTCCAATTTACTGGGACTGCCCCAGAATAAAGTGAATTTTGGAAAATTGCCATCAGTGCACTTGCTATTTCTCCCGCCATCTCTTTTAGTACCCTGGGATGCATTACATCATGGCATGGAGACTTATCAATCCTTAGCTCCATTAGCTTGCCCAACACTATCTCTTCCGTAATAATGATTGTTTCCAGGTTCTCACCTACCTTCATCTCTTTGTCAATTACTGGCATGTTATTAGTGTCCTCCACTGTGAAGACTGATACAAAATACCTGTTTAATGCCTCAATCATTTCATCAATCCTGTAACTAAATGCCACTTCTCATCCTTCTCATCCCTCTCATATAGAATACAGAACATAGAACATTAGAGTGCAGTACAGGTCCTTTGGTCCTTGATGTTGTGCCAACCTGTGAAACCAATGTGAAGCCCATCTAACCTACGTTATTCCATTTTCATCCATTTTTTATCCAATGACCATTTAGATACCCTTAAAGTTGGCGAGCCTACTACTGTTGCAGGCAAGGCTTTCCACATCCCTACTACTCTCTGAGTAAAGAAATTACCTCTGATATCTGTCCTATATCTATCACCCCTCAATTTAAAGCTATGTTCCCTCGTGCTAGCCATCACTATCCGAGAAAAAAGGCTCTCACTGTCCACTCTACCTCATCCTCTGATCATTGTATATGCCTCTATTAAGTCACCTCTTAATCTTCTTCTCTCTAACAAAAATAGCCCCAAGTTGCTCAGCCTTTCCTCAAAAGACCTTCCCTCCATACCAGGCAACATCCTAGTAAACCCTTTCCAAAGCTTCCACATCCTTCCTATAATACGGTGACCAGAACTGTACAGAATACTCCAAGTGCAGCCGCACCAGAGTTTTGTACAGTTGCAACATGATCTCATGGTTCTGAAACTCAATCCCTCTACCAATAAAAACTATCATACCGCATATCTTCTTAACAACCCTATCAACCTGGGTCGCAACTTCCAAGGATCTATGTACATAGACACCAAGATCTCGCTGCTCATTTACACTATCAAGAATCTTATCATTAGCCCAGTATTCTGTATTCCTGTTACTCCTTCCAAAGTGAATCACCTCACACTCTTCTGCATTAAACTCCACTTTCCAGCTCTCAGCCCAGTTCTGCAGCTTATCTATGTCCCTCTGTAACCTACAACATCCTGTGGCACTATATACAACTCTAGCTATCTTAGTGTTATCCACAAATTTACTAACCCATCCCTTAGAAAAATAACAAACAGCAGTGGACCCAAAATGGATCCTTGCAGTACACCACTAGGAACTGAACTCCACGATGAATATTTCCCATCAACCACCATCCTGTCTTCTTTCAGCTATCCAATTTCTGATCCAAACTGCTAAATCACCCTCAATCTCATGCCTCTGTATTTTGTGTAATAGCCTACCATGGAGAACCTTTTCAAACGCCTTAATAAAATCCATACACACATCAATCGCTTTATCCACTTGCTTGGTCACTTTCTCAAAAAACTCAATATGGTTTCTGAGGTACGAGTTACCCTTCACAAAACTATGTTGACTATCCCTAATCAACTTATTCCTCTCTAGATGATTATAAATCCTATTACTTAACCTTTGCCAATACTTTACCCCAACCAAAGTAAGGCTCACTGGTCTAGAATTACCAGGGTTGTCTCTACTCCCCTTTTTGAACATTTGCTATCCTCCAGTCTTCTGGCACTATTCATGTAGACAAGGATGACATAAAGATCATAGCCAAAGGCTCTGCAATCAATTTCCTGGCTTCCCAGAGGATCCTAGGACAAATCACATCAGGCCCAAGGGACTTATCTATTTTTACACTTTCCAGAATTGCTAAAATCTCCTCCTTGTCAACCTCAATCCGATCTAATATAGTAGACTTTAGCTCAGTATTCTCCTTGGTAACATTGTCTTTTTCTGGTTCATTTAGTATTCATTTAGTGCTTCTCCTATCTCCTCTGACTCCACACACAACTTCCCACGACTATGCTCGATTGGCGCTAATTTTACTCAAGTCATTCTGTTATTCCTGATATACCTATAAAAAGCCTTAGAGTTTTCCTTGATCCTATCCACCAACAACTTCTCAGATCACCTCCTGGTTCTTCGTAGCTCTTTCTTTAGGTCTTTCCTGGCTAAATTATAACTCTTAAGTGCCCTTACTGAGCCATCTCATCTCATCCTAACATAAGTCTTCTTCTTCCTCTTGACAAGAGATTCAACTTCCTTAGTAAATTATGGCTCCCACGCTCAACAACTTCTTCCTTGCCTGACCAGTACATACTTATCAATGATCCGCAATAGTTGGTCCTTGAATAAGCTCCATATTTCAATTGTGCCCATCCCTGCAGTTTCCTTGTCCATCCTATGCATCCTATATCTTGCCTAATCGCATCATAATTGCCTTTCCCCCAGCTAATTCTCTTGCCCTGCAGTATATACCTATTTGTTTCCATCATGAAAGTAAACATAACCAAATTGTGGTCACTATCACCAAAGTGCTCACCAACTTCCAAATCTAATACCTGGCCAGATTCATTACCCAGTACCAAATCTAAGGTGTCCTACCCCTTGTTGGTTTGTCTACAGGAAATCCTCCTGCACACATTGGACAAAAGCTGACCCATCTAAAGTACTTGAACTTCAGTATTTCCAGTCAATATTTGAAAAGTTAAAGACCCCATAACAACTACCCTGTTATTCTCACTCCTATCCAGAATCATACAAGGGAGGTGAACAAGAATGAAGCAGAGGAAACAGGAAACAACTTCACCTACTCAAGGAAATGCACCACAACTTTCAGCTATCCTTTGTCCTTTCTATTTTAGGTATGTAATGCAATTCTTATTTCTTTTGAATAAACAAGGCTTTTTCATTTTTGTAATGTGATCATTACTGTCATTGCCATAAAGTCAAGTCTCATTATCCTTGAGAAGATTATGTTGAGCCATTTTCTCGAACTGCTTGCCAAACCATTTAAGGAAGCATTTAAGAACCAACCAAAATCCTGTATGGCTGAAACAACATTTGGTCTGGTCAGGTGGAGATGGGAGATTTCCTTCCCTAAAGGGGACTAGTGAGTCAGATTTTTGACAATCTGATAGTTATATGATCACTGTTACTGATATAAGCTTATTATTCCAGGTTTATTTTAATTGACTGAATTTAAATTCCTCAGCTGCCTTGATTGGATTTGCACTTACCACTAACTAATTGGTCTGGACTCTACAAACATAGGAGCAGGAGCAGGTCATCAAGTTCTTCGAGCATGTTCTGCCACTCCAGATCATAGCTGAACAGTTTTCACAAAGCCAATTTTCCACTCAACTCCCCTACTCCTTGAGATCACTAGAATACAGAAATCTGTTCATCTCTGCATATATTCAATGACTGAACTTCCACAGCAAAGACTATGGGTCCTAACAGCATATTAGCCATAGTGTTGAAGATTTTTGCTCCAGAATTTGTCCACCCATAACCAAATTATTCAATACAGCTACCACATTGGCATCCACCAATGTGAAAAAATTACTAAAGCATGACATATCAAATCTGGACAACTCCAGGCCCATGAGTCTACTTGTGATCACATGCAAAGTAATAGAAGAATGCATCAAGGTAGTGAACTGTACTTGCTAAGGAATGACCTGCTCACTTATGCTAGTTTGCAATCTGCCAGAGCCACACAGTTTCATAGCGGAAAGTTATTTTGTGCAATGTTAAGACCAGGACTCTCCGGTTGGAAATCTGCAGTTGTTTGAAGGCTAAGAAAGTTTAAGCTTTCAGCTTTTTTAGTATTCATGTAAGAAGATATCACAGTTCACAGAAATGAACTATTAAGTATTTGAGATTTGAGATAGAGGAGTACTCTATCTGGATTTTGATATCAGTAAAGTGATGGTTTAAGGGAATAGATGAGACTTTGCTTTTTTCTTTTCTTTAATATCTTTCATACTGTGTTCCATATATATATAAAACTTGGTTTGTTTTATTTTATTATTTTACTTTTATGTATTAACTTCTGTTTTATTGTTAAAGAAAATCTGTGACCTTGTCTGCTTATGTTTCAGTAACTGACCATCATGCCAAACGAGAAAGAAATATGATCTATTGGGCCAAATTTCATTCTGGGATTTGATTTAGAACATAGAACAGTACAACATCGGAACAGGGCCTTTGACCCACCCATGCCAACTATGATGCCTTTCTAAACTAATCATATTTGCCTGTACATGGTCCATATCCCTTTATTCCCTGCCTGCTTATGTGTCTGTCTAAATGCCTCTTCAACACTGCTATTGTATATATTTATACCACCTCCACTAGCAGTGTGCTCCAAACTTGCCTTGCATATCTTCTTTAACTTTTCCTCCCCTCCTCACCTTAAACTTATGCTCCCTAGGACTGTATTTGACATTTCCACTCTGGAAAAAATGATTTCACCTATCCATGCTATCAATGCCTCTCATAATTTTATATACTTCTATCAGGTTGGCCCCAGTCTCCAATGCTCTGGTAAAAACAGTCCATTTGTCCATCCTCTCCTTCCAGCTAATGTGCTCCAATCTAGGTAACATCATGGTAATTTTGTTTGAACCCTCTCCAAAGCTTCCACATTCTTCCTATTGTGTGGTGACCAGAGCTACACACAATACCCAAAGTGTTGCATAACTAAAGCTGCAATTTTCACACTCAATGTCTCAACTGATGAAGGTAAGCATGCTGTACACTTGTTTACCACCTTATCCACTTGTGTTGTCACACATGAACTTGCACCTAAGACTGCTTTGTGCATCAATGCTACTAAGGGTTTTGCTACTTACAGTTTATTTTCCTCTTGCATTTGACCTCCCAAACTAAATCACCTCGCATTTTTCCAGATTAAATTCTATCTGCTATTTCTCTGCTCAATTTTCCAATTGACCTATATCCTGCTGTATGCTTTAACAAATTCCCTTACTATCCATATCTCCATCAACTTTCATGTTGTCTGGAAACTTCTAACATGGGCACTTACATTTTCATCCAAATCATTCATATATAGGTACAAGCAACAGAGATCCCGGTTGAACATCACTGCTCACAGACTTCCAGTCAGAAAAACACTCCTCCACAACTAGCCTCAGTTTTCTATGACCAAGCCAATTTTGTATCCAACTTACCAACACACTATGGATCCCATGTTCCTTAATCTTCTGGACCAACCTACCATGGGTGACATTGTAAAATACCTTAGAAAAGTCCATACAGACAATATCCACTGCCCTAACATCATAATCATCCTTGTCACTTCTTCAAAAAACTCAATCAACTAAATAAGACAAGACCTCCCTGTACAAAGCAGTGCTGATTATCCCTAATAAATCCATTCTTTTCCAAATGCAAGTAAATCCCGTCACTAAGAATTTTCTCTTATAAGTTCCCTACCATTGATGTAATGCTCATTGGCCTTTACCTTCCTGGATTATCCCTATTGCCTTTTTTAAGCAAAGGATCAACATTAGCTATTCTCCAGTCTTCTCGCACCTTGCCTGTGGTAAAGAGGATAAAACGTTCTCTGTCATGACTTCAGAAACCTCCTCCTTTGCCTCCCTTGGTATCCTGGTATTGATCCCATCAGGCCCAGATGACCTATCTGCCTTAACATTTTTGAAGACATCCAACACATCCTCCTTCTTTAATATTGACGTATACTAGATGATCAACATACCCTTCCCTAATTCTGGAGTAGTGGTGCTGGAAGAGCACAGCAGTTCAGGCAGCATCCAAGAGCAGTAAAATCGACTTTTGGGCAAAAGCCCTGCATCAGGAATACAGGTAGAGAGCATGAAGCATGGAGAGGGTGCTAGAGGAGGGTGGGGGTGCGGAGAAAGTAGGTAAAAACAATGACTGCAGATGCTGGAAACCAGATTCTGGATTGTGGTGCTAGAAAAGCACAGCAGTTCAGGCAGCATCCGAGAAACTCCAGCTCAGCACTGTCCCCATGACTTGTCCTACCTGCCTATCTTCTTTTCCACCTACCCACTCACCCTTCCCCCTCCCCCGACCTATCACCTTCATCCCCTCCCCCACTCACCTATTGTACTCTATGCTACTTTCTCCTATACCCTTCCCTAATCTTACTATCATCTATGTCCTTCCCCTTGGTGAATATTGATTCAAAGTACTCATTAAGATCCTCACCCTTTTCCTCTGATTTCATGCATAAAGCCGCTCCTTCATCCTTGCGTGGATCTATCCTTTCCTTAGCTACCTTCTTGCTTCTGATATACATATGGAATGCCTTGGGATTCTCCTTAATCCTCTTTGCCAAGGACATTTCATGGTCCTTTTTAGCTTTCCTAATTCTTTTATCTAAGTTCTTTCCAGCTTCCTTTATATTCTTCAAGGACCCTATCTGATTTCAGTTTTCTAAATCTTACATATGCTTCCTTTTGTCTAGTAGTAATATCAGCTGAACTCATAATAGCAAACTGTGCAAGGGACAACATAACGACAAGAAAAATAGAAGATTTCCTTATGTATTGGGAACTGTTTCAGAGTTTAAAACACCATCCAGTTGCAAATAACTGGAGTACAGCACACTGAAGGAAAGGAATGAAAAATAATGGGGTTTCACTCACTGATTTCTTCTCCTGCAATACAGTTACAGAAGACTTCAAGTTTCCTTGTGGTTATAGTCTCTGATATCCTTAGATTCCTTTCAGGGAAACATTTTGCAGATCCTATTTCTTGAGAAACTGAAATGAACATGACACATCCAGGGAATAGGAAATGCTTTGAGAATCAGGTTCCTTGTCATGTCCAAGTTTCCCAACCACAAAGACAGAGAAAAATCAATTTTTGTTCTGCCCTTGTTAAAACTGATAGACAGACAAACAGATAGAATTTGAGGCTCGGTGTACCAATGCGTCCTATTAGACTATTATCAACACAACCAGACTGTTGGTAAGGAGGGACTCAGAAGTTACCCAAACCTTTCACTTTACAAAGCCTTATTGGAAATTGTTGACATTTTTTATAAGAGTACAAATCAGTGTAAAGCTCTAGCAATATTTTGCTTATTCTTTGACAAACTGTGTACTGTGCTATACTTACCTGTCCAACTTCCACCAACTTGTTAATCATCACAATACACCCGCAATGTTCCTGCCACATCATCCTCCAGAAATCATACACCATTTCTTGTTTGGGTCCTAAGAAATAAAAAAAAGGTTTGAATCACACTTTCAATTGATAAAAATGAGAGGAGGCCATTTAGCCCCATAAGCCTGTTCTGCCATTCAATGATATCATATCTGATCTAACATAACCTGATTGGGATCAAGGATGACTTTCTTCCTCTTTGGTTTTATGGATCTTGAGTTAGGTCCAATACTGGATCTGCAAACCATGCGATAGTGGGGAAGCTGTTACTTTCTGAAGCAGGTGGGTGGGATGCATGGAATTTTGCATGCTTCTCCTGCTTTTTGTATCTGGCATCCATCTGGGCTTGTCGAGTCCTTGAAGCATTACCTCTAACCTTCATATACCCTCCTTTCTTATCAAAAATCTATCAGTATCAGATCTCAAAATTTAGAATTAATTTAGCATCAATTACGAGTTGAGGAAATTTTTTTTTAAACACAAAGATTGGAAAATATTGAAATTGCTCTCTAATTTCACTCCTGAAGCATCTGGCTCTCATTTTAGGCAATGCCCCTAATCCTGGTCTCCGCAACCACCAAAGATATTTTTCTGATCTATCCTATAAGCTCACTGTAATATTTTGAAGCCTGCCTTAAATTAGAATTTAAAGTTGGGGAATGTGAATCTAATAGTTTTTCCCTGTAATTTAACCCTTCAGTCCAGATTTCATTGTGCTGCATCTACACAGTACTCCCTCCGAGGTTATTGTATCCTTCCTAAAGTTCAGTGTTCAGAACCAAACACAACGCTCCAAGTGTGGCGTTGTACAGTTGTAGCATGAGATCTTCTGTCTTGTATTTTAGAAATGAAAAACCGCACACCAGTAATTTTTTTGATATACTTAGTACCTGCCTGGGACATTTTACTAAATTATATACATGGATTCCTAAGTCACTTTGGACCCCCATTGGCTTCAGCCCTTCATCATTTACAATGTAGTCCATTCTTTCCTGGTAGATCACCTCAAAAATCTAACATTCAAATCCATTTGTTACAATTTTACTTATTTACCTAATCCATTAACATTGCTGTTCAATTTACTGCTTCTATCTGAAGTGTTTGCAATAGTGTCTATCTTTCTGTCATCAACAAACTTAGAAATGTGATCCTTCATTCTGTCATCCCAGTTGTTAATCAGTGGAATTTCCTATCAGCATGTTGTGATCACAGTTAAAAAGAAGTAATTGATTGTGAAATGCTCTGGGATTCACAGCTATAAAAAATTGCAGCTCCTTTTATTTTCTCTCAATAATCTGCACAACAAATCTTGTATCTGTGATGAACATCTGCTTCCATTCGCTGTTGTTTTAAGTTCCCTCCAAGTAAATTTTATCTAATGGTTTGTTATGAAATCCATTCCTTACTCTCTGCCTAAATTAATTTGTGATTCACATTGCTACCCTTCCTGTTTTCTATCGTAATTTATCTCCAATGGGTCAAAGAATAGTCCACATTATACAATGAATTGGAAATGTGAACTTTGTTCAATGCTACCTTGAAGAACATTGCAGCTCAAATTACTTTGGCATAAATCAGGATTCCTGTATGTTTCAATCTGCTTCATAGAGGGAGAACTATATATACCAGAAATGGGTTTTCAGTGCAGAGAAAGAAAAAACATAAGAATTACAAGTAGAAGTAGGCAACGCAGACTCTTGAGTCTGCTCCATCATTTAATATAATCATGGCCAATCTCATTTCAGCTTCAAGTCCACTTTCCTGTCCACTCTCTATAACCCTTCAACCGGCTACTAATTTAAAAATTCATCTATCTCATTAAATTTACTCAATGCCCCAACATCCATCATCATGGGGACAGTGAATTCCATAGATTCACGACCCTTTGACAGAAATATTTTCATTTTACCTCTGTTTTAAATCTAATACCCTTTATCCTAAAACTTTGACCTTTTGCTTGAGATTGCCCCACATGGGAAATATCCGTTCTACATCTACATTGTCAATCTCCTTTAGCATCTTATATAACTTAATTAGATCTGCTCTCATTCTTTTAAATTCCAAACAGTATAGACCTAAATGGCTCACAAAACAAGCTCCTCATCTCTGGAATCAATCTAGTCAACCTCCTTTGAACTGCAGCTGGAAATGTGTTGCTGGAAAAGCGCAGCAGGTCAGGCAGCATCCAGGGAACAGGAGAATCGACGTTTCGGGCATAAGCCCTTCTTCAGGAAGGCTTATGCCCGAAACGTCGATTCTCCTGTTCCCTGGATGCTGCCTGACCTGCTGCGCTTTTCCAGCAACACATTTCCAGGTCTGATCTCCAGCATCTGCAGACCTCACTTTCTCCTTTGAACTGCATCCAATGCAACAACATCAACATCAACAACACCAATAATGGGATCAAATTTGTATACAATACCACAGGTGCAATCTCACCCATTACCTTACAGTTGCAGCACTCTCTTCCTTCAGCAATAACAGAGAATTTGAATAATAGATAAGTACTCAAATTAACACGATGCAACTAGTAGTGTTCCACAGTGATCTGTGTTGGGAATATCAATTATTCACAATATTCATTTACAACTTGGATAATGGCATAAAAAGTCAAATATCCAAATTTACTGATGACACAAAATTGGGCAGCGTTGTATACAGTGTTGACAATAGCATAAAATTACAGCAGAATATTGATAGATGAGGTGAATGGACAAAGTATGGCAGATGGATTTTAATATAAGCACATATTTGGTTAAAGGCATACATCAGGGTATACTTTTAGAAGGCACAAAGCCAAATATAATGGATGTCTGGAGTGATTTGGGTGTTCAGGTGCATAGTTCTTTAAAATGTCATGAACAGGTGCAAAAAGTAGTCCACTTAATGGAATGCTAGCCTTCATATTGAAAGGGCTGAAGCTTAGGGATGCAAACATTGTGCTGCAGATATACAGATAGACTCCACTGCAGATAGACTCCACTGAGAGTACTGTGAGCAGATTTGAATGTCCTTTAGGAAGGATGATTTGGCCCTGGAGGGAGGTCAGGTCAGATTTACAAAATGATAACTTGATATCAGAGGTAAATATATCAGGCAAATTAGGCCTTTGTTCTCTAGAATTTGGAAAATTATAAGGTGATATATTTGAGATCTTTAGGGTATTAACAGAGAAAGACAGTGTAGATAAATTATTTACACTGGTTGGAGATTGTAAACCTGGGAGCATAGTCGAAGAATTAGGGCCAGGTCATTCAGTGGAAATGTTAGAAAGCACTTCTATACACAAAATGTAATGGAGGGTTGGAACTCTTGTTTTCAAATGGTGGTCAATGCTAATTCATTTGTTAAATCTGAGATAGGCCTACAACAGACATATGGAGTTTGGCCACATATCAACCATAATATTATTGAGTGGCAGAGTAGGATTGAGAGCTTGAATGGCCTACCCCAGTTCCTATGTTCCTCTATGCCAAAGTTCAACTTGCCTCCCTTATTATTTGTTGTACCTGCATACTAGCTTTTGTTATGCAGTTGGAGGCATGTACTGTACCTTTAAGAGAGAGTGAATGTTGTTCTGAACTGCGAGCTTACAAACACCTGTGATATGACTAGAAATTAGTCTCAGAGTGTACTGGAAAATTGAAAATATGTAACATTTGGCTGTGAAATGCATGCCTGAGTTGGTTGCTGTTTTGACAACAATTTGAATTTAACTAATCAGTTTAATTTATGCCCCAGGATACTAAAACCCAATCGAGTTTGCCAACATTGAACCAATGGGATGATCCAATGTTGGGGATATAAAAATGTGGCCATTTTGAAAATTAGAGTCTGAGCAACTGCCATCAAGAGAGACCCAAGAAATTAGGAAACACTCTCTATCAAAGGTACCTTGTTATATGAAACATAATCGCAGTAAAAAGAAAGAAGACAACCCAGGGAGATCTTCAGCCTGAAGAAGAAAGACACCGAAGATGACAGCCACTGTGTGGTTTTGAAATTAAGTTGATGCAATTTTAATACGTGTCTTATTGAAACGGCATATTGTGATAGAGTTGGAGGCAGGTAATAAGCAGTAAGAGAAAGGGGGCTTAGAGTTTTGAATAATTGTTTAATGTCCACTTCTACAGTTAAAGAATAAATTGTTATTATTTTCTTTAAATAGTGGAATTTGACAGTTCTCTGTCACTCATACTTTAATAGATTACAAGGTGAGGTTAGCTTTTCTGTGTTTGGTTTAATTAACAGAAGGGTTCTCTGTGGTGTTTTATCAGTTGGGGGCTCAGGTCCAAGATTTGGATAGGTTTAGACAGATCCAGTCTGAGATTTAGATAGATTTGGGGTACAAAAGGTCCCAGCAGATTTAAACACTTGCCAATTAGTGTCCTAGATCTTTAAATAATAGGTGAATGAATTAGTTTAGTTTCTGTCACTTGTAGCTGGTTAGAGTAAAAGTGAGGGAAATGGCTCTTAAGATTGCTCAAGAGGTTCTAAGGTTTGAAGATGTTTCCCAAATTTGCCAAGAAAGTTTAGAAAGACAAAGGAAGGGCACACTTTTAGAATGTGCAAATAGGTTAGAATTGGGTTTAACCAGGGACAAAAAGAAAGCTGAAATTGTAATGAAGTTGGTCATCAGAGAAACAGACAAGTACAGCAGAGTTAGAAAAACTTGAATTGCAATTGAGGCAAATGGAGTTAGAAGATATATAAGGGGAACCAAGAGTCTTGTTAGAGGAAAAAGAAAGAGAGAGAGGAAAAGGAGAAAGAGAGGAAAAAGAGAGAGAAGGTTCTTAGCTGAGCAAAGAGGGAATGAAGAAAGAGAGAGAGAAGAGAGAGAGAGGAAAAAGAAAAGGAGAGAAGGTTCTTAGCTGAGCAAATAGAGAGAGAGAGAAATAAAGTGAGAGAGAATTTGAATTTGAGAAGTTGCGAATTAGTCAGGAAAGTTAAGTTAACAGGATGGAGATGAAGAGAGAAGGTAGTGATGTGTACAAATACATTAAAACATTGCCACACATTAATGGGAAAGATGTCGAGGCCTTCCTTATTTCATTTGAAAAATTGGCTAGGCAGATGGAGTGGTCAGAGAGCTTGTGGGTAATGCTAGTTCAGACTAAGCTGGTAGGCAGAGATAGTGAGGTATTTGCCACACTGTCAGATGAGGGGTCAAGGCATTACACTGATGTCAAACAGGCTATTTTGAGTGCTTATGAATTGCTACCAGAAGCATATAAACAGCGGCTCAGAAACATAAAGGGAGAACCAGGTCAGACTTACAAAAGTCAGAGTTCAAAAGAATTAAACGTAATTTTGCTAGATGGGTGGGGGACTTAAAAATAGATAAGACCAATGAGGCTCTAAGAGAGATTATTCTGCTGTAGGAGTTTAAAAACTCACTTTCAGAGATGATAGGAATTCATGTGGATGAACAGAAAGTTCACAAAGTGAGAAGAGTGGCAGAGCTGGCAGATGAATATGTATCGGTGCATAAGGCAAAATTTAGCTTCTGGCAAGAACTTCATCCTGTGAGGGATAGAAATTGGGAGAAGGGGAGATCCTTCACTACAAAACAAAGAGTAGAGCACACTGGTAATAGTTTACCACAGGTGAAAAAAGGAGCCCCAGAGGGTGATAAGGAGGTGAAAGGGCTCCCGTGTTTCCACTGTGGTAAAGTGAGACACGTAAAGTCACAGTGTTGGTTGTTGAAGAAAGACACTGTGGGAAAAGATGTGATAACAGAGGCTAAGCCAGTGGGATTAGTGAAAGTAGTAAAGAAAACCTCAAGAAAAGTTGAGGAGCTGCAGGAGAGTGCACACTCTAGGCAGGGGCTGGGTAAGGAGTTAGTGTCTGATCTCTATAAGGACTTCCCATTTGTGGGTAAAGTTTACTGAGGAAGAACAGCAGGAGAAGGGAAAGAAGTTATAAATTTGAGAGATATAGGAGCTAATCAATCTCTAATAGTGAGATGCATGTGTTTGCACTCTTTCTGACATGTTACCCAAGAAGGTGGAGTAGATGGACAGAAATTTAGCATTCCCCTGTGTAAGTTCACCTTGGAGAGCCAAATGAAGACTGGGGAAGTAACAGTGGGCGTGATTGACAGACTGTCAGTTCCAGGAATATAGTTTATTCTTGGCAATGATTTAGCAGGATCCAAGGTAGGGGTGACACTCCTTGATGTGTAGAAGCCAAGGGAAGGCCAGGAAACTGAGGAGTTAAAAGAAAAATACTTTGGAAGTTTTCTAGACTGTGTAGTAACAGGATCCCACTATCATAAGTCATGGCAAGAAGCAAAACCTAAAGAGAAAGATGATGGAGTTGAGGTTAAGTTAGTGGACACCCTGTTTGATGCAATAGTGCAGGAAAAACCTGAACAGGCAGAGGGTCAGGCAAAAGCATTTAGTCCTGAAAGACTAATGGACTTACAACTAAAAGATGAGACAATAAAAGATATATACATATATTGATGCATACTCAAAAAAGGAATCTGAGTGTATTACTGAGGGTTATTAACTTAAAAGATACTCCTTAGTTGAAAACAGAGACCATGGCAGGTTAATACAGAGGAGAATTGGGTGGAAGTGCACCAGATTGTGTTGCCTGTATCATACAGACAGGAAGTGTTACAGGCAACATATGAGTTACCAGTAGGAGGTCACCTATGAGTGAGGAAGACTCAGATTATGGTACAAAAAGTATTTCTATTGGCCTGAACTGCACAAGAATGTGGTTAAATTTTGCCATATGTGTCAAATGGTAGGTAAGTCACAGGCAGTAATAAAACCAGCACCTTTGTTGCCAATTCCCATATTTGAAGACCCTTTCACGTAGGTTATAATTGATTGTGTAGGTCCCCTTCCTAAAACTAAAAGTGAGAACCAGTACTTGTTAACCATAATGGATGTGTCTCCCAGATTTCCAAAGGCAATTCCATTATGGAGTATTAAGGCAAAAAGGGTGGTGAATGGATTAGTAGCTTTCTTTATGTGGCAGGAGCTACCCAGAGAGTTTCAGTCATGCCATGGGTCTAATATTATTGCTAGGCTATTTAAGGAAGTCATGGATAGCTTAGGCATACAGCTCTTTAAATCAAATGTGTACCACCCTGAATCCCAGGGAGCTTTGGAAAAGTGGCATCAGACTTATGCGGGTCATAAAAATGTGATAAAAATGATGCATTAGCACAGATTTAAAGAAAACATGATAGATAAAATTGGACAGATTCCAATGTTATAAATATGTGCATGCAGAAATTAATATGAAAATATAATTTAGATTAATGACCTGTGTATTTAATTGTAATGGGATTAATAATTTTTTAAAATGAAGCCATATTTTCATTATGATGGTTCATTTGTTTTCTTAAAGGGGAGGTGCTATGAGGTTGAAGGAATGTCCTGTACCTTTAAGAGAGAATGAATGTTACTCTGAATTGAAAGCTTACAAACACTGTGATATGACTAGATAGTCGTCTCAGTGTGTACTGGAAAACTGAAAATATGTAACATTTGGTTGTGAAATGAATACCTGAGTTGTTTGCTATTTTGAATTTAACCAATCTGTTTAAAATATGCCCCATGATATCAAAACCCAACCGAGTGCAAATTTATTATTTTGCCAACATTGAACCAATGAGATGATCTGATGTTGGGAAAATACGAATGCGGCCATTTTGAAAATTAGAGTCAGGACAACTGCCATCGAGAGAGACCCAAGAAATTAGGAAACACTTTCTGTGAAAGGTACCTTTTTATATGAAACATACTCGCAGTAAAAAGAAAGAAGACAACCAGGAAGATCTTCAGCTAGAAGAAGAAAAACACCAAAGACGGCAGCCACTGTCTGGTTTTGAAATTAAGTTGATGTAATTTTAATAAGTGTCTTATTGCAACAGCATATTGTGATAGAGTTAGAGGCAGGTAAAAAGCAGTTAAGAGAAAGGGGGGTTTAAGATCATGAATAGTTGTTGTTTAATGTTCCTTCTACAGTTAAAGAATAAATTGATATTATTTTCTTTAAATAGTGGAATTTGGGAGTTCACTGTCATTCATATTTAACAGATTACGAGATAACGTGGGTTTTTCTGGGTGTTTGGTTTAATTAACAGAAGTGTTCACCAATGTGTCTTACCACTTTCTGTAATTCATGTATGAAGACATCAAAAGCCTTCTGCACCGAAGCACTCTGAATTTCTCTTCATTCAGATAATAAATGTCTTTTATTCCTCCCGCCAAAATAGATAACCTCATACTTATCCACACTAAAGTTTGGCCCATTCACCTAATCTATCCATATCCATTTATAAATTTCTTGTTTATTCATTGTAACTTACTTACCAACCTATTTTAGTGTCATCTGCAAACTTGGCTACTGTACTTTCCATCCCCACAGCCAGGCCATTGATACAGATTGTAAATTTTAGGGGCCTGAGGACTGAACCCTGTGGCACCCCACTAGATATATCTTACCAACTCAAAAAAGACTGATTAATTCTGACTCTTTGCTTTTTATTGGTTAGCCAATCCTCTGTCCAAGCTCATACTATTACCCTTAACTCTATGTGATCTCATCTTATGTGTTAAACTTTTGTGTGGCACCTTATCAAATGACTTCTGGAAGTCATCTGCATCTCCATTATCCACATTAGTTGTTACGTTTTCAAAGAACTTTAGCAAATTAGTCAAACATGATTTATCCTTCATAAAATCATGATAACTCTGATGAATTGAATTTTAACTTTCCAAATGTCCTGGTGTTACTTCCTTAATAATGGATTTTAACAACTTCCGAATGGCACGTTAAACTAACTAGTCCATAGTTTTCTACTCATTGCTTTTTTGAACAAGGGTGTTATATTCACATTTTCACAGTCCAAGACATCCAGGGAATTTTGGAATATCATAACCAATGGATTCACTATTTCTGCAGCCACTTCTTAAGATCCTAGGATGTAGGCCATCCTGCCCTGCCTTCAATTCCACAAGTTTGTTCAGTACTTTCCCCTGGTGATGATGATTGTTATAAATTCTGCATTATCTGCATTATATGTAATTATGACCATAATGGGGTTCCAATAGTTCCAAAATGTTCATTCTATTGAGTTCCTTCAGCACTTTATTTTTATGTCAGGTTTCAAGTATTTGCAGAATTTTGCTTTGAATAATGTTACCAACAATATTAAACTTCTGCTGTTCTACACAGAATTCTGCAGACTTACCTTGTGCTGCAATGAAGTATTTTGCTTTGTGATCAGCCTGTAGAGGTCACCAGAAAAACTGTATTAATGAAAGTACATTTTGTATATACTTGAAAACA
Organism: Chiloscyllium plagiosum; assembly: GCF_004010195.1. Lineage (NCBI taxonomy): Eukaryota > Metazoa > Chordata > Chondrichthyes > Orectolobiformes > Hemiscylliidae > Chiloscyllium > Chiloscyllium plagiosum. Next base: position 8,889,139 of record NC_057736.1, on the reverse strand, counting down.
ATTGCATGCATAACTTCACATGATTCAAAGCAACCTGCATTAGTTGCTTCAGAAGTCATGTCAACTCTATTCAATGTTTACTTATACATATTGTGCCTGTTAATGTGGACATGGTTCATGGGCACTTTAATGTGGTTATGCAGGAAAATATCCCATTCCATTCTACTCAGAGGTGAGGGACTTTGATTTGGACAGTTGCTGCCATTTTTCTGAGGATGCTCCAATTAACAGGCTTCAATTGCATTTATTTTTTCCCAATGCCTCCATTTCAAAATTTTAAATGTTCTCCCAGTCTCTGTGGCAAAAAGCAGTCTTTAAACAATGATACAAAATAACTCAAAATTAAAAAGAATAGATTCAACAATGGCTTTTGAAGAGTTTAATCAATTCAAGTACTGCATTGAATCTAATCATTAATTTGGATGTCAGTAATAAGTAATGTCTACAAAAAATCATGTTTATTGCAATGAAGCATGAAAGGCATTGTGGAAAATTGCTGGATGGGAGAGATTCCTGATTTCACCTCCGCTTGATTAGTTAATTCACCACTGGGATGAAATTAAAGGTCTTCCATCTGTTCAGCTGCTCTGAATGATGTATTTACACCTGCTCCACTGTACTCAAATAAACACATTATCTCTATACCACATTTATATCTTTCCAGAATTACCACATCTCAGTTACATTGGAGCTTTATTGCAAAGTCATCCTCAGAATCAAAACAGAAGCTCAACTGGATTTTATCATTCAGTCAAAACAATGATGAACTGTATTACAATAAAGTATGTATTAAGCAGCAACACTCCTTCTGTTATGCAGTGCAACATATCCCCGAAGTAAACTCTACCCTCTTACCTACTTCACAACACATAAAGTGAGCAGTAAATGCATCTTTCGTTTCTAAACTAGCAGTCATCCAATGTACTGATGTACCCCTTTTAAGAAATATACTACTAATCTACAACAGCTCAGAACATGTCATGCATGGCTCAGCTGCATTCTAAGTGGCAACATTTTATCAATTCTAACCATCTGGAAGTTCTCATGTTATCTCAAATCAACTGTGGTGTCAGGCAGCAGACAGGACAAAAGATCATCATGAATTTGATGATGGATACTATCAAATCCTGTAGCTTTTTGAGCAATGCTTAGTTAGACCAGAATCAAACAGCTAGTGAACATAACAAAGTTGCCACAGTACTGATTTATTCTTTTTTTATTAATATTCCTTGCTCAGTAGTTCAATGTAACCTAAAAATCTGTAAAAGGTACAACCATATTTCTGTATCTACTATGTATTTTTACTCTGTAAATCCAATCTTGGATTTGTGAGAACTGGATTCTGGAATTTAGATGGATTAGGCAAAAGCGAGGACTGCAGATGCTGGAAACCAGAGTCTAGATTAGTGTGGTGCTGGAAAAGCACAGCAGGTCAGGCAGCATTCGTGGAACAGGAAAATCGACATTTCGGGCAAAAGCCCTTCATCAGGAATGGAGGCAGGGAGCCCATTTCCTAACTACTTCAAGTGTATACAGCTCCCCCAGCACCTCCAGCCATGATTATCAAATTCTAATACATTAATAGAGCAAACTTTTTTTTGTGCTTATGCAGTTTTATTCAACTAACTCTCGCCACTACTTACTGAAGGACTGAAAAATCAGGAAAAGAGTCTGGCTGAAGATTTGTCTATCAAGACACTGCTAAGTTTAACTGCATTCTTAAGCCCATCCTTTTAACTGAAACATCATGATGAAATACATATCAAAAATGTCAAGTTTCAGTTATATTCCAAAGCACCGAACAGATGAACATATGAATGAAGGGCAGCATCCTTCCTGTTACATAAATGCTTCCCCAGATGGAAGGAGGTCCAATACATCAATTTCTAATGACATGATAAATGCGCTCAAATTCTTCATATAAAAAAGCTCTTTAAACTGGCAGAAGAAAATCAGTTTGTCCACAAATTTAAAATAAAAGACAAACGTACAAATAACCAAATTTCACCACAAAAACTGACAAAATCTCAACATGATACATTTTGTGTCATACTCACTTCCCCGTTTATCTTTGCCTACACTCCAAATGAGGAAGGTGTGTAAAAACCAACAGATGCAAATATATCAGTGAAGGGAAAGATCATATCCAAACACATAAAAATAAGGAACATTCTCACGGTACAATTTTTCTTTTGCATAATAAATGTGCAAAAATCTTTTGTACGACTGTTTGGAGGATAAGTCGAAGTCAAGAAGTGAAGTTCAGTATAGCCTTACAAGATGAATCACCGTTGTTAATAGTTTTAGCTATAGTTCATTCTCTTTATTCTTTGACGCTTTAACACTTTGCTGGCATGTCATTTAAGTAGCCATTATTAATGTAAGTCTTGTGATGATAAATAGTTTCACCACGGTGAGGAGGGGAAAGATTGAGCAACTATCCTAATATATCCTGATTTAATCTAATGCCTGTTTATGTCTCTCAACAACTATTATTAAATCATACTGAAGAACAGAACCCCTGATCAATTTTTTCCTTACTCTAAGAGTGCTAAGTTAAATTGTGGTATTCCTACTTAAAACGCAGCCTACTCAGACCAAGAATTGAAAGTGAAACACTTCTGTTTTTTGGTTCAGTTTTTCACTGGGTGAATGTGCTCAGCAAAGGGACAAATAATATGTATCATATTTGTTCAGAAGACCAAGAGACCCTTGCACACATTGATTTGCATTTTTATATACTAATGATGAATCAAAATGATTGGGAATTAAGTTGGACAATTTTTTTTATGTAGTGATACTCATACTTTATGACTTTATCTCCACTAATTATAATTTTACTTTAACCATGACAAATTGCAAAATTAGAACATTTAAATCTCAACTCAAATGCTTTTCTTTCCCCAGCTTGTTACTTGGTCTGATTTCTGGTCATTGTGAATATTGGAGATTGATAATAACTAACGTCCTATTAATATTTCAAATTCTGGACTTTCACTTTCAAACCCTTTTTTAATTGACCCAGCAACTCTCTCCTTCCTGACTACATTTAGATGAATAGATATACAGTATTCTGGAACCTGGATGACCTGGCACTTGGATTTTAGCTCTGTAAAACAAACTAACTAATTTTACACTAATGTCAAAGCATTATGAAAGTTTCTTGCTTGTTTCTGAAAATGCTGAAACCAAAGTTGATGTAGCCAAAAAAAGACATTAATTCTGTAGGAATGAGCTAAAATCACTTTATTGACATACTAGTCAGCCATAAATCCAAAATAATTGCCTGAACAAATCTGAACTGAGCCATATATGGTTATATTAAAAACATCTGAGCAAATTTGGACTCAGAATGATTAAGATGGTTCCTTTAAAAAAAAGGACAACACAAACAGCAGATAGGAAACATGTTCCAGGCTGAAGGGTGATCTTGTAGAGGTTTATAAAATCATGAGGGGCATGTATAGGATAAATAAACAAAGTCTCTTCTCTGGGGTGGGGAAGTCCAGAACTAGAGGGCATAGATTTAGTGTGAGAGGGGAAAGATGTAAAAGAGACCTAAGGGGCAACATTTTCATGCAGAGGTACATATATGGAATGCGCTGCCAGAGGAAGTGGTGGAGTCTAGTACAATTGCAACATTTAAAAGGCATTTGGATGGGTTTATGAACAAGAAGGGTTTGGAGGGATGTGGGTCAGGTGCTAGCAGGTGGGACTAGATTGGGTTGGGATATCTGGTCAGCATGGATGAGTTGGACCAAAGGGTCTGTTTCCATGCTGTACATCTCGATAACTCTATGACTCTATTTGAGTCTTTCAGATTTCATGAGCTGCAGATTCTGAGACTAGGAAATTTGCAGTACATTTGGACAACGTATGTGTTGGGGTTTGTATGGCTGGGGTGAAAGACAAATATTTGTGTTTGACAATTAGCAATTAAAAGGGCTCCCAGAGTATAGTTGTAGTTACTTTCAACTTCTGACACTGCATAGAAAGGTGCCTATTTTATTCTCTGGTATTTTGCTGATGGTTTGCATCTGAATGCCTGACATAACTTTGGAAGGTTTTTGCAATCTGGCAAAGAACCAACAGTTCCAAATCTAAAATCTGGCCTCAATCCAAATGTTTGTTAATGTCAGGACCATGCCTTGAAACATGCAGTATGAAGGAATCAACTGATTTCCAGCTTTAGTTTACGAATTGGTCATGAACTAATCTGACATTTGAACTACTGTCATCACTGACATACATAAATATTCACGCACAAAAATGTATTATTACTGAGATCAAATATTACATCCACTGTTAAACATAATGCAAGTTATTGCCTAAAAACAATGGAATCTCAACTAAAGTTTGGTCATTTACGAATTAGCAATGCCAAAAAAAAACTTAATAAACTTGTGTTCCTCCCTAATAGTTCTTCAGATTTTAATGCAGACATGTTCATGAAACTGATTAAGTAATTTGAAGTTGTTTATGAAATGTCAACACAAAAATGATTGTGGAGACAGGAAAGGTGAGTTCTGTCATTATACACCTTCAAAGGACTGGAAGTCATGGTCAGTCAATTTTTGTTTTATTTCTAGCACAGCTCACTCAGATATGAATCTTTCTTTTCTTCACCAACCCCTTTCAACAAGTCTTACTGTCCCTGAACCACAGGAGTCTAAGAAGGTGGGTCACCATTACCTTCTCCAGGCAATTAGGGATGAGTAATAAATTGTGACCCAGCCAGTGATACCGACCTCTCACCTCTCAGGAATGCATAACAAAAAAAAGCTATAATGGTCTTGAGACAAGATAGTTCAACTAGATAATCTAGAGTGGTTTGGAGTTCAGAATGTAAAGTTACTCCTGGTTTTAGTACAATCCATATAACAATGGCAGCCATATTCAGAGTGGTTGCAAGGGTGGCTGGTGGGGGAAACAAAGAATAGAATTGTTTAAGGTTTTCTTTCACTGTATGCTTTGAACACTATGGCTCAATGTTAGGAGGAGTAGACAGAATATTACTTAGATCTGAAACCTGAGCACTATATTATCAAGAATTGTTTGATATTGACACTGGGTGTAATAAAGCAAAATGTTCTCCCTGGAGCTGAAATCACTAATCTTCAAAATCATAAGAATTCAAATAGAAAAATGAATTATATACAATCATATATTCTTGTAGTAAATAATGTAAATTTGAACCAAATGCAGAGAATTTTGGAGAAACTTAGCAGGTCTGGAAGAAGTCATACTGGACTCAAAACATTAGCTCTGTTTTTCTCTCCACAGAAGCTGTCAAACTTGCTTAGTTTCTATGGTATTCTTCATGTTTATTTCAGATTTTCACCATCTGTAATACTTTGTCTTTATTTGAATGTTTAAATTTGAACTTTGTTTTGTGAGCTTATCACTTTTTTAGGTTAACTCTAATATTGTAGAGTTTTCAATATTAAACCATGCCCTGTTTGCCTCAATAACATATCTACAATAGCCATGCAACATACAGAGTTGGGTTAGGTTGAAAGCCAAATCTTTTGCTGTTGATTTCTGACACATTTTATTGGATCTCTCAGGGGCTTTATTGATCAGGTTACATTATCAAGGTTTAGGATTTTAGATTTCATAGGAGTAGACAAACAAAGTTACTTAAATTGCAGCTGACACAGGCAAAGAGCTATCAGACAGTATCCCTACTAGTTATCAGATAAATTCAACAACAATTATCATCTTCATTATTCAACTTTGGCCTGCTTCACTGCAATATCACTCAGCCCAGCACTGGAGCCATTATATATGTGAATATTCATTTTAAAATTTCATTGGCAGTAGATCAAGAAAGCCGATGTCCACAAAATTTCTTTATCCAATCTTGGAACTATTAATCCTATTCTCTGCAGTTATTTATCAATCTCAATTCCATTTTCAGAAAGCTCATTCCAGTCTTGAACCTCTTTCCCCAAAAATGCAGTGGATGTTGGGCCAATTAGAATTATTGATAGATTATTATTAGGTGAAGATTTTGGTCTTGTACATAGCATTGGCAACATTAAATTAAGCTCCAGAATTTTATCCCTAAACCTCTATCTCTCTATCTCCTCCTTCAACTTGCTTCTTGCCCTATTTGACCAAGCTTTAAGACTCTTGTCTTAACATCTTGGTGTCAGATTTTATGCAATAATGCTTTGGTGAAGTGTTTTTTGACATTTTATGATGTTAAAAGCATTGTATATGCACAAGTTGTTTTTGGTGTCAGTGTCTCCAGGAATTTAGAACCCAGATGGCAAATAGGCTTTATTCCTGCTCTAAACATCCTGTCATCTGTAACTACATATATGTTTGCATGAGGTGTCAACAATCATACTTGCAAATGATATTGGTGTTTAATTTCTTCAGAATAAGTTGCCATTGTAACTACACAATGTTAAAGAACCATTCTTGCTGCTCACTTTCCATCATAGAGTAAATAAGACACATACCTTAAACTTCAATGCACCCAGAAGGTTATACTGCATTTCAGCCCTGTTTATGCTCAATCTTCTATATTGCTTACTCTGTAAATAGGTCAAACAATGACAACTTGACATTAGTTAGAACAATCCAGTTGGATACCATTTCCTTGTATATACAGTTTATGACTTGGATCACATTAATTTGGCAAGTTAGGAATAAAATACAACTATTTGGGGACTTGGTATTTTAAAAACCTAAGATCAGTGAATGCAAATTATTAAACTTTTGAAAAAGTGAGTATTATAATTTTTGTTTTACCAGGTTATCTCCTTGGTACAGACATTTACAGAAGTCAGGAGGAGAATTTTCACCAACTTTACTAAAGATATTCCTTACAAAGGACGTTATGACTTAGTTTTAGTGATCACTCAGAACAGAACTTGCCTCTGATTGGAAATCAGAAAACAAAACAATACTAAACAATACTGTGCACAGTGACACAGTAATTAGCACTGCTGCTTCACAGCGCTAGTGACTCAGATTCAATTCCCGCCTCAGGCAACTGTCTGTGTGGAGTTTGCACATTCTCCCCGTGTCTGTGTGGGTTTCCTCCGGGTGCTTCGGTTTCCTCCCACAGTCCAAAGATGCACGGGTCAGGTGAATTGGCCATGCTAAATTGCCCATAGTGTTAGGTGAAAGGGTAAATGTAGGGGAATGGGTCTGGGTGGGTTGGTCTTCAGAGGGTCGGTGTGGACTTGTTGGGCCGAAGGGTCTGTTTCCACACTGTAAGTAAACTAATCTAATCTAACCTCAACATCGTTTTCATAAAAATAAAGAGGAAAATCAAAAGAAAAAGATAAATTATAGTTTGGAGCTGGAGAAGTGAAAGAAAGAATAATTTGCATTTATTTGACATCTTCCATGCTCAAGTCACCAAAGCTCTTGAGAGACAAGTGCTTTTGAGGTGTACATTTTTTAAATTTACTCTGCCAAGCCAGCCGTGTCTGTGTTGAGTTTGCTCATTCTCCCCGTTTCTGTGTGGCGTTTGCACATTCTCCCCGTGTCCGTTTGGAGTTTGCACATTCTCCCCGTGTCCGTGTGATTCTTAATTGCCCAGAGGGCAATTAAGAATCAACCACATTTCTGTGGGTCTGGAGTCACACATACGCTAGACAAGTAAGGATGGCAGTTTCTTTCCCTAAAGTTCATTCGTGAACCAGATGGGTTTTTCTGACAATTGACAATGATTCATGGCCACTGTTAGACTCTTGTTTCCAAACATTTATTGAATTCACCAATTTACCGCAATGGGATTCCAGCTGAGGTCCCCAGAACATTAGTGGATTTTTCTGGATTAATAGTTTCGATCAGAGTGGTGCTGGAAAAGCACAGCAGGTCAGGCAGCATCCGAGGAGCAGGAAAATCAGCGTATCAGGCAAAAGCCCTTCAGCAGGAATAGAGGCAGGGAGCCTCTAGGGCGGAGATATAAATGGGTGTGGGGGGGTGGAGGGGGTGTG
>NC_057736.1:8876006-8880700 GCF_004010195.1 Chiloscyllium plagiosum | reverse complement strand
GGGGAATATATCCCTGGTGGTGGGGTCTGTTTGGAGGTGGTGGAAATGTCGGCGGATGATTTGGTTTATGCGAAGGTTGGTAGGGTGGAAGGTGAGCACCAGGGGCATTCTGTCCTTGTTACGGTTGGAGGGGTGGGGTCTGAGGGCCGAGGCGTGGGATGTGGCTGAGATGCGTTGGAGGGCATCTTTAACCACATGGGAAGGGAAATTGCGGTCTCTAAAGAAGGAGGCCATCTGGTGTGTTCTGTGGTGGAACTGGTCCTCCTGGGAGCAGATAAGGCGGAGGTGGAGGAATTGGAAATACAGGATAGTATTTTTGCAGGAGGTAGGGTGGGAAGGAGTGTAATCCAGGTAGCTGTGGGAGTTGGTGGGTTTGTAAAAAATGCCAGTGTGAAGTCGGTCGTCATTAATGGAGATGGAGAGGTCCAGGAAGGGGAGGGAGGTGTCAGAGATGGTCCAGGTGAATTTAAGGTCAGGGTGGAATGTGTTGGTGAAGTTGATGAACTGCTCAACCTCCTCGCGGAAGCACGAGATGGTGCCTTTGCAGTCATCAATGTAGCAGAGGAAGAGGTGGGGAGTGGTGCCGGTGTAACTACGGAAAATGGACTGTTCTATGTAGCTGACAGAGAGACAGGCAGAGTTGGGGCCCATACAGATGCCCATGGCTACCCCTTTGGTCTGGAGGAAGTGGGATGATTCGAAGGAGAAATTGTTAAGGGTGAGGACCAGTTCGGCCAAACGAATGAGAGTGTCAGTGGAAGGGTACTGTTGGGAACATCGGGAGAGAAATAAACGGAGGGGTTGGAGGCCCTGGTCATGGCAGACGGAGGTGTTCTGGAAGTTGAAACTTTCGATGATCAATTACTTGAACCTGACTGGAAATTAGAAGTGGAATTTTACCAGTATTTAAATGATGTAGACAGTGGTGACATTTAAAGGAAATACGGTGAGAAGGCAAAAATTAGATTCTCAACACTGAGAAAACAAAATCCCGTAATCCCCTTAAGATTTTAACAATGACATGGAAATCTTGCTAGTAAATTAAAGGGTCCTAACTGCATGCACTAATATCTGATTACTAGCTAATCTCACAGCATTTATATGCAGATTGTTATCTCCCTAAAAATGTTGAGGAACAAGACAGTACTAATTCCTAACTTGAAAGTCAGAGTGGCTAACTGGCAGATTCAGCTAGCCAGCATCTTATCTGGGTCTCCAGACTGACCAGCATTTCCACTATCTCAGTGCATGTATGGAAACCAGCATTGTTAGAGCACCAGGAGAAAGTGAGGACTGCAGATGCTGGAGTACCAGAGTTGAAAAATCTGGTGCTGGAAAATTACAGCAGGCCAGGCAGCATCCGAGGAGCAGCAGAATCGATGTTCGGGCATAAGCCCTTCTTCAGGAATGAGGCTGGTGTGGTACTCACAGTAAACACTGAGACAGGCCTCAGGCCTTGTGTACTCACAGTAAACACTGAGACAGGCCTCAGGCCTTGTGTACTCACAGTAAACACTGAGACAGGCCTCAGGCCTTGTGTACTCACAGTAAACACTGAGACAGGCCTCAGGCCTTGTGTACTCACAGTAAACACTGAGACAGGCCTCAGGCCTTGTGTACTCACAGTAAACACTGAGACAGGCCTCAGGCCTTGTGTACTCACAGTAAACACTGAGACAGGCCTCAGGCCTTGTGTACTCACAGTAAACACTGAGACAGGCCTCAGGCCTTGCGTACTCACAGGAAACACTGAGACAGGCCTCAGGCCTTGTGTACTCACAGTAAACACTGAGACAGGCCTCAGGCCTCAAGTACTCACAGTGAAGACTGAGACAGGGCTCAGGCCTTGCGTACTGACAGTAAACACTGAGACAGGCCTCAGGCCTTGCCTACTCACAGTACACACTGAGACAGGCCTCAGGCCACATGTACTCACTTTAAATACTGAGACTGGCCTCAGGCCTTGCGTACTCCCAGTAAACACTGAGACAGGCCTCGTGTACTCACAGTAAACACTGAGACAGGCCTCAGGCCTCATGTACTCACAGTAAGCACTGTGACAGGCCTCAGGCCTCGTGTACTCACAGTAAACACTGCGACAGGCCTCAGGCCTTGTGTACTCACAGTAAACACTGAGACAGGCCTCAGGCCTCTCATACTCCCAGTAAACACTGAGACAGACCTCAGGCCTCATGTACTCACAGTAAACATTGAGACAGGCCTCAGGCCTTGCATACTCACAGTAAACGCTGAGACAGGCCTCAGCCTCATGTACTCACAGTAAGCACTGAGACAGGCCTCAGGCCTCGTGTACTCACAGTAAACACTGCGACAGGCCTCAGGCCTTGCATACTCACAGTAAACGCTGAGACAGGCCTCAGCCTCGTGTACACACAGTAAACACTGAGACAGGCCTCAGGACTCGTGTACTCACAGTAAACACTGAGACAGGCCTCAGGACTCGTGTACTCACAGTAAACACTGAGACAGGCCTCAGGCCTCATGTACTCACAGTAAGCACTGAGACAGGCCTCAGGCCTCGTGTACTCACAGTAAATACTGAGACAGGGCTCAGGCCTCGTGTACTCACAGTAAACACTGAGACAGGCCTCAGGCCTCATGTACTCACAGTAAGCACTGAGACAGGCCTCAGGCCTCGTGTACTCACATTAAACACTGAGACAGGCCTCAGGCCTCATGTACTCAGAGTAAACACTGAGACAGACCTCAGGCCTCACATACTCACAGTAAACATTTAGACAGGCCTCAGATCTCTCATACTCACAGTAAACACTGAGACAGGCCTCAGGGCTTGCATACTCATAGTAAACACTGAGACAGGCCTCAGGCTTCTCATACTCACAGTAAACACTGAGACAGGCCTCAGGCCTCTCATACTCACAGTAAACACTGAGGCAGGCCTCAGGCCTCGTGTACTCACAGTAAACACTGAGACAGGCCTCAGGCCTCACGTACTCACAGTGAACACTGAGACAGGCCTCAGACCTCGTGTACTGACAGTAAACTCTGAGACAGGCCTCAGGCCTCGTGTACTCACAGTAAACACTGAGACAGACCTCAGGCCTCGTGTACTCACAGTAAACACTGAGACACGCCTCAGGCCACATGTACTCACAGTAAACACTGAGACAGGCCTCAGGCCTTGCGTACTGACAGTAAACACTGAGACAGGCCTCAGGCCTCTCATACTCACAGTTAACACTGAGACAGGCCTCAGGCCTCGTGTACTCACAGTAAACACTGAGACAGGCCTCAGGCCTTGCGTACTCAGTTAACACTGAGACAGGCCTCAGGCCTTGCGTACTCACAGTAAACACTGAGACAGACCTCAGGCTTCGCGTATTCACAGTAAACACTGAGACAGGCCTCAGGCCTTGCGTACTCACAGTAAACACTGAGACAGGCCTCAGGCCTTGCGTACTCACAGTAAACACTGAGACAGGCCTCAGGCCTCGTGTACTCACAGTAAACACTGAGACAGGCCTCAGGCCTCGTGTACTCACAGTAAACACTGAGACAGGCCTCAGGCCTCGTGTACTCACAGTAAACACTGAGACAGGCCTCAGGCTTCGCGTATTCACAGTTAACACGGAGATGGGCCTCAGGCCTCTCATACTCACAGTAAACACTGAGGCAGGCCTCAGGCCTTGCGTACTCACAGTTAACACTGAGACAGGCCTCAGGCCTCGTGTACTCACAGTAAACGCTGATGACCACACTCGCGCTCCGACTGATGAAGAGAGCCTCATTGACCGCCTCACACACAACGGTCATCCCATTGTCGTGCCGCGTGGTCACGATAGTCACGTTGGACATGGTGGTCACTCCTTCTCGATCTCCCTGTGGGAATGAAAGTCACTGACGTCAGCCCACAGCAGACACCGTGCGGAAAGCTGGCCATGAGAGTGCTCGGAAACGTCTAGAACGACACCAGATTGTTCAGCCGGGCACGTTGGGTCGTGGAGCATTGGGGTCATCAGACCCCGCCCCTGGGGGACAGGACAAGTCTAGACCATGGCTTCCAAAGACTCAAGGCATCAGTGACCCCGAGGGGGATCCACAGGGAGGAGGAGGGGAGGGGGTGAAGTTAATTCCCGGACAATGGGAGAGAGCAATCGCTCACTCCTGGATTGGAATCTTGCTGTGCGGATTTGGGCCTCATACAGCAGCAACGATGACCTGGCCCTGCCGATGGGAAGGGAGTCACGTGGAGTCGGGTACCCCCCCAGGAGGTGTGGGCACGGGGTGGAGGTGGACAGGACATTGAGAACTCAAGGCTGTTCGACAACCACAGGCATCGCACTCGCAGCAGGGAACTGAGCCCCCCTCGTCCCCCCTCGTCCCCCCTCGCAGTGTGAGGGTCAGGGAAGTCATCGTGAGGTGAGGCTGGGATGTGTCTGGACTTACCTCCATGTGAGAAAGCTCGACTCCGTTCAGCTCCTTCCCATTCCCGTACCACCGCAGCTGAGCAGCCGGGTTACTGCGGGAGGCGACACAGGACAGGACCAGAGGGCGCCCCTCAAGCACGGAGGAAGAGCCAAGGATCAGCACACTACTGGGAGGGACTGAGAGGGAGAGAGAGACACGCTCACTAACTCTTCCACTATCCCCAGTCAGAGACTGTGTGTGAGAGTGTGTGTGTGTGTGTGTATGAGTGTGTGTGTGTGAGAGTG
>NC_057736.1:8840487-8875638 GCF_004010195.1 Chiloscyllium plagiosum | reverse complement strand
GGTAGAGGGGTGGGTCTGGATGGGATACTCTTCAGAGGATCAATGTGGACTCAATGGGCAGAATGGCCTGCATCCACACTGTAGTGATTCTATGCCATTGATTCTTAACTGCCCTTTGAAATGGCCAAATAAGGTATCTAGTTGTATCAACCATTTAAAATGAGAAAACATATGAAACTGGATAGACCATAGCCAATAACTAAGACACCCAGAAAAGACAACAATAAACACAGCACAATCGACCCTGCAAAGTCATCCTTACTACATTTGAGAACCAATACCTCCACTGAATACTATGTATTAGCCTTGTTGGTGATGAATCAGTAGTCCTAGATGTTGAACATTACCGGGAGGAACCATTGAAGGTTGCAAGATCTGTAATGTAATCTGGATGGGATACATTCATTTTCTATCAGCAAGAGTTGCTTGGCAGTACCACTATTGACCAGGTTAGTTAATAACAGTGATTAATACATCGTCCCTATGGACACAAAGTCCCATCTTCACATTGACAATACCCTCCATTGTTTTTGTGGCACTATCAATATGCGAAATGGAAAAGACTTTGAAATGATTTAACAACACAAGACTGGGCATCCATTAGGTGCTGTGGATCATGAGCAACAGCCAAACTGTACTCTGACTCAATCTGTAACCCATGGAACAGCTTAAATCCTACTCTACTCTAGCCAGTAATATTAGAAATGATAGTAAAAATTTCTTTAAATACATAAGAATCAAACAAGAGGCAAAAATAGAAATTGGGCCTGTCCAAATTGATGCTGAAAGGCTAGTGCTGGGAGATAAGGAAATAGCTAAAGAACTTGGTAAGTACTTTGTGTCAGTCTTCATAGTGGAAGACATGAGTAATACCCCAACAATTAAGGAGTGGCAGGGAACGAGTTGAGTATGATAGTCATTGCAAAAGAGAAAGTGCTAGAAAAGGTACAAGGTCTAAAAATCGATAAATCTCCTAGCCCCAGTGGGCTGCATCCTAGAGTTCTGAGGGAGGTGGCTAAGGAAATAGCGGAGGTGCCTACTGTGATCTTTCAAAAATCACTGGATTTAGGTAAAGTTCCAGATGATTGGAAAATCACTGTTGTAACCCCCTTGGTCAAGAAAGGATCAAAACAAAAGATGGAAAGCTTTAGCTGATTAGCCTAATCTCAGTTGTAAGTCCATCATTAAGGATGAGATTGCTAAATTCTTGGAAGTGCAGAGTTGGATGAGAACAAGTCAGCATGGATTTACTAAGTGGAGTCGTGCCTCACAAATCTGGTAGAATTCTTTGAAGAGGTAACAAGTAGGTTAGACCAGGGAAACCCAGTGGATGTTATCTATCTCGACTTTCAAAAGGCCTTTGATAAGGTCCCTCATGGGAGGCAGCTGAGTAAGGGGAGGGCCCATGGTGGTCGAGTGAGCTACTGGCATGGATTGGAGATTAGCTGTCTGACAGAAGGCAGAGAGTTGGGATAAAAGTTTCTTTTTCGGAATGGCAGCTGGTGACAAGTGGGGTCCCGCAGGGTTCAGTGATGAGGCCGCAGCTGTTCACTTTATATATTAATGATCTGGACAAAGGGACTGGGGCATTCTGGTGAAATTCACTGATGAGACGAAGTAAGGCGGACAGGCAGGTAGTACTGAGGAGGTAGGGAGGCTGCAGAAAGATTTATACAGTTTAGGAGAGTGGTCCAGGAAATGGCTGATAAAATTGAATGCGAGCAAGTGCGAGGTCTTGCACTTTGGGAAAAAGAATGCAGGCATGGACTTTTTTTTAAAATGGTGAGAAAACTCAGAAAGCCAAAGTACAAAGAAAACATGGGAGTGCTAGTCCAGGATTTTCTAAAGGTTGATTCTCAGGTTGAGTCTGTGATTCAGAAAGCAAATGTAATTTTGTCATTTATTTCAAGAGGGTTGGAATATAAAAGCAGCAATGTGCTTCTGAGACTTTATAAAGGTCTGGTTATGCCCCATTTAAAATACTGAGTCCAATTTTGGGCCCCACACCGCAGTAAGGACATACTGGCACTGAAGCGTGTCCAGCAGATTCACACAGGTGATATCTGGAATGGTAGGCCTAACATTTGATGAACGGCTGAGGATCCTGGGATTGTAATCATTCGAGTTTAGAAGGTTGAGGGGAGATCTAATTGAAACTTACAAGATAATGCATGGCTTAGAAAGGGTGGACGCTGGGGAGTTGTTTCCGTCAGGCAGGGAGACTGGGACCCATGGGCACAGCCTTAAAAAAGAGGGGGTCAATTTAGAACGGAAATGGAGACATTTCTTCAGCCAGAGAGTGGTGGCCCTGTGGAATTCATTGCCATGGAGCACAGTGGAGGCCGGACATTGGGTGTCTTCAAGGCAGAGATTGATAAATTTTTGATCTCGCAAGGGAATAAGGGCTACGGGGAGACTGCGGGTAAGTGGAATTGAAACACCCATCAGCCATAATATAATGGTGGAGTGGACTCGATGGGCCGAATAGCCTTGCTTCCACTCCTATGTCTTATGGTCTACCATAACCATTAAGGCAGGGGATCAAACCTGATTCAAGTTACAGTGCAGGAGAGTGTGCTAAGAGGAGCACCAGGGATACTTAAAAATGAACTGTCAACCTGGTGGAGGTACAAAACAAAATGATGCAGCTCCCAAACAGCATCAACAGTAAGTGACAGACAGAGCCAAGTGCACCAACAACCAACGGGTCACGTCTAACATTTGCAGTCCTGCAACATCTAGTGTTGAATAGTGGTGGGAAATTAAATAACTACAATTAAATAATTGGAGGAGATGGCTCTATAGACATCCACATCCTCAATAATGGAGGATCCTAGAACTTCGATGCAAATTCAGACTGAAGCATTTGCGAAAATCTTTAACTGGCTTCCTCTAGAGGTCCCCAGCATGACAGCCAACTCAATTCAGTCTACCTGATATCACAAAATGGTTGGAAGCACTGGATACTGCAAAGACTGTGTGCCCTGATGGCAGTCCTATAATAGTATTAAAGACTTATACTCCAGAAACTGATGTTCCTCGGTCAAACTGTTCCAGTACAGCTACAACACTGGCATCTACCAGTGTGGAAAATTGTCCAGATATGTTCTGTACATAAAAATCAGGACAAATCCAATTCAGCCAATCATTGCCCTGTAAGTTACTCACAATTATCAGTAAAATAATGGAAAGTGTCATCAACAGTGTTATCAAATAGCACATGCCTAGCAATAATCTAATTATCTACCAGTGTGGAAAATTGTCCAGGTGTGTTCTGTACATAAAAATCAGGACAAATCCAACTCAGCCAATCATTGCCCTGTAAGTTACTCACAATTATCAGTAAAATAATGGAAAGTGTCATCAACTGTGTTA
This sequence comes from Chiloscyllium plagiosum, assembly GCF_004010195.1. NCBI lineage: Eukaryota > Metazoa > Chordata > Chondrichthyes > Orectolobiformes > Hemiscylliidae > Chiloscyllium > Chiloscyllium plagiosum. The sequence continues at coordinate 8,872,263 of NC_057736.1, read as the reverse complement.
TCAAATAGCACATGCCTAGCAATAATCTAATTACTAATGCTCATTTTGAGTTCTGCCAGGGCTACTCAGCTCCTGACCTCCTTACCACCTCAGTTCAAATGTGGACAAAAGAGCTGAACTGGGATGTGGGAGATGAGGTGGGAGTGATTCCCTTGGCATCAAGGCTGCATTTGACCAAGTGCAGCATCAAGGAACCTAAGCGAAACTTGAGTCAAAGAAAATCAGAGGAATTCTCTCCACTGCTTGGAATCATACGTAGCAAAAAGAAAGATTCTTGGTGGTTAGAAGCATAGAATCAGACAATACAGAAGAGCATATGGCCCATTGAGTGTGCACTGATAAAAGCTAACTTAAATGTTCCAGCACTTGGCTAATTGCCTTGAATGTTATGATGCTTCAAGTGCTCATCCAAATATTTTATAAAGGTTGTAAGGTTTTCTGCCTCAACTATTCTCCCAGGTTGTGTATTTCAGATTCCTATCACCATCAGGGTGAAAATAATTTTCCTCAAATCCCCTCTAAACCTCCTGCCTTTCTTATTAAAGTTATACCACTTGTTACTGACCCTTGAACTATGGGGAACAGCTGCTTTCTATCCACCCTGTCAAATGCCACTTATATTTTTAAAAACCTCAATCAGATCCCCACAACAGACTTCTCTGCTTTAAAGAAAACAACCTGAGCTTATATAGCTTCTCTTCATGGCTATTTGGTTGTTGAAGGTCAGTCACCTCAGCTCCACAACATCTCTGCAGGATTTCCTCAAGGCAGTGTCCTTGGCCCAAGCATCTTCAGCTACTTTATCAATGATCTTCATGGCATCATAAGGTCAGAAGTGGAGATGTTCACTGATGAGTGCATGATGTTTAGCACCTTTTAAAAAATTTATTCATTTGTGGGATGTGGGTGTTGCTGGCTAGGCCAGCATTTATTGTCCATCTCTAATGCAGACCCAAACTCCATCACGAGTGTAAAAATCACCGAATTATGGTCACTATCCCCTTTTAAAAAATTTATTCATTTGTGGGATGTGGGTGTTGCTGGCTAGGCCAGCATTTATTGTCCATCTCTAATGCAGACCCAAACACAGTTAAGAATCCACCAGATTTCTGTCAGTCTGGAGTCACGTGTAGCCCAGACCAAGTAAGGATGGTAGTATCCTTCCCTAAAGGAATTAGTGAACCAGATAGATTTTTCTGATAATCAGCAATGGTTTCATGGTCATTGTTAGACTCATAATTTCAGATTTTTATTGAATTCAAATTCCACCATTTGCTGTGCTGGGATTCAAATCTGGGTCCCCAGAACATCACCTGGGTGTGGATCAATAGTCCAGCGCTAGTACCACTAGGCCACCACATCCCCATCACCAGTTGTGATTCCCAAAATATTGAAACAGTCCATAGCCAAATACAGCAGGATCTGGACAACATCCAGTTTGGATTGACGTGTTAACTTTCGTAGAACACTAATTCCAGGAAATGGCAATCTTCTACAAGACAGAATCTAACCATCACTACTTGACATTCAATGACATTCACCATCACTAACTTCCCAACTATCAATATCTTGAGGCTTTCCATTGACCAGAAGCTGAACTGAACTAATCATTCATGTACTGTGACTATAAGAGCAAGTCTGAGGCTAGGAATCTTGCAGTGAGTAACTTATTTCCTGACTCCCAAAACATCTACAAGGCACAAATCAAAAGTATGAGCTGAAAAATGTGTTGCTGGAAAAGTGCAGCAGGTCAGGCAGCATCCAAGGAGCAGGAGAATCGATGTTTTGGGCATAAGCCCTTCTTCAGGAATGAGGAAGGTGTGCCAAGCAGGCTAAGATAAAAGGTAGGGAGGAGGGAGGAATGCGATATCGCATTGCCAACGCCCCTCCCCCAAGTCCCTCCTCCCTACCTTTTATCTTAGCCTGCTTGGCACACCCTCCTCATTCCTGAAGAAGGGCTTATGCCCGAAATGTCGATTCTCTTGCTCCTTGGATACTGCCTGACCTGCTGCACTTTTCCAGCAACACATTTTTCAGCTCTGATCTCCAGCATCTGCAATCCTCACTTTCTCCTAACAAATCAAAAGTATGTTAGAATATTTTCACTTGCCTAGTTGAATGCAGCCTCAAAAACACTCAAGAGGCTTGACACTATCCAGGACAAAGTAGCCTGTTGGAATGGCACCCCATCAACAAACAAGTTTGCTCGCTGAGCTGGTAGGTTTGTTCTCAGATGTTTCATTATTATGCTAAGTAACATCATCAATATGCCTCCGTTGAAGCACTGGTGTTCTGTCCCGCTTTCTATTTATATGTCTTGGTCTGTTGTAGTGGGTGATACCACTTCCAGTTCTTTTTCTCAGAGGTTGGTAAATGGGATCCAAATCGATGTCTTTATTGATGGCGCTCCAGTTTGAATGCCAGACCTCTAGGAATTCCTGTGCATGTCTCTGTTTAGCTTGTCCTAGGATGGATGTGTTGTCCCAGTCAAAGTAGTGTCCTTCTTTGTCTGTGTGTAAGGACACTCGTGATAACTGGTGATGTCTTTATGTGGCCAGTTGGTGCTTGTGTATCCTGATGGCTAGTTTCCTACCTGTCTGTCTGACGTAGTGTTTGTTGCAGTCCTTGAAGGGTATTTCGTAAAAGACATTTGTTTTGCTGGTTGTTGGTGCGGGGTCTTTTAGATTCATCAGCAGCTTTTTAGTATGTTTCTAGGTTTGTCGGCTACCATGATGCCAAAGGGGCAGAGTAATCTGGTAGTCATCTCTGAGTTGTCTTTAATGTATGGTAGTGTGGCTAGGCTCACTGGGTGTGCTATGACTTCTTGTTTGGGTTTGTTATTGGGCCAGAGAGCAGTGTGTGTGCTATCTATAAGATGCGTTGCAGAAATTGTTCCAAGACTGCTAAGGTAGCACTTTCCAAACCCATGACCACCACCATCCAGAAAGGCAAAGACAGCTGATACGTAGGAACACCACCACCTGCAAGTTCCCTTCCATGCCACTCACCATCCTGACTTGGAATATATTGCTGTTCCTTCAATGTCATTGGGTAGATATCCTGGAACTCCCTAATGGTTTTGTGGGTGTGCACTGACACTAATTGAAGTGCAGCAATTCAAGAAGGTAGCTCATTGTCACCTTCTCAGGGGTTGGTAGGGATTGGCAATAAATGCTGGCCCAGCCAGTGACAAGGAATAATAAGAAAATAGTATTTACTGGAACACAAACCTAATGTGGTTCTAGTTAATAGAAAGTTATTTTCAACATGGGATCCAAAGCAATGAAGTCACTTTTTTCCTGTAAATTAACTAGTGTTCATAAATGAAAGTTAGTATTCATGGACAGATGACTGATAATAGAATCTCCTCTGTTTACTGCTAAGTATAACTGCATAACTCCAACTTTTTGAGTTCATCACAAATAGTGCAAACTTTCCTGTTTACAGAGAGGCTTCTAAGATACAGGGAAAGCAAATTCAAATGGTTACACATTTGGATGGCTCCCTGATGCTGTTTCCCCCCTTGAGGCAAATGTGGCTGTCATTGGAACTGACAACCTTTTGCATTGAGGGATGTGAGCTGATTCAGACTGTACTAAGGGACCATTTTCAGAACCTGTCAGCATTTTTGTGATACCAATCTGACTACTTCCTGAATCCAAAACCTTGAAGGTTAGTTGGAGACAATAGTCCACCAAGGCGTGGGTAGAAAGGCAATATTCACAGCCACAGTCATCCTGTGGAGGGATACTACCTCCACAACAATGGCTATAAAAACTGTAAGCCTTCTTTATTTTTAAATTCTCTGCTGGCACTGGGGGCAGTGTTGTTAAGACATCCTGGTTGTGTTTCTCTTTCTACCCAACAGCAACCTGTGCCCTTTGGTTGGACTACTTGTGTTGCTGTTTCACATGCCGTTCAAAACATTTCATAATTGACTAGTAAATGCAGAAGCAGCCTCTTAATTGGCCAACTCCAGTTGTGCATTGTTAGGCATTGGTAGGGGTTAGGCATTTGTAGGGTTAGGACTTGGAATTGGTCCTGACATTGGAATTCCATCAGTGAAATAGTCAGACTCATGGCTTTATGGGGTTTCTATAATGCTAATAAGTTTCTCCTTTCCCCTGAAGACATCAGGTAGAATCTTTTATTTCTGTCAGATGTTTGTCAGGATGGCTGACTTTACGAGGTGGTTCCAAGCTAGCTGGCTCAATATGATATACAATCCTCATGTAAATAGAATATAGAACATAGAACATGACAGCACAGTATAGGCCCATCTGCCCTCGATGTTGCGCTGGCCTTTAAAACCAATCTGAAGCCCATCTAACCTACACTATTCCATTCTCATCCATTGGCCTATTCAATGACCATTTAAATGCCCTTAAAATTGGTGAGTCCACTACTGTTGCACCCAGTCCGTTCCACGCCCTTACTACTCTCTGAGTAAAGAAACCACCTCTGGCATCTGTCCTAAATCTATCACCACTCAATTTAAAGCTATGTCCCCTTGTGCTAGCCATCACTATCTGAGGAAAAAGGCTTTCACTGTCTAGCCGATCTAACCCTCTGATTACCTTATATGTCTCAATTAAGTCAACTCTCAACCTTCTTCTCTCTAACAAAAACAGCCTCAAGTCCCTCAGCCTTTCCTCATAAGACCTTCCCTCCATACCAGGCAACATCTCAGTAAACTTCCTCTGAACCCTTTCAAAAGCTTCCATATCCTTCCTATAATGTGGCGACCAGAACAATACGCAATACGCAATACTCCAAGTGTGGCTGCACCAGAGTTTTGTACAGCTGCAACATGGCCTCATGGCTCTGAAACTCAATCCCTCAACGAATAAAAGCTAACATACCGTCTGTCGTCTTACAGCGCTATCAACCTGGTTGACAACTTTCAGGGATCTATGTACATGGATGCTGAGATCTCTCTGCTCATCTACACTACCAAGCATCTCACTATTATGGAAGTACTCTATATCCCTGTTACTCCTTCCAAAGTGAATCACCTCACACATTTTTGCATTAGACTCCATTTGTCACCTCTCAGCCCAGGTCTGCAGCTTATCTATGTCCCTCTGTAACCTTCAACATCCTTTGGCACAACTCCACAACTCCACCGACCTTAGTGTCATCTGCAAATTTACTAACCCATCCTTCTACACCCTCATCCTGTTTATTTATATATATGACAAACAGTAGTGGCCCCAAAACAGATCCTTGTGGTACACCACAAGTAACTGAACTCCAGGATGAACATTTCCCATCAGCCACCACCCTCTGTCTTCTTTCAGCTAGCCAATTTCTGATCCAAACAACTAAATCATCCTCATTCCCATGCCTCTGTATTTTGTGCAATAGCCTACTGTGGGGAAACACCTTAATGAAATCCATATACACCACATCAACCACTTTACCCTCATCCACCTGTTTGGTCACCTTCTCAAAGAACTCAATAAGGTTCCATCGCTAAAGTAAACATAACTGGATTGTGGTCACTATCATAAAGTGCTCATCTACCTCCAAATCTAACACCTGGCTGGGTTCATTACCTAGTACCAAATCCAATGTGGCCTCGTCTTTTGTTGGCCTGTGTACATACTATGTCAGAAAACCCTCCTGAACACATTGGACAAAAACTGACCCATCTAAATTACTTGAATTATAATGTTTCCAGTCAATATTTGGAAAGCTAAAGTCCCCCATAACAATTATCCTGTTACATTTGCTCCTATCCAGAATAATCTTTGCTATCCTTTCCTTGACACCTCATGAACTATTTGGAAGCCTATAGAAAACTGCCAAGCCTATAGAAACCACACACCCCCAAGAATATTGGTACCCCTCTTGTTCAGAGGGGAAAATAGAGGGGTACCAATATTCTTGGGGGTGTGTGGTTTCTATAGGCTTGGCCGTTTTCTATAGGCTTCCAAATAGTTCATGAGATATCGAAGAAAGGATAGCAAAGATTATTCTGGATATGAGCAAATATACAGGGTAGTTGTTATGGGGGACTTTAACTTTCCAAATATTGACTGGAAACACTATAGTTCAAGTAATTTGCATAAGACCTCAGCTAGACTGAAAACCTATACGAGGAACCTTTACAGATTGAGCATACAACCTCTGGTTTCCTATGAGAAGCAGTTGGTTCAGTTATAACTGATTGTAGTAAAAGATTCAGGCTAAAGTTTGATGGGGCAAAAATCGGTTGAGAAGGATTCAACTTGATTAGCTCAAAAGTTTTTGATAAGAAAATGTCTGCCTGAGTGATGTCCTATTTAAATACCAGGAATCTTTTCAGGGAGGTCTAGGCACTATAAAAGGAGGCAAGATCACCTTACATGTGGACCAAACACCAATTTTGCAAGACTTGGCAGAGCCATTTGCCTTACAAGGAGAAATAAGTACAAAAATCAGAAGGCTGGAAAATGAAGGGATCATCAAACCAGTCCAGTTTGCGGAATGGTTAGCAATGTTTGTACTGATTGTGAAGCCTGACGAGTCAGTTCACCTCTATGGGGTTCTCACACAAATGATAAACTACTTTTTGCAACTGGATAAATACTCAATCCCTTGTATAGGAAACTTGTATGCAAAACTGGCAGTGGACATATCCTTCAGGAAGCTGGACACGAGCCATACGTAGCCAATTACGATGAGATGAAGATTCCCAGAAGTATGCTACAATTAATACCCATAAGAGTTTATACCAATATATAAGACAACCTTGTGGGATATCATCAGCCTGTGGCAATTTCCAGCAGATGATGGAGAACATTTTACAAAGTCTACTCAGGCCATCATTTTCCAGGATGATGTGCTAATAACAGGGAAGACAAAGAGCATTTAGAAAACTTGGACATAGTGCTTTAATGTTTCTCCAAGGTGAGGTACATCTTAGGAGGGAAAAGCATGTGTTCCAGGTACCTCAAGTGACTTGTGGGAGTACAGATTCGACAAGGCTAGATTCCCTGCTTTGGAAGATAAAGTGAGGACAATTAAAGGTGCCCAGCTCCCAGGTCTGTACCGGAGCTTAGGCCTTTCTTGGGTGAATGAATTATTATGGAGAGTTCATACGTTATCTGACCTCCATTCTGGCACTGTTACATTTGTGATTGACAAAGGTTCAGCTTTGGAAATGGTCTCATAGCCAAGATGTAGTCTTTAGGGAAGTGAAGAAGCAGCTATCATTGTCCAGGGTGTTGGCACATTACCATCCAAAGCAAGATGTGGTGCTGACATGTGATGCCTCCCTGTATGGTATTGGGGCAGTATTGGCTCACCATGGCCTGGCAGAGAGGAATGCCTGATAGCGTATGCTTCCTGGATTTTGGCTGATGCCGAATGAAGATATGCCCAGATAGAGAAGGAAAGTTTGGCAGTCATTTCTGGTGTGAGAAAGTTCCACCAATACCTTTATGGACATGGATTTCTCAAAGTAATGGACCATAAATCCTTGCATGGGCTACTTAACAAGGCACTACAGCCCATAGTTTCTAGTCAAATTCAGCGGTGGCCTCTTATTTTCATTATGTAAAATAACAGTTAGGAAACGTTTGGGAGGCCAGGAAGCAAATACGGATGCCTTGAGCTGCCTGCTACTGGTGGATACCCGCCAGTGGTGCTGCCATGAGAACAGCCCATTCTAAACTTAAACTTTCTGGAGACTCTTCCAGTCACCGCTGACAATATTCGGCCATGGACACAGGAAGTGGGATATCATCAGCAAGTCTAAAATAGTTGGTGGTGATGGAGGAAACAAAAGGGCCATCACAACCAGAATTGAAACGTTTCTGCACCCAGTGAGACTGGATCACCATAGAGGACAGTATATTCTACGGGAAACAAGACAGCTTGTTCCTAGCAAATGTCGTTCCCAGACACTGGCTGAACTCCACCAGGGTCATCCATGGGTTTCCAAAATGAAGATGTAAACGAGAAATTATGTCTGGTGGCCAGGATTGGATGCCAACATAGCGCATTGGTGGGGAAATGCCTAGAGTGCCAACAAGCACAAAATTTGCAATAGCAGCTGCTCCAGATTCATGGGAATAGCTGTGTAAACCCTTGACTTGGTTATATGCTGACTATGCTGGTCTCTTCATAGTCTCTGTGTTTTTAGTCTAGTGGATGGCCATTCAAAGTAGCTGGACATGTGAAGAGTTCATTCATCAAACACGGGGAAAATTGAAAAGTTGCGAGCATCTTTTGCAATGCATGGACTCCTGGAGGTGGTGATCAAAGACAACGGGCCATCATTTACCAGCAGGGAACATGAGTATTTCCTAAAGTTGAATGGTATTCAGCATCTCACGAAAGCTCTGTACCAACCATCATCCAATGGTGGGGTGGAAAGAGCACTCCAAAGAAAGCAGGCTTAACAAAGTGTCTACAGTTTCACTCGATATCAAATAGTCCTGGTTCCTGTTTGATTATAAGACCATCCCTCTTGCAACTACAGGGCTAGTTCCTGTAGAGTTACTAATGAGAAAACGACTCCACACCAGGTTAAATCTGATCTTCTTGGACCTGAAGGAGAGGGTGAAACAGCATCAGGAACACCAATTTTGGAAGCAAGACTCCTTTAAGTAAGAGAGGCAGTTTATGTTGGGGAATAAAGTTTGGAGTCAAAACCAGGGGAATGGCCCTTCATGAGTAAGTGGTACAGTTGGCATGAGGTCAAATCCCATAACATACAAAGTTTGGTTCGAGGATGCAGTCCTGAACAAACATATGGACCAAATGAAAGCTGCAAATTCCCAATCAGGGCAGGACCAAAATAATGTTCTGGCCTCCCAAAACATTGTCAAGGCTGTCATAACCCCGGGATTATTCACCTCCACCTAGCATCGAAGAAACCTCTGAGGATGAGTTTGACATGGCAGATAGAGTCTTCGAGTCAGACAGCATGGTAACAGACCATTCTGTCCAACCAGTCCATGCCAAACATAATCCCAAACTAAACTAATCCCACCTGTCTGCTCCTGGCCCACATCCCTCCAAACCTTTCCAATTCATGTATTTATCCAATTGTCTTTTAAACGTTGTAATTGTACCCCCATCCACTACTTCCTCAGCAGGTTCATTCCACACGCGAACCACCCTCCATGTAAAAACATTGCCTCTTATATCATTTTTAAAAACTCTCTCCTCTTATCTTAAAAATGTGCCCCTGAGCCTTGAAATCCCCTATCCTAGGGAAAAGAGGACTACCATTAACTCTATCTATGCTTGTCATTATTTTATAAACTTCTATCAGGTTGCCTCTCAACCTCCTAGGCTCCAGTGGAAAAAAAAGTCCCAGCCTATCCAGCCTTTCTTTATAACTCAAACTTTCCATATCCAGCAACATCCTGCTAAATCTCTTCTTAACCTTCTCCAGCTTAATAATATCCTTCCTATAACTGGGCGACCAGAATTGGACACAATATTCCAGAAGAGGCCTCATCAATGTCCTGTACAACCTCAACATGACTTCCCAACTCCTGTACTCAACGGACTGAGCAATGAAGGTTAACGTGCCAAACATGGACGTTGCAGCCTTGACTCCATTATTGCCTGAAGATGAGTATAGGTCAAGACACTCTGGGTGCAAGAGTGAGCTACAGTCTGGTACATACCTTCACTCTCCATGGCACAGCTAGAGTAACTGGACCTGGTGCGAAAATATCCCAGGAGAAGCTGCAGGAAAAAGAATGGACCTATGTCCCAGGACTTAAATGGGAAGGGATGTAATGATTGGAACGAGATCAGCTAGGTGGATCTCATAGAATGAGTTTCCTGACTGGGGCTGTTAACCTGGTCCAATCAAGGAGTCCAGCTGACAGATATAAACAGAATATCACAGGTTCAGCTTACTCTACAAGCTGGCACTGAGGTGATTGGGTCAGTGCCGTGTAGAATGCACAAGTAACTAAAGGGTGAATTGTCGACGGGATACCGGCCTTCATGGAATTAGTTCACACTAGTTTACCAGTCAAGTGAGCTGACTCTTCCATTTACAATTCCTGCTCAGTTCTAACAGTGCTAATGGCGCTTTAGTGTCTTGTCCAAAGTGCCATTTATGAGACAGGAAGAATGAATATAGCCAAGCTATTTTCTCTTAATCACGACATACAGAAACTTTATTTCAACCAAATGGGGAGAGTTAAGCATAATTACAGGTAGTGTCACTTACATCTGCATAGCTCAAATAAATAAATCCAGGATCTTCCAGATATGTAGGTAAGGTGGCTCGACGACAATCATCTGCAATATATTTTTAAGAGTTCGTTAGATATAGTAATAATAAAGTGAGATGTACATACTGGAACTGAAACAAATGAGTATGACTGAGCAAAGTTCCCAAAAGGAACATTCATTCTCCATTCTCTGCAAAATAGAGAATTTGTCCCCATTAGAAAGTACCTATGTCCCTTGCCATCACATTTATGCATTTTAAATGTTTGTAAAGATAAACATAAAATCCTGATAAATAATATTGCAACTTGTTTGCCAGAAACTTTTGATCAAGTGATTAATATTTTGAATAGAACAATTCTCAACAAGATAAAATTCTCCACAAAAATTTGCATCCTTTAGAGATTTGGTCAGATTTCTAAAGATACTACAGTCTCTGGGACAGTGATTGAATGGGATTAAATGAATTTAGTGTTATCACCATTAAAGAATGCTTCTGGCAAGGCTTACACAGCAGCTTAAAATGGAAAGTGTCAAGGGCTACCAATACCCACAGTACCCCAGGAAACAGTTCTTTTCAAGGATAAGGAAAAAAAAGATTCCTTGAAAGAAAATTAAAAGGAAGAAGCAGGAACTCATTCTCATAAAACTGCGACCCTGGAGCTAGTTGGTCAAGATTTATACAATTTATTATCCAGATTTCAATTGATGGCAGTGAATGAGGAATACTTCAGTACACTGAAAGTCTACAGTTGTATTTTTAAGATGCAATGTGCTGTATGGAAGAAATTGTTGATGTAATAAAAGTATATCAAATCTGGTTATGCTTCATGCTGGATTTGAATTACTCTGTGACTGGTTTTACATTCATTTGGCATTTGATTGCCTTGATCTTTCCATATCAAGAGTCTCATTAGAGGACTCTGTATCAAGTTCATCAATTCACACAACTGCTTACTGAAGGACAACACAGTCTTGGAATACATTGCAATTCTTTTGCTTTGGATGCCAATACCTGTGTCAAAAAGTGTGGTGCTAGAAAAGCACAGCCGGTCAGGCAGCATCCGAGGACTAGGAGTATAAGCACTTCATCAGGAATGCCATTGCCTTCCATTATTTAGTACCATTGGAAAACCAGCTATTACTCCAAAGAAAAAGGAATGCCACAATTTAAATTTCAAACAGTAAACATTTCATGCCCTTTGACAGTTTTACTCAAGACTTCATTACTGGAGTTACTTTGTGTGTGAAGAATCCACTTTGCTTTGATTTCTCCTCATTTTGTGCCACCTTTTCAAAATGCATTCACTCTATGATGTTTGGTTCAGCAATTTCACACCACATCAGCAGATATAAAGCTGCGAGGGACTCAGGCTGACAAAACCAAATCTCTAGGGTTTGGAATCAACACTCGGCATAATATTGAACTTGATATTATAATTCTACTGGTCTTCCATTGTAATGTCAGTTGACATCCTACACCTATTCTGCAGTGTGCTTCATCACCCATATCCCTCATCAAGCTATGAAGCAGAAATCAACCAAGAATGAATGACTTCAAATACATGAAGAGCATAAAGAAGCTTGTTCTGCTTTGATGAGGATAATGCAAGATTTAATTGTGATTAAAATAATGAGCGGGTTGATAAAATAAATAGGGAGAAACTATTTCCACTGGCAGGTAAGCTAGTAACTGGGAAACACGGATCTAAGGTAATTGAGTGAACCAACTAGAAAAATTTGTTTTATTTTATGCAGCAAGTTGTTACAATCTGAAATTCATCATCTCAATGGAAATGAAACCAAATTCTATCGTAATCTCAAAAGAGAATTGGATAAATACTCGCAGGGAAAGGAATTTCATGGCAATGGAGAAAGAGCAGCCAAATATGGTTAATTGGTTACCTCTATTAAACAGCTGACAAAAGCACACAGGTCAACCAGCCTCTTTCGGTGTTTTATCATTCCATGATCCTGTCTCATTAGTTTTTTGAAGGCACTTAATAATGTGGCTTATGAAGCACTCTAGAGATCTGTGTGAGTTTTTTTTGTTGAAGAGAAATGCCACCTGAACTATACCTTTTCTTTGGAGCTATTCAGATCTTTGGCTAGAGCTTTTATGGGTGTCTTTGCGTTTTCTAGTGCGTGGAGCAGATGGGAGTCAAAGTAGTGACTCTAGCAAACAGCTGGACCTTTGAAAGTGAATTGTGCTCCCAGTGACCCTGCAAATTCCAATAATGATCAGTGTTCAGAGCACCAGTAGACATCCTCTAAGTTAAAATAGTAGATTCACTACCCATAGAAACTTGAAGGCCAACACATTCAACAGTGTCTCAAATAAATATTCTCTGTGCACTTACTAATAGTGACGTTTACACATTGACTTTCGGAACATCGTTTTCTCTTCTTTGACATTTTCTGACATGAAGACTGGCCTTGAAAGAGGCTCTGAGGGAACAAAAGTCCAGTTAAAATGTTTTGTAAGTGCACAACCTTTGCCTGCTTTCTTTGTTCTTCATTCTTCTCTATCACATTGACTCTTGGGATGCAACTTAATGCCTTTCTTCCAGGTGAGTTTGGAGTTGGGGTGGGGGACATTTAATCAGGTGGAGGTTTAAAAAATGAAGACTCTGCTGTTTTCCTGATTAAACCCAGTGCAGTATGCTCATATATCTACCTAAGGGTATTATGTTGCTGCAGTTGATATTCAACAAATGGTTGTGGGATCTTGTCAAGTTGGAAGCTCAAAAAGCAAACTTTGTCAGGATGACCTTCAGGCTCCCAGGGAAGATATTTTTGATACAAAGGCAGTCAGTGTCTGATCAAGGGAGATGGACCAGGACTGGAGGGGAGGCAGGATGGTGTTATGTGCAACCAACTGCCCTTGTTATTGAAGCCCCTGCCATCTCCTTCTTATAATTCCTTACCCTGCCCTGATATACCTTTGGCATGGGGTTTCTCAGTGATCCTGGGTCTCTGCTGGGTGCATTGCCAGCAGCTGTTACTGCTCCAAGTGACACTACCTGCAAAGCAGAGCTGCTGGCCTTTGATTGACTGCCAGTGCTTGAGTGAGATTTTCATAAACATCGCCTGCTTCCCCGATGCTAGATAAGAACCTAATTGGCACTTAATATGAGGTGGGTCTTCCTCAAAGGAGGCAACAAAATGGCTTTTGCCACAGATATGTTTTTTGATTAAATACTGCACTTGCTATGGATGGGTATGCTTCCCTGACATCAGTACCTCTAATTTACCTTCAACATGGACTTCAACATGGAGGTTGGTCCATTATAATATTTTGTTACAAAAAAGCCATTAAGTAATTTTAAAGAAGATGGTTAAATAGAATTAAGATAAATATAGCAGAACAGTCTTGAGGGGTAAATAGGTTACTTCTATGTTTTCCCAAAGTGAGGCCTATACTCACTCAGTAATCAGGAAAGCTACATTCACATTGTTAACTATTCTGCATTTTTACAGACACAATCACAGTTCACCACCTATGTTGCAAGAACAGTGTCCTACAAGCCAGAGATCATCTAATAAGTGTGAACACATGATTTTACCAGTGATTAGTCTTGCTAAAATAGTTTAATTATATTCTTGAAATTGAAAAGTGGGCTGCTATTCTTGCTCATGTAGGTCAGAAAGTGCTGATCTAATGTATTTTCCTCAAATTTCCTAGAATTGAATACCCAAATGGTGAAAATGCCAATTAATGATTGTTCATTTAGAAAATACATTCAATACATGAATGTTTAAGTTGACATTTTAACATAATAAAATGGGATTATATTATTGAAATTTAATTCACATACTTGCAACAGTCTACTTTAAATTCCAAGTTGTTTAATTCCAGATAAACAAAAACTCAATATCCAATTCTATTTTCCTGTGTTATTTTATAACTGAATTAAGGTTGCATTTTTTAAACCATAAATCTCACCTTAAATGATCAAAAGCAGACTAGAAAATACTTGTATAACAGAGCACTCCACTTATTGGAGTAGTTACAATTTTAATACTGATGCGAAACTGGTCAATTATTCAGTTACATTCAGTAGTTTTGTTGTAAAAAAATTACATGAACTGTAATAGATTTCTCAATAGCAGACTGCTTCACAGTATGAATGTTTGCCTTGTTGGCTGCAGATAAAATAGGCAGTCTCGGTTCAGTGGACATAATTAAAAATCACACAATACCAGGGTACAGTCCAACAGGTTTATTTGAAAGTACAAGCTTTCAGAGTGTTGCTCCTTTGTCAGCTAGCTATCTGACAAAGGAGCAGCACTCTGAAAGCTTGTACTTTCAAATAAACCTGTTGGATTGTACTCTGGTGTTGTGTGATTTTTAACTTTGTCCAGCCCAGTCCAACACCAACACCTCCACGTCATCAGTTCAGCGGGTAAAGCTAGCATTAAAGGGATGACATCACTTGGAACTACAAGGGTGAGAAATAAATGAAATTAATATCTCTTTAGGACAACAGAAATAGAGATAGAGAAACATGACAAACAGAGTAGGACAATCAGCCCGTTTGGCATGTACCACCACTCACTGGTTCATGACTGATTTGTGTATTAACTTTGGTTCCATAACCCTAAATATATTTGTATAATAAAATCTCAGTTTTGAAATTTGCCACCAAAATATTTCAATGGCTTTTTGATTAGTGAAATCACCCATGAACATTCTACCTCTAATTTTGAAGATGTGGCTCCCTCCATTCAATGTTTCCCTTCAAAACAATCCCCACTCCAATTCAAGATTGCCCCAGCCAAGAAAATAGCTTGAATCTATCTATAAAATCTTGTAGTCACCCTAACCATCTCAAATATATTATACGCAAGGGAATACAAGCTAGCAAGCCCTTCTCATAAGTTTGCCCTTTTAGGTATTTTTAATTAACCATTTCAAAAATGTTATGTCACACTTCTGGAGCAGATGGGTCTTGGACCCAGGCCTCCTGGTCCAGAGTTTGGGAGATTGCATCTTAAGGGCGCCAAGTTTACCCCTATACCAAAGTTATTCAACTAGAAATCTGCAGAAAGATTGTATGAGCAGTGTCAGTTAACTTTGTGCAGTACCCAACCAGGAAGGTCTTGATGTCACATATGGATATCTGTAATGAGTAATTATCCTCTAACCATCAGACTGTCATTCCTAACTTTGACAAATATAAAATGTTGTCAGAATTAACATTCCTTATGCAGTTATTGTAGATACAGCTCAAGATTATAAAGCGCAAAGACTTCATTTTTATTCATTCATTGACAGGATGAGGGTATCACTTGCTAGGCCAGAATTTATTGCCATCCCTAATTGCCCAGAAAGCAGTTAAGAGTAAACCATTTTGCTGTGGGTCTGGAGTCACATATAAGCCACATCAGGTAAAGGTAGTAGTGTCCTTCCCTGATGGAAATTTTTCCACATGAATGAGCTAGATGGGTTTTTCTGAAAATCAACTATGGTTTCATGGTCGTCATTAGACTCTTAAGTCCAGATTTTTATTCAATTCAAAGCTCCCCAGCTGCCATAGGCAGATTTGAACCCAGGTGGCCAGAACATTGCTGCAGTCTCTGGATTATGCATTAATAGTCTCGCAATATATTGTTCGTCTCTTTTTGGGAGTAATACTGAAAACTGACAGTCACAAAAAGATCTTGGGATCATCACAAAATTAATCAAGTGACTGCTACTAAAATCAAGTTTTTTTTCAGTTCTTTGAATAGAAATATTTAATTCATGTTTTAGAAGATTGATGAGGGCAGAGCAGTAGATGTGATCTATATGGACTTCAGTAAGGCGTTCAACAAGGTTCCCCATGGGAGATTGATTAGCAAGGTTAGATCTCACCGAATACAGGGAGAACTATCCATTTGGATACAGACCTGGCTCAAAGGTAGAAGACAGAGGGTGGTGGTGGAGGGTTGATTTTCAGGCTGGAGACCTGTGACCAGTGGAGTGCCACAAGGATCGGTGCTGAGCCCTCTACTTTTTGTCATTTACAGAAATGATTTGGATGAGAGCATAAGAGGTACAGTTAGTAAGTTTGCAGATGACACCAAAATTGGAGGTGTAGTGGACAGCGAAGAGGGTTACCTCAGATTACAACAGGATCTGGACCAGATGGGCCAATGGCCACTGTTGGAATATAGCATGCAATTCTGGTCTCCTTCCTATCGGAAAGATGTTGTGAAACTTGAAAGGGTTCAGAAAAGATTTACAAGGATGTTGCCAGGGTTGGAGGATCTGAGCTACAGGAAGAGGCTGAACAGGCAGGGACTCTTTTCCCTGGAGTGTCGTAGGCTGAGGAGTGACCTTATAGAGATTTACAAAATTATGAGGGGCATAGATAGGAGAAATAAGCAAAGTCTTTTCCCTGGGGTCGGGAAGTCCAGAACTAGAGGGCATAGGTTTAGGGTGAGAGGGGAAAGATATAAAAGAGACATAAGGAGCAACTTTTTCACGCAGAGGGTGGTACGTGTATGGAATGAGCTGCCAGAGGATGTGGTGGAGGCTGGTACAATTGCAACATTTAAGAGGCATTTGGATCGGTATATGAATAGGAAGGGTTTGGAGGGATATGGGCCGAGTGCTGGCAGGTGGGACTATATTGGGTTGGGATATCTGGTCGGCATTGCTGGGTTGGACTGAAAGGTCTGTTTCAATGCTGTACATCTCTATGACTCTATGACTCTATACATGCGAAGAGATCTGAAATAATCTCAGCAATAAATGCACAGGCTATTTGATATTCTCTATCATCACCTCATACTCTTGCTTGAAGCCATAGTCCTCAGCTGATTTCATTTGGTTGATGTGTTCATGAAGGTCAGCCACTTGAACTGCACGGTACAGCTTCTGAGTCTGATAAGGAAAGCCAGCTTGATGACAAGGTCTCTGAGAGAGGTTTTCTGATAAGCTGATTGATTCATTCATCATATTGTGCTGCTCAGCATTAGGAGAATCTGGGGAGAAAGCAAAGGAAAGAAGGCTGAATTGTTAATACCACAAGGATTCAAAAGATTTCCAAGTGAGAAGGACTATTACCAGAAGAAGTGCTAATATGTGGAATTCTTGGTGAGACGAGAAGTGCTCCATTACATAAACTGAGGTTGGAATATCCGGTGAGAAGTGGAGAAGTGGTGATACGAATACTGGAGAAACTCTCAGCTCTAGGAATACAATTTATCCTTGGTAATAATATAGCTGGATCACAGGTGGGATTGCTGCCTACTGTGATTGAAAAACCAGTGGAAAATCAGGCAACTGAGGTATTACAGGAAGTATATACTGGGACTTTTCCTGACTCTGTGATAACAAGATCACAAAACCACAAGTGGAAACAGGAGGAGAAATGAAAGAATAATGATAAGGAGGTTGAGGTACAATTATCAGAGACCATGTTTGATCAAATGATTGAGAAAAAAAACAAGACCAGTTGGAGGATGCAGTTGAATTTTGCGAGACATGTCATACATGTGGCAGTGATAAAACCAGCAGCTTTAATACAAATTCCTGCATTTGAGGAACTTCATAATTGATTGTTTAGGACCCCTACAAAAAAATGGGAATCAGTGTTTGTTGACCATAATGATGTGTCCACTAGATCTCCAGAGGCCATTCTGTTATGCAATATCACAGCTAAAAGGATTATAGGAGACTTACTCAAATTTTTCACCAGATATGGACTACCAATGAGATACAATCAGATCAAGAGTCAAATTTTACATTAAAATTATTCAGAAAAGTTATGGATAGCTTCGGAGTAAAACAATTCGAATCGACTGTGTACCATGAAGAATCACAGAGAGCATTAGAACAATGGCATCAAACTTTAAAGACCATGTTGAAGGCTTATGGTGAAGTCTATCCAGAGGAGTGGGATTAAGGAATTCTATTTGTACTTTTTTTGCAAATAGGGATGCACCAAATACATCTACTAAATTTGACCCATTTGAATTAACTTTTTGACATAAGGTGAGATGACCACTGAAATTAATTATTGAGAAATTGGTGAGTCAGTATTCATAGACCACATATTTGGAGTATGTGTCAAATTTTAGAGAAAGATTAAATAAAGCAGCTGGGTTAGTGAGACAGCATTTGAAAGTAACATAGTATGTGATGAAACCACACATGAAGGAAATCAAAAATTCAAAACTTTGCTCGTAAATAAAGTTTTGGTGTTACTTCCAGTGATAGGTGAACCTTTAACAGTATGATTTTGTGGGCCTTATCAAATTGAAAGGAAATTGAGTGAGGTGAATTATTTGATAAGAATGCCACATGGAAATGCAGAGATATGTGGGAATAAGCTGGGAATTACTAATGTAATTACACATGACGTGGATATAGGAAATGTTGTTCCAATTAAGCAACATCCTCATAGACTTAACCCTCTAAAGTTGGCACAGGTTTGAAAGGACATTGAATGCATGCTGAAAGACAACATTATCAAAGTGAGTTGCAGTGACTGGAGCTCACCTACACTAATGATGCCAAAACCAGAAGGTACCCAATGATTATGTGTGGACTACGGCAAGGTCAATGCAGTTACAAAGTCTGATTCAGATCTTATTCCATGTTTGACATTTGATTTGATTTGATTTATTGCCTTGTGTACCTAACTACTGTTTACGAGCAGTACAGGCAGATCATAGTAAACAAGAAAATACAGATCATAGGATGAAAATAACCTTGAACAGAAGCATACAGTTTACACTGCACAGGGTGCGTGCTAGGCAAGATCAACATTAACAAGATCAGCATTATTTGAAGTCAGAGAGTCCATTCATCTGAAAGACTGTTTTGAGAAGGTGGCGAAGCAACTTAAATTTATAAGTTGGACTTATTCAGAGGATATTTGCAGGTACCTTTATTTGAAAGAGCAAAGACAATTTTGACTTCTCTGACTCCGAATGGACTATACCAATTAAAGTATCGCCATTTCGAATGAAAAATATGCCAGCCACATTTCAAACACTAATTAGTAAAATCATTTCTAGATTCGCCAATTGTGTGGTGTACATCAATGACTTGGAGGTTTTTAGTCACACATGAAAGAAACATTTGCAGCATCTATTGAAATTATTCAGTTAACTTCAGGGGACAGGCTTGGTGATCAACCTGGGTAAGAGTGAGTTTGCAAAAATACTTGTCACATTCCTGGGCCGTGTTATCAGATGGGAACAGATGGCCCATGGGATGTGAACACAAAGGTTATGGGGGATTCTCCGAACCATTGATGAAGAGCATAGTACTATGATCCTTCAGATTGAATGGGTTTTATTAGAATTTTAGCAGTGTAGGTGCTCCACTGACTAACTTACTGAACAAGTTCAGATAATTTCAGTGGATAACAGACTGTTAGAAGGCATTTGACAGCCTGAAAGTTGTGTTAACCACTGCCCCAGTGTTAGCCACTCATAATTACGCAAAGCCACTCAAGTAGCTCTGATGCGAGTGATGTGAATGTCGGTGCTTTACTCTTACAAGAAGACAATGAGAAAGATCTATTAAGTATTTTTGCAGAAAATGGAATGCTAATCAACAGAGATAGCCCATGATAGAGAAGGGTAACTAGAGAGAGGGTAGGGCCGCTTAAAGATCAAGGAGGTCATCTTTGAGTTGAACCTCAGGAGATGGGAGAGATACTAAATGAAGATTTCACGCCAGTTTTTACTGTGGAGAAACAAATGGAGTGCAGAGAATACAAAGAAATAAATTTTGTTGTTTTAAAAACAGTTCACATTACAGAAGAGGAGGTTCGGGAGGTTTAGAGAATATAAAGCCGTATAAATTTCTTTGACCTGATCTAATGTATCCGAGAACATTGTGGAAAGTAAGGGAAGAAATTGCAAGACACCCTGCAGAAATATTTACATCATCTGTAATTAGGGGTGAGGTACCTGATGGCAGAGAGTGGCTACTTTTGTACCTTTGTTTAAGAAAGGTTGCAAGGAAAAGCCAGGGAGCTATAGATAGAACCATAGAATCCTACGTAGAATCTCCACAGCGTGGAAACAGGCCCTTTGGCCCAACAAGTCCACACCGACCCTCCGAAGAGCAACCCATCCAGACCTTTTTTCCTACCCTATTACTCAACATTTCCCCTGACTAATGCATCTAACCTACACACCCCTGAACACTATGGGCAATTTAGCATGGCCAATTCACCTAACTTGCACGTCTGGATTGTGGGAGGAAACCGGGGCACCTGGAGGAAACCCATGCAGACATGGGGAGAATATGCAAACTCCACACAGACAATCGCCCAAGGCTGGAATCAAATTGAGAGTCTGACTTCGGTTGTGGGTAAATTGTCGGAGGTGATTATAAAAGATAGGATTTATGGACATTTAGAGAAGCAAAAACTGATTAGGAATAATCAGCATGATTTTGTGCAAGGTAAATTGTCTCACAATCTTGATTGGGGTTTTTGAGGAAGTTACCAAAAAGATTGATATGGGCAGACCAGAAGACATTGTTTACTGGGAATTTAGTAAAGCTTTTGACAAAATTCCAAGACTAATTAATAAAGTTAGGTAACATGGGAGTCAGGATGAGCTTGCCAGTTGGATACATAATTGGTGTATGGCAGGGAGTGGTGGTGGAGGTTTGCTTTCCGGACAGGAGGCCTGCCATCAGCAGTATTCCACAGGGATTGGTTCTGGGACCTCATTTGTTTGTCATTTACATAAATGATCTGGAAGAGAATCTAGAAGACATCAAAATTTGTGGCACAGTAAACAAGGAAGAAGATTTTCTAAGGTCAATGGGATGAAAAATGGCAGATGGAGTTCAATTTGGAGAAATGTGAAGTATTGCATTTTGGTGCAACTGAAAAAGGGTAGGGCTTACATAATTCAGAGGAGGACCCTGAGTAATGTTGTAGAACAGAGGGACCTATGGGTTTAGGTACATAATTCTTTGAAATTTGGATTACATACAGACAGGGTAGTTAAAAAGGCATCTAGTACGCTTGCCTTCATTGCTCAGTCCTTTGAGTTTAGTAATTGGGAAGTCATGTTGAGGTTGTATAGGACATTGGTGAGGCTTCTTCTGGAATATTGTATCCAGTTCTGGTCGCCCAGTTATTGGAAAGATACTATTAATCTGATATGGGTCCAGAAGAGATTTACTAAGATGTTGCTGGGTATGGGAAGTATAGGTTATAAAGAAAGGCTGGATAGGCTGGGAGTTTTTTCATTGGATTATAGCAGGTTAAGAAACGACCTGAAAGAAGTTTATAAAATAATGAATGGTACAGATAGAGTTAGCCATAGTTATCTTTTCTCTTGGATGGGGGATTTCAAGACGACGGGACATATTTTAAGGTTAGAGGAGAAAGTTTTAAAAAGACATGGGCAAATCTTTTACACAGGCGGTGGTTTGCATGTGAAATCAACTTACCAAGGGTGTAGGTATAATTACAACATTTAAAAGACATTTGGATAAGTACACAAAAAGGAAAGGTATGAAGGGATATGGGCCAGAGGCAGGCAGGTAGGGCTAGTTTAGTGTGGGATTATGTTCTGCACGGACTAGTTGGACCGAAGGATCTGTTTCTGTGCTGTATGACTATGAAACCTTGAGCTCGGTATTGACATTTATATTGCCAGTAATGTATTTGAGACAATTGTATATCCTGATCATAGAGAGAAATTGAGGACTGCAGTTGCTGGAGATCATGGTCGAAAAGTGTGGTGCTGGAAAAGTACAGCAGGTTAGGAAGCATCTGAGGAACGGGAGAGTTGACTTTTCGGGCTTAAGCCCTTCATCAGGAATGTGGGGAGGAAAGGAGGCTGAGACATAAGTAGGAAGTTGGGGGTGGGGGAAGGTAAGCTGGGAAGGCAATAGGTAGGTGCAGGTAGGATGATGGTGATAGGTTGACTGGGAGGGTGGCATGAATAGGCAGGAAGGAAGATGAACAGGTAGGACAGTTCAAGAGGGTGGTGCCAGGTTGGAGATTTGTATATGGGATGAGGCGGGGCAATAAGGAAACCGGTGAAGTTGACATTGATGCCATATGCTTGGAGGTCCCAAGGTGGAAGATGAGGTGTTCTTCTTCCAATCGCTGGGTGGTTTGAATTTATTTGGTGGTGGAGGAGGCCCAGGGCTTGCATGTCCTTGGCGGAGTGAGAGGGGGAGTTAAAATAGTCGGCCAGAGGGCGGTGGGGCTGTTTGGTGCATGTGTCCCAGAGATGTTCTTTGAAACGTACTGTGAGTTGGCATCTTGTCTCCCCAATGCAGAGAAACCCACTTTAAGAGCAATGGACACAGTAGATGAGATGTTTGGAAATGCAGGAAAATCTCTCCCACGATTCCCTTGTTAGGTCCACACCCCCCACTCCTGGCACCTTCCCTTCCTGTTGCGAGATGTGTAAAACCTATATCCACACCTCCCCCCTCAGCTCTGTCCAAGGCCCCAAAGCATCCTTCGACATCCGGCAGAGATTTTCCTGCACATTCAAACATCTCATCTACTGTGTCCATTACTCTTGATGTCATCTCTTCTACATTGGGGAGACAGGATTCCAACTCGCAGAACATTTAGGGGAACATCTCTGGGACACATGCACCAAACAACCCCACCACACTATGGCTGACCACTTTAATTTCCCCTCTCACTCCGCCAAGGACATGCAGGTCTTGGGCCTCCTCCACCACCAAATCCAAGCCACCTGACAACTGGAGGAAGCCTTGGTGCCCTCCAATCACACAGTATCAAAGTCGACTTCACCAGTTTTCTCATCTCCCCTCTCCTCACCTCATCCCAGATCCAACCCTCCCTCGGCACTGCCCTCTTGAAGTGTCCCACCTGTCTATCTTCCTTCTGACCCTCCCCTTCAACCTATCACCATCAACTCTTCACCAGCATCTACCTATCACTTTCTCAGCTTACCTACCTCCACCCCAACCTTCACTTATCTCTCAGCTTCCTTCCCCCCTACATTCCTGATGAATATGCCCGAAACATCAACTCTATTGCTCCTCGGGTGTTGTCTGACCTGCTGTGCTTTTCCAGCACCACATTATTCTAATCAGAACCCATTAAATATTTTGGAGAAGTTTAAGGACAAAAATTCCAGTCTGTTTAGTTGGAGCTTAGTTTTGCAGCCATTCCATTTGAAATTATACATGTGGCAGGATGAGAAAATGTAACTGCCGATGCATTGTCGTGACTTGGATGAAGAAAGACTGAGGCTACTGGGGCTGCAGTAAACGGACCGACATAGATTGTAGTAGTGAATGTTTGCATGCTTAGAAACAATGTAATATGAATGTCTTGTGGTATACTAACAGAGTATGGTTTTAAAAATGAAGCCATCTTTGTGCACTGATATTTGTTTTAAGTGGGAGGTGTGACGATGCTGTGACTTTAAGAAGTTATTTTGTCCTGTTATTTTTAAAGAGGTTATAAGATAGAGGTGCCACACTACCTATAAGTATGTAAACAATTTGTGAGGTCTTGGGTTTTTCTTTAAAGTTGAAACAATGGAAACAGTGCAGATGTGGCCAGCTCTCACAGATCAGGCTCTCTAGTTTTCTTTAGTTTTTAAGTTTAGTTTTAAGCAGAAGTCATTGGGGTCTCAAAAGAGTTGGAAGCTTCAGCGAATGTCGCTTCACTGCTATTCTCTCTGAATCTTCTCTTGATGTCTTTTTCCTCCTGAATAAGAAAACTGTATGTGTGAATCTGTGTATGAATTTGTTTTTTTTTGCCAAAGGGTATGTTTATGGGATATTAATATATTGGAACAGTTAATTAGTGATACGTACTGTGTCTATTGTTTGACTGAGTTTTCCAATAGTTCTTATTCTAAATTCCTCTTTGTTTTGTTCGTATTTTAACGACAGTGTTTAAATAAATTGTGATCTGCTTAACTTTGAGTGGTTTGACCAGTCTCATCACATCTGGGAACATGGCACTTCACATCCAACTTTTAAATAAGAAAAAGTTATGGTCTAGCCTACCTACTTAAAATATTTTGAGGGGGGTCTAGTCTGATCCATAACAATGATTAGAAATCCACAGCTTATGAGAAGCTGAGAAAGGCTAAGCTTTCTGCTTTGTGAGTATTCTTGTAAAAAGGCTGCATGTTCATAGGGCAGAAACTGAAGAGAATTAGTTAAAGCGAAAATGAAAGTTTGACATAGAGGTGTAATTCCTCTGCATTTGAATTGTTGTAAGTTAATAATGTTGGTGATTAGGCTGAAACTTTGCTTTGCTGAATTTTAAAAGATTTTTCTTGTGTTCTAAATTTAGATTTGTTTTGCTTTTATTTTAGTCTTTTACGTAAGCAAATTTGGTGACAGCCTTCTGTGACTGCAACAGCTGAAATAAAAAGAAAATGATCTAGCAGGCCAGATTATTCTGGAATGTGACCTTTATAGTACCACCATCATAAAATTTGCCGATATCTTCTAAGAAAACAATTTTTAAAACAAATTATGTTTGTCCAATCCTCCCAAAAGAATCCCCTAATCATGGAATCAAATATGAATTTGCCCTTGTGATTACAGTATGATCCATCACAAGAGGAGAG
This sequence comes from Chiloscyllium plagiosum, assembly GCF_004010195.1. NCBI lineage: Eukaryota > Metazoa > Chordata > Chondrichthyes > Orectolobiformes > Hemiscylliidae > Chiloscyllium > Chiloscyllium plagiosum. The sequence goes on along the minus strand of NC_057736.1, from coordinate 8,847,522 downwards.
CTCCAGATTCAATGACTTAGTGCACAACATGAATAATATTATTGTCCACCAGAAACTTGATCTCTTCAATCACTTGAGCTAACTTCTCTGGATTGAATCTGTAATTGTATTGTTTTATGGATGCATCCCCTACATGAACATCATGTAAAGCCAAAGACGGTTCTCCTAGACAATTTATACAATTTGATTTGTAAGCTTGTAAAAACAGTTGTACTTCACTCTCGTAGTTTTTTTTTACAAGATAGCATAATTTTGAAATCTAACACTTTAAGTACTTCAATATTTTCTAATCTGATCACTGCAGGGCCAATGTTTGAATTTCCAATTTATGATTAATTTCCCATAATTCTGATATTTTTATTTTACTCTCTATTGCATTCTTCATTGTAAATAAACTTCCATTCTGACTATCCTCCCTGTCATAGTGCCACTTGAATAAATTAACATGATGCACTTGAGATGTTACCCCTGTTTGGAGTAATAATTGTATAATTCACATAATTTAGCTTAGTTCTGATTTGATAAGGTCCAGTAAATTCTTTAATAGTTCTTCCAGAAATAGGCAACAGACTAACATTTTGCCTCCAACAACAAAACTCCAAGATTTGGCCTTTTCTCACTGTTTGAATTTTTATTGTTTACAAAAAAAATAGTTTCCAAAAGCTTTTCACCAACAGCATAATTTGATTAGTTTCTCTTGGAAACCTCCGATAATAGATCGGAAGTTAAGTTTCTGAAAGTTGGTTCGTAATTATTTTCTTTGATTAATTTAAGACATTCTCTCATCTCAAGTCTGTCTATCGTTCAAAATGACAGAGCATGTGGACGCATAAGGCAAGTTCCTACTGGCAAACAATAACAAAGAAATTCCTTTATTCCAAGCATGAGGACATTCTTGACAATAAGCTATAATCACGATCTTTAAACATTGATACCACCTTTTCAATGCTCCTTGAAATTATGGACATTGAAGTGAGTATATAAATGTTCATTTGGGGCACTGTTGATGAAAAAGGTAGCCATTGGACAGCTGTCAAGGGGATTAATGATGAGGATAGCATTGAACAGGACAGTCTAGAGGGAGGACAATGATGAGAGGAGCGGTTGATGATCAGAAGGCTCCACCACATTGGTATGATATCTAATCTTGAAAACCTTGCTGATTTTTCATTATTTTAATTTTATTGTTTGTTGTTTCAGTTTGCTGAGAGCTGAGAGCCAAAAATGATCTTTGGACTGTGCGCAGTGGCTCGTTTTTAAAAAGAGAACATACAAGCTGTTATTTGCTTTATAGGTCAGGCCTAGAAGTTAATTGCTGCTTGATCAAACAACTTAGTAGACTCTTAGACTCTCAATTGGCAGTGTGCTTAATCAGATAGTTAACGTTTGATCATTAATGAGATCAGTACCTCAGAATTGGTGCCAGCCAAGCTGGGAGAGAACATGGTTGTCAAACAAAGGGAGCAACCAAAATATCTTGAACTGTTTTGCACTGGGGGATTCTGAGAAAAGGAGTTTGGCTGTTAATGCTGAAAGCCCACTGGCATTATCATTATCCCATTATTAGGCTATTGGAAGTTCAGGGAGTAGAAACTAAGTTACAAGCTTTATTGAACATTCCTCAGAGTGCACTAGAAAAGGCATTGATTGATGCATTCAGAAAATCAATCAAAAGACAATCCTATTTACCTCTAAAACAATGTATTTGCTGTTTAAATAATCTGGTTTATTTTGATGTTTCTTTCTTTTTATTTTCATTTATTTCTTATGCTACAAGGGGGCAAAGATTGAATCCCTCTGATAACTAAACTGAAACACTGGCCCCAATCTGTTGTGATGAGTTCCCTTCTCGTAATTAATCCCGAAACACCCAGATAAGCTTGCTTTGTCCTTTTAATCTACTAAACGAGTGGTTAAATGAAAAGAATCCCTGATGCTCACTTTATAAGTAACAAGTAACAATTTATTTATTTAATCCTAACCGTGAACAAAGTAACAGAATTACTAAGTAATCGAACAATTTCCCCCCAACTACTAACTATTCCCTAACTGAATACTTTTACTGGTATGCTGTTACAATAAATACAGATCCCACTTATATAAATCCAAATAATAAGAAAACAATATATTAACATTTAGTCTCTCAAAGTTCACACAGAATGTGTCTTCTGGAATGCTCTGCCTTCTCCGCTGTTTCTCCAGCCTTTATTCTGCTGATCGTGCTGCTAGGGATGCTTTCTCTGTAATTTCTTGTGGGGACTCTTAGCTAAAAGTGTCTTGGCACCTTTTTATGGCGCATTTTTTTGCAGAACTTACTTTTACAGGTTTTGTGTGAGAGCTAAGTATTTATTCCTCAGATGGTGCATTTGCTCTGACACGAAATTTCAAAAACCTTCTGCTTATATATTATCGATGACATACCAATTTCCTTCCCATAACATTAGTCAGAGATTGTAAAAACCATCAAATTTAAATTCAATTGGCTTTCAAACCAAGCTTTTAAGTGCTTGGTTTAAATTAACTGGCTGAGTCAAGCTGGTTGCCAAGTCATCAAAACAAGCCTAAGATTTCCAATCAACAGCCAACTGATACATGTTTCGATTTCAGAACTGTCTGTAATCTGAAGCTGCTTATAGCCACATTCTTCTGTATAAATCTCTAAACTTAGAAAGCACTTTACCTCTTAAAGGGATCACACACTCTTTCCTGCTATCATTTTTACAATCAAGTTCTAGCTTCCTGCCTTCCACTTCATGAGTACGCTGCACAATTTCATAACACTTACTATGTTTGTCTGTCTGTCTTTTGTGTGAATGGGGCTGAAAACAGAAATTACTGGGTTTAAATAATAGACGTTAATTGTATTAATTTGTTATTTAACTTTGCTCATTTAAAGTTACTGTATTATTAATAAATTGTTAAGTCTCTTGTTTAAGCTATGAACTTGGTATTTAGTATCAATTATTCAGTGAGACTGGGACTGGTTACTCAAAAAGCCTGGTTAGGAACCATGAGGGCCAATTTTAGAGAGTTTAAATTTTTTAGTTTTACTGTGTTGTGAACATGGTGGCAGGGAGGCTAATTTGATTTGGTTGTCTTTGTTGCATAATACTCGACATGCACAGGTGGAATTGACTGCTTTGGCAGCAACTTTGGCATTGGCAACAACACTTCATTAATTAATGTTTAGCATTTGTATACCAGTGAAAAGGAAAAACTTTAGGAAAAGGGATAATCAGCTATGGATAACTGATGAAGTAAAGGAGGGTATCAAATTGAAAGCTAATGCATACAAAGTGGCAAAGATTACTACCGGGTTTACCACCGGTGCCACGAGATAGCGAGGCGAGGAACAGGGAGCGGGTGCAGCTTAACACGTGGCTGCGCAGCTGGTGTAGGAGGGAGGGCTTCAGATATGTAGATAATTGGGATGCCTTCTGGGGAAGGTGGGACCTGTACATGAAGGACGGGTTGCACCTGAACTGGAAAAAGGACCAATGTCCTGGGTGGAAGGTTTGCATGAGTTGTTCAGGAGGTTTAAAGTAGTATGGCAGGGGCTGGGAACCCGAGCTATATACCGGAGGTGAGAGGTGATGGAGATGAGGAAATAGCAAGAGGTAGCGCAGCCAGTGGAAATTTCCTGGGAAAGAACCAAGGGATCGGTTAAAGTGTGTTTGCTTTAATGCAAGGAGTATCAGGAATAAAAGCGATGAGCTTAGAGCATGAATCAGTACCTGGTGCTATGATGTTGTGGCCATAACAGAGGCGTGGGTTTCTCAGGGGCAGGAATGGTTGCTGGATGTTCCAGGGTTTAGAGCATTTAAAAAGAATAGGGAGGGGGGAAAAAGAGGAGGGGGTGTAGCACTGCTAATCAGAGAGGGTATCACAGCTACAGAAGCTTCCATTGTCGAGGAGGGTCTGCCTACTGAGTCAGTATGGGTGGAAATTAGGAACAGCAAGGGAGCAGTCACCTCATTAGGGGTTTACTACAGGTCCCCCAATAGCAGTAGAGAGATTAAAGAAATCATACGTCGGCAGATTTTGGAAAAGTGTGAATGGAGTAGGGTTGTTGTAATGGGTGACTTTAACTTTCCCAATATTGATTGGAACTTCCTTCGAGCAGATGGTTTGGAAGGAGCTGTTTTTGTAAGGTGTGTTCAGGAGGGTTTCCTAACTCAGTACATTGACAGGCCGACGAGGGGAGAGGCCATTTTGGATTTGGTGCTCAGCAACGAGCCAGGGCAGGTGTCAGATCTTGCGGTGGGAGAGCATTTTGGTGATAGTGACCACAACTGCCTCACATTCTACATAGCTATGGAGAAGGAGAGCAGCAGGCACAATGGGAGGATATTTAATTGGGTAAAAGGAATTTATGCTACTATCAGGCGTGCGTTGGGAAGCATGGACTGGGAGCAATTGTTCCATGGAAAGGGCACTATAGAGATGTGGAGACTGTTTAAGGAACAGTTGTTGCAAGTGATGCACAAATGTGTTCCTTTGAGACAGGCAAGAAGGGGTAGATAAAGGAACCTTGGATGACGAGAGCGGAGGAGTTTCTCGTCAAAAGAAAGAAGGCAGCTTACGTAAGGTGGAGGAAGAAAGGATCTTGCTCAGCTCTAGAGGATTACAGGCAGGCGAGGAAGGAGCTCAAAAACGGTCTGAGGAGAGCCAGGAGGGGTCACGAAAAAGGCTTGGCAGGAAGGATTAGGGAGAATCCAAAGGCATTTTACACGTATGTGAGGAATAAGAGAATGATCAAAGAAACAGTAGGGCCGATCAGGGCTCTGTTCTTGGGCCTCTACTCTTGTTATCCTCTTGTTTGTGGAGTCTGAGGAGGTAAGGGAAGCCCTAAATGAGTTTTTTGCTTCTGTCTTTACTAAAGAAAAGGACCTTGTAGTGAATGAAACCATTGAGGAGCAGGTAAGCATGCTGGAACAGATAGAGATTGAGGAAGCTGATGTGTTGAAAACGTTGACAAACATTAAGATTAACAAGTCACCAGGGCCAGAGCAGATTTGTCCTCGGCTGCTTTGGGAAGTTAGAAATGTGATTGCTTCCACCAGAGTCATACTGGAGGGAGGCAAATGTAATTCCTCTCTTCAAGAAAGGAAATAGGGAAATCCCCAGCAATTACAGACCAGTCAGTCACGTCTGTCGTCTGCAAGGTGTTAGAAAGGATTCTGAGGGATAGGATTTATGATCATCTGGAAGAGCATGGCTTGATTAAAGGCAGGTCAGCACGGCTTTGTGAGGGGCAGGTCATGCCTCACAAATCTTATTGAGTTCTTTGAGGATGTTACCGGACAAGTTGATGAGGGTCGAGCGGTGGATGTTATGTATATGGACTTCAGTAAGGCATTTGATCAGGTTCCCCATGGTAGGCTCATTCAGAAGGTCAGGAGGAATGGGATACAGGGAAATTTAGCTGTCTGGATACAGAATTGGCTGGTCGACAGAAGACAGAGAGTGGTAGTGGAAGGAAAATATTCTGCCTGGAAGTCAGTGGTGAGTGGTGTTCCACAGGGCTCTGTTCTTGGGCCTCTACTCTTTGTAATTTTTATTAATGACTTGGATGAGGAGATTGAAGGATGAGTTAGTAAGTTTGCAGACGACACAAAGGTTGGAGGTGTCGTTGACAGTATAGAGGACTGTTGTAGGCTGCAGCGTGACATTGACAGGATGCAGAGATGGGCTGAGAGGTGGCAGATGGAGTTCAACATGGATAAATGCAAGGTGATGCATTTTGGAAGGTCGAACTTGACAGTTGAGTACAGGATTAAAGACAGGATTCTTGGCAGTGTGGAGGAACAGCGGGATCATGGTGTGCAGGTACATAAAATTGCCACCCTGGTGGACAGGGTTGTTTTGGCTTTCATTAACAGGGGGATTGAGTTTAAGAGCCTTGAGGTCTTGTTGCAGCCCTATAAAGCTTTGGTTAGACCGCACTTGGAATACTGTGTCCAGTTCTGATCACCCTATTATAGGAAAGATGTGGATGGTTTGGAAAGGGTTCAGAGGAGATTTACCAGGATGCTGCCTGGAATGGAGGGCTTTTCTTACGAAGAGGGATTGACTGAGCTCGGACTTTTTTCATTGGAAAAAAGGAAGAGAGGGGACCTAATTGAGGTGTACAAGATAATGAGAGGCATAGATAGAGTTGATAGCCAGAAACTTTTTCCCGGGGCAGAAATTGTTAACATGAGGGGTCATAGTTTTAAGCTGTTTGGCAGAAAGTATAGAGGGGATGTCAGAGGCGGGTTCTTTACGCAGAAAGTTGTGGGAGCATGGAATGCATTGCCAGCAGCAGTTGTGGAAGCGAGGTTATTGGGGATATTTAAGAGACTGCTGGACATGCATACGGTCACAGAAATTTGAGAATGCATAAATTAGGTTTACCTCACATGAGGATCAATGGTCGGCACAACATCGTGGGCTGAAGGGCCTGTTCTGTGCTGTACTGTTCTATGTTCTATGTTCTATTAGTGGGAAACTAGGGGATTCCGAAATCTTCAAATGGCAACAGAAAGCCACAAAACACGTATAAAGAAAGGTAAAATGGATTATGAAACTCAGAATATCAAAACAGACAGCAAATATTTGTACAAATATATAAAATGAAAGAGTGGCTAAGATAAACATTGTTAGAAATGGGGAAAAGTGTTGTTTTTGCAGATATAAAAAAAACATACAGAAAAGGGGTACAGCAAGAGAACTTATTAACTCTGCAGGTATTTAGGGAAGAGTAACACTACTTTTCAGTGTATAATTGTGGTTAATTAAATTCTAACTTTGGTGTGTAATTATTATAGCAAATAAGTTCTTTTTAAAAATTATGTTTTCAGCAAAAAGCTGAGATAACCGAAATGCTTGGGCTATACAAAATGATACAAGTTAATGAAATGTCCAAGGATGGAATGTACCAGCAGAATTGATACAAAATGTTAAACCAGATCTTGATGTACTGTCGACAAAATAATGTGTGTGCCAGCACTTACAGAGAGGAAGGTTGCCAACCTGGGGAAGGGGGCAATGGGC